>NC_029777.3:88483991-88518896 GCF_000817695.3 Arachis duranensis
TTGTGCCAGTTCCGGCGTTTAACGCCGGGAATTCTGAAGCTGAATTGGAACGCCTGTTTGGGCCATCAAATCTCGGGCAAAGTATGAACTATTTTATATTGCTGGAAAGCCCTGGATGTCTACTTTCCAACTCAATTGAGAGCGCGCCAATTGGGCTTTTGTAGCTTTAGAAAATCCACTTTGAGTGCAGGGAGGTCAGAATCCAACAGCATCTGCAGCCCTTTTCAGCCTCTGTATCAGATTTTTGCTCAGGTCCCTCAATTTCAGCCAGAAAATACATGAAATCACAGAAAAATACACAAACTCATAGTAAAGTCCAGAAAAGTGAATTTTAAATAAAAAATAATAAAAATATAATAAAAACTAACTAAAACATACTAAAAGCATACTAATAACAATGCCAAAAAGCGTATAAATTATCCGCTCATCAGTCTAATTCAAGAAAGATACCAGGCAGTTGATGAGGATGATGATGACTTTCCGGTTGACCATCCAGATGGGGATGAGGATGCGGATGAGGACGAGGATGAGGACGATGATGAGGATGAAGAGGATGATGAGGATGATGATGATAGGGGTGATGGTCTAGATATGGTTCTGCGCCTAGTGCAGGTAAAACAATTTATTAGTTAGACTGGTTTGATTTGATTTGATTAGTTGGTTATGGAATTAGTTGGTTTGATAAGATTTAATTATTTTATTTGATTAGTTGGTTATTGAATTAGTCGGTTATCGAATTAGTTGATTTGATTAGTTGGTTACTGAATTGGTTAGTTATTGATTATTTGATTTGATTACTTGATTTGATTAGTTGGTTATCGAATTAGTTGAAATGATTAGTTGGTTATTGATAATTTGATTTGATTAGTTGATTTGATTAGTTGGTTATCGAATTAGTTGATTTGATTAGTTGGTTATTGAATTATTTAGTTATTGATTATTTTATTTGATTAGTTGGTTATTGAATGTTTTCATAGGTACAACCACTAGCGAAAAAGGAAAAGGATACAACCTTAGAGTTGATCCCCCACGTCGGAGCGCTAGTCGATATACCCCATCCGCTTTTAACTGGGTTGCAAGGAAATGCAAGAAATTATACAAAAATGTAAAATGGGCGATGAGAAAATGATGTCTATATCGAACCATGCTATTTAGAATGTGTTTGTTGCTTATTGTTTCCGGTTTGTTGAACTTATTTATGTAGAATGTGTTGGACTTATTTATTTAGAATGCATTTGACTTATTTATGTATAATGTATTGGACTTATGTATTTAATGGACTTATTTATGTGATCAACTATGCTACTTTACTTTTCATCAGCACTCATATTAAATTTTCAGTATATGAAAATCCCAAAGTCATACAATAACATCACACACGAAAGTCATACAATATATAAAATATTGAAAGTCATACACTAACTCGAGTGAGCAATATGGCTGGAGCTCTATTGGGTGGTCGCACCCAAATTACTTGCACCCCCACGTTGACGACATCTACTACGGTTGTGGCTCTCGACCCTGCATTGCTTACATTGCCTAGTTCCACGCAACATCCGAGTGTCCATCTCATTCAAGAAATGGGTCATCCTTGGCCGACCTTTGGATACCGTCTAAGGAATGGATTACCTACGAATCGAGGTCCATGATAAACAGGCCATGTTGTGGGATTCTCGAGTGGCCTAAACCTAGCCATGTATACTCATCGAACTTGGTCCATCTTGTAGACATCATGTACATACAATTGCCAATCCAACCGCTGTTTTACACAACAAGCAAACACATGTCGACACGGAAGTCAGTCAACTTCGAATTCACCACAGTCACACCGTTGTCGATGGAGGTCCACTGCATACTCCACACCACTGGGACACTCACGCACTTCAAATACCTCATTCTGTCGGTCAAAGCAACTAACTTGGATGTTACCCGCTACCCGTTGATTTGCATGCAGTTTGGAGGTTACAAGCTCAGAGAATACATGTCCTGCATTAATTCGAGCCTCAGTCTCGACTCTTTTTTGGGTGAACAATTCATTAAGCCTATAAAACGTTGCCTTAACAAGTGCAGTGACTGGAAGATTGCGAGCCCTTTTTAGTACCGAGTTGATGTATTCCACTAGATTGGTGGTCATATGACCCCATCGATATCCCCCATCAAATGCTAAAGCATACTGCTCACGTGGAATCCGATCCAACCAGTTGGTATAAGCCTCACCCCGCTAGCGTAGACGCTGATAACGTGTCTCTTACTCGCGAACTGTTCGTGAGTATCCTGTCAATAAAAAAAAGACCCACGATAAACAACGTTCATCATAATAACTGAGTTCAAGAGTAAATGTAATCGTAACTATCATACCTATATTGACGATAAGCTTCTGCAGATACGATGCCTTGAACTTTCTCAAAAAATTGGACTCTATATGTCTAATGCAGAACATGTGGAATGCTCTGGGAGGAGACCAAGCTCCGTTACTACGAGCAATTGCTGACCTAATGGAATCTTGCCGATCGGAGATAAGGCCCACACCATTACATGTCATAACATGCTGTCGCAAGTTAATAAGAAAAAAGTGCCAAGCCTCAGATGTATCTCCTTCAACTATCGCAAATGCAATAGGAACGATGTTGTTGTTGCCATCCTGTGAGACTGCAACCAACAAAAAACCCTTGTATTTTCCATACAAATGAGTTTCGTCTACCTGCACTATTGGCTTGCAATGTCTGAATGTTCTAATACAAGGGTAATAATTCCAGAAGACTCGGTGTAGTACACGAATATTAGGAACCAAATCATCTCCTGATATGCAGGCATTATTTCAAAGTGAATAACTGCGGATGGCTCCTTGTGACACATGGCCTCAAACAATATCGGCAAGGCTTCGTACGAAGCTTCCCACCCTCTGAAAATTGACTCTACTACCTTCTGTTTTGCCAACCATGCTTTGCGATAACTTATGGTGTAGTTAAAATTTGCCTGTACTTCCACAATCACTGATTTCACCTTTATAGACAGGTCAACTTCTACCAATGGCTTTATTGCTTCTGCAACTGTGTTGGAAACCAGCTTCGAATGATCTTGAGAAATGGTGGCCCTAGTACAGGTGTAACTAACATTGTACCTCCTTATCTCCTAACAGAACTTTTTGGACATTTTGCTCACCCTGATCAGCAAATCACATCCTGGACCATACTGGGTGCATTTAATATAGAATGTCGTCGGTTCTGACTCATGTACCCGATAATCTACATCTCTGCGGATTGTATAATCTTTCATCGCCTTAATTACTGCCTCCCTAGAACTGAATTCCATTCCCACGGTAAATTCACCATCTGGCATAACGGGAAGCTTCATTGCAATCACATCACAAATTTTAGAGTTGTCAGAACTAATAATCTAATAAACTAATAATTATAGAACAATGGAAAATGTAGTTGTCAAAATCGAGCCGGTAATCGAACCGGTTAGGTCACTGGGTCATTGGGTCACTGGTTCAACCAGTGGATCACTGGTTGAACCGATTGACCTGGTCCTATGTAAATAAAAAATAAAACAATAGTAAAAAATTTTTACTAACATTTTAAAAATATCTAGCTATTCTAAAACAATATGAAATAGGAACAATAGTATTTTGTTAATTTCAAGGAGTTTGACCATCTTTGACCGGTTCACTTCGGATTTGACCAGGTTGCACCGCTTCGTTGCCTTGTGTGGTCTCATCATGGGACCGGACCGGTCTAAGATCCGGTTCACCGATTTTTTGGCCGAACCGGTCAGTCCGATCGAACTGGCTATTCTGGTCCGGTTTTATTAAAAATGATGGGACATACTACATCTCTCAGCATACATGTTTACTTCATAATTAAACATTTCACAATTACTAACTACATGCTATATTTTGCCTATTTATCGTTGTCTTAACTATTTGTCCTAAACTCAAAACCCATGCACAAATCATACTTTAACAAATCTTAATTTAAATTGATGGCGCACCTGTATTTACATATTGAGGAAACTCCGATGCATGCATGGTTTCCAAATCCAACGACCGCATGAAACTCGGCTCTACAAACGGCTGCTGGTTTGCTAGTGCATTTGCCACATCCGCCACATCTGCCACCATAGCCTCGTCAGCTTGATCTTCGTCTACACCTGGATCAACGACCTCGTAGTTACTTTCGAACTCTTCCTCACTATCATTGTTGTAATCTTCCAATTCAATATTTCAGTCCGCTGCAGATTGTTCGAACTCGATATACAGTTCGATGAACGATATTCGCGACCGACTTTCAAGATACACTGAAAACATTTCTTGCATGCTCGCTTCGTCGGTCACGTATTTCGTTTGAAATTGCACGAACCTACCAAAGACAGATATAGGAAATCTGTACAAAATACACGACACTCTCCTAGATATTTGAGAATCCTTCTTCTCACAAATAACACCTTTCAATTCTTCATAAGACAGTGTGAAAGGAATTATAATATCTAATGGATTTTCACACACAAATTTCACTCCTTCAGATGTTTGTAACAATATTTGGCCATCATAATACACTTTTAATCTCACTCTATCATCCATGATAGTAGAGAAGAAGAGAGGAAAGAGTAAGACGGTCTGCAGCAATTTGGAGAACGAGAGAGGAGGAAGAATATGAAGTGGATGCTCAATCTGGGTTTGGAAATATATATACATCAGAAATCGGACTTCCGACCGCTTCCTTGGGCATTCGAAATTTTTGAACATTAAAATCGGACTGTCTGATTAGGGAACAGCCCGCTAAAAAAAATTGGACTACCTCAAATTGCTATGTCTGATTTAGGCTCCTCTCACATTTATTCTCAGAAGCCTTGAAATCGGTGGGTCCGATTTCCTTGGCCCAAACCACATACATTCTCTGTGCATGAGTCACTTAACAGCCGTCACAGCAGTGTAAATCCCCCCTACGATCCATAACCCGGCGTAACACCAATGTATATGTCATATCCAAAAAAATTAGCCGTCAAGGACTACTATGTTATACTTTTGTCGATTTCAGGGAGATAATTGATGCAATTAGAATTTTGTGATTACTTTAGTGTACGTAAGACTACTTTAAAATTTAACTCTAACAAGAGAAAAATTTAAGTAATTTAAGTACCCAATATCCATTTTCAAGAGGAAAAATAGTTTCTCTAAATCTACCTCGTTATAATATAAAACATAGATCATTTTTGTTGAAAATCATAACTCAAATATCTCACACATGCATACTAAAATGTTTTTAAAGTAAAGATTTTATTAAAAACTATCCTAAACGTTTTAAATATGATGAATGTCATAAATAGAACAAAGAATTGATTTCATACTTCTTAAAATTATCATACTGTTTTATTGAAACAAGGCATATCTCAGTAAAAGAATTGATTTCCTTAATAAAGGAACTGATTCCCTCAATAAAGGAATCAATTCTATGTTAAACGGAATGGTTGTTTGTTTCTTCCAAAAATAGAATCGACTCCACAATGCTATAATCGATTCTTTGGTTAAAATTCCAAATTATTTGTGTATCGACCAATAAAAAATCGATTGGTTGGCAAAAGATCAATTTCTTCTTCTGCATAAAGTCTTCAATGGTTAACTTTAAGAAAAATGATCATTCTCGCCAACCCTGTAATATCTTTTAAGGTTCGAGATGCCTATAAATAGAGGTATCAAAACCATTTTCAATAACCAAGCACCATTCTAAGCTATCATATTGGTTCATATCAACTTCTATATATTTACGAAGTAATTTTTTATAAATTTAAGAGATATAAAAAGTTTGGTTCATAAAACTTCCATTATATTCGTCTACTTTTTTTTAGAGAGTTTTTTACTTTTGACTTTGTGTATAACAAAATTATAAAGAAAGAATTATGTAGCTCTTTCTTGATTCTTGAAGTTGAGATTGCTTCAAGGTCCTTTAAAGCCGGTGTCTCTAATAGTTGACACCTAATAAAATATCGATTAGAAGTCTATAAATATATAAAGTACTCATTATTGTAATGGTTTGTCAAATACTCATTGTGAACTTAATAAATAGTAAATAAATTTTCGATATATTTATAAAAAAAAAACTAGATATAAGTAAAAATATGTGACGCAAGATGAATAAAATTTATGTTTATAATCTCTCTTTTCTTATCTCTTATTTAAATAAAAAATGTTATTTGTATATTAAAATTAGCTACTAAAATCAACCACTAATATATTTGTATATAAATATATGTGTAGTTTAATTTATTTTTAATATAATTTATATTTCAATATGTATTTTATATTTATAGCTAACTTTAATAGCTGATTTTAGTGTACACATAACATAATTCTATTTAAATATTGACCAAACATCTTAAAAATTGTTTGTGGTGTTTTGTCAAGCATCTTGAATGCACTATAGCATAAAATTCTAAGCTTATATTCAAAAGGGATGTATTTACATCGTTTGTGGTGTTTTCTCTAAATTACATCGTTTTGCACTTTAGTCTTCGGAAAAGTATAAAAAGTCAATGAAATATTTGTACAATGTATATAATGGAGGTTTAGAGAGTATTAGAGATATAATCATTAGTGTTACTTTTTCCCATCAGCGTAAGCTTTTGAGATGAGTAGTATCATGATATGGTATCAGAGTTCTAAATCTGAAAGATATTCATAGCCCATTGTACACATTGTACAAATATTCTATTGGCTCCCTAGCAGGACTCTTAGTCTTCAGATAAAAAAGGGAAAAGAATTAGAAGATCATCATAACTACTAGTCGGCCATCTCCGTCTTCTTTGTTGCACTCATCTGTGGTCATTGCCGACGCAGTCATCGTCTCAGACATCGTCATAGTTGTCCTCCTCCTCCTGATTCAATTTCCTTGCTCCTTTCGCTTCCAATCTGCTTCTCAGTTTCTCTATTTACAAATCTTTCTCTGCTTTCTTCTTTTTGCTCTAACTTTTCCATCAATGAAGACAATGAATGTGCACATGGTGAAGGTTGAAAAAGAAAAAAAAGAAAAGAAAACAAGCAGCACCTAATGAAGAATAGCATGCAACTTGGAGGATGAAAAGGATGAGGTTATCGATTTGGCCATTAGGAAAACTTTTTGTTCCTATTAGGAACCGCCCTCCGAAGATATTATTAGGTCATTATCGGGGATTAGGCAAGGGAATCCAATATCTTCTTACTTATTTGTGATTACAATGAAAAAGTTAACACATATCATAGAAGAAAATACTCATTTTGATGAATGGATCCCTATGAAAACAGGTAGGGATGTGCCCTTGATATCACATATGCTTTTTGCAGATGACCTATTGTTGTTTGTGGAGGCATCTACAGAACAAATTGAGAGAATTTTAAATACTCTAAAATATTTTTGTGATGTATCTGGTCTTAAGATCAGTGTTGCAAAAACTTCAATTATTTTTTCAGAGTGTACAGAAAAAGAATTGTCCAAAAAAATGGATATAAGAAAGAAAACTGCATTAGGAGGTACCTGGGGACTATGATAACGAATTCTGACAAAAAGAAGAAAAATTTTAAGGGGACAATAGGTAGAATCAGAGAAAAACTTCAGGGCTAGAAAGCTAACTGTCTCTCATAAAAACTAAGTAATTTGTCCACCGAGGTAAATACCAAATCGGTACCCGAAAGATTTTAACGCTGACAAAATGGTACTTGACTTTTGTTAGTGACAAAATAGTCCTTAAAAGATTTTAAAATTTGACAAACGTACCCACGAGTTCGCCAGAGCATATCTCCCGCAAACACAATGCTGACATGGCCACTACGTTTTGATGACATGGCAAAAATTCTCCCCCACCTTAATCCTTCCTCTACAACGCATTTCCCCTTCCTCCTCCCCAACGCACTCCCCCTTTCCCCTTTCTGAATGCACTCTCCCTCCCCCTCCCCAACCCTAATCCTTTTCTCCTCCTCCCTAATCCTAATCCCCCATCCCTAACGCACTTCCCCCCTCCTTAATCCAAAATCCCCCTTCTGAACCCTATTCCCTTTCCCTTTTCTCTTTGAGCCCTAATCCACTTTCCAACACACTGCCTCATACTCTCAACTTACTCTCCCCAAAACAGCAGTGGAGCTCAACCTTCTCAGTCTTAAAGTGTCACCGACACCGTACTGTCGCCATCTCGTCGTCGGGTCTTCTGCGTCCACTAGCGTCGTCTGTCTCCTTTGTCGAGTCGTCTGTGTGCCTTCACTACTATCGCCTTCACTACTTGTATCTGCTTGCTGCTCGCCCCCAGTCACTGTCCTGCCTCATCTGTCTGTGTTCCATCTTGGCTCCGTCGTGCCGTGTCTCCTCTGTCTCTGGTGTTCTTCTTCTGGCCTTCTCTAAATCTGTTTCTTATTTTGGTGGTGTCTGTAGTAAGCTTTATTTTATTTTATTTTATTTTATTTTATTTTATTTTATTTTGATTATTGTATATGAATTTGTTTGTTTTCTCTGAGTTTTATTATTATTAATCTTTTTGAATGGTAAATTAACCTAAATATTTCGGACAATTCATGATTTGGGGCAATTTTGTTGATGTTGAGGTTGTTGTTGCTGTGAGTGGTGGTGTTGAGGGAGGAAGAGGGGAGTGTGCGTTGGAAAAGAAAGAGTGGTGGAAATTGTTGTTGCTGTTGATATTGAGGTTGTTGTTGCTGCGAGTGGTGGAGTTGAGGGAGGGAGGGGTAGTGTGTGTTGGGGAGGGAGAGTGGTGGAGGTTGTTGTTGATATTGATGTTAAGGTTGTTGTTGCTGCGAATAGTGGTGTTGAAAGAGGAAGGAGAAGTATACATTGGGGAGGGGGTTGTGATGGGACGAGGACTGCGATGGGGGAGAAGTGTGCGCTGGGGATGGGGCTATAACGGGGAGGGAGAGGGAAGGTGAGGGAGTGCATGTTGGGGAGGGGGCTTTGGAGGTGGTTTGCCAAGTCGCCAAAACACGGTGGCCATGTCAGCATTGTATTTGTTGGAAATTTGCTCCGGCGAGTTCGGGGGCACGCTTGTCAAATTTTAAAATCTTTTAAAGACTATTTTATCAATAACAAAAGTCAAATATCATTTTGTCGGCGTCAGAATTTTTCGAAAACCAATTTGGTATTTATCTCTTTGCCCACCTCTAACTTCAATATGATCCATGGCAAGGTTCCAAAAGGCATTTGTGATAAGGAGAGAAGCAAAATAGCAAGAAGCTTCATGCTATAAGCTGCGAGGTTGTGTGCATTTCAGGCCATGAACGAGGCATTTCTGTTAAAGATCCTCTAGAGATTGGTAAATGAAAAAGACAGTTAAGCAGGCATGGTAGGAAGCAAGATCTAAGGCAGAACTTACTTAGTGTTAACTCTTATTCCAAACTATGAAAAATCCTAAGTGGAATCTAGATCATTTTCAACCAAAATATAGGCAGCGGAAATAAAACAAACTTTTTGAAGAATCGATGGGCTAGCAACAAATTCTCTCTAAACAAAAATACCAATCGAACTACAAAGTCTCACTGTGGCTGACACGAAAGATCAAACAGACAATTGGAATTTCAATTTCATGAAGGCTTTTCTTACACCAGATATAATTGATCAAATGACAGCAATACACCCACCAGCAACAAATTTAGGGGAAGATAGAATTACCTGAGCTCCTTCAAAGACCACGAACTTTCAGGAAGGCATGGACCAGATGTGAAATTTACAATTTTGTCTCCAATTATTTGTCACTGTTTAAGTTGTTAATTACTATTTTTGATGATTAAAAAATTGTACTGTGTCGTGTTTATTTGAGTCAAACTAGCATTTATTAAAGTCCATTTGCAATGTGTTTAGTTCAGTTTTGTTAATGAATCTTAATCATCTTAGTAATCTATCTCTTTACAACCGTCAGAGATTTTTTTTATATACTATTATATTATAAATTGATTATTTTAATTAAATTATCATTAAACTCACTAAACTTGTACATCAATAATGGTTCGATGACCGATTTGGTTTCTCAAACCTTGAAGGTAACATAGGGAGGGAAGAAGGGACTAACAACAACTTTGATGAGAGGGAGACATGACAAGTGGTAAAGAGAGACATGGATCCACAATGGGAAGAGAAGGAGTTGAGCTTTGCGAGCTTGCAAAAGCGACCATGGCATCAATCAAAGGGAAAAGAATTAGGGATTTACTCAAAATGGAAGAAATATGAATTTCAGTTATTAAGACGAAGAAGAATGGAGTGAAAATAAGCAATTGTAACAGCCTTCGGAACTTCCTCATTGACCAGCAAACTTCCAAGGTAGCCTAAGTAGCATAAACCTAGGCATAATATGCCTATGTCCAAGCCCATAACATTAAGGACCAACGAAACGTCATTGTTCACTACCAAACAAAAAACCCATCATTGGTAACCCAGAAAAAGTCTTTGTTAAATGTGACAGTTCTTCGTTTTACTCTTTCTGAACTGATATCATCAATATCATTCAATTCACTTTCAATAATTTAATTACTCATCCAATTTCTGAGTTCTGACCCACCACAAGGTTCATCATGCACATATGGGTGGTGGATTTACGTTTTTGTTATTAATTCTCAAGTTGTCAGGCAATCAGAAACCATTATCGCATGTGGGGTCACCACCAATTCAAACATGATGCGTTCATTCATTAGTTTGTAAAATTAATTCGAAAATTTCAATTATGATGCCTTGAATTGAAATTTCTTTGTACTTGTATTTTTCTTATGAAGTTAGTTTCCACTTTCTAAAGTACATCAAGATTGCAGCTCTTGTTAAACAATAAATACTATTACACTCCTTTCAACATCGTCACATGATCGCCATTTTTTAGGTCATCACTCTAATCTGAATCTTTTTATTTAAATTAAACAAATTCAGAAATTACAAAAATGCATAAAATATAAAGTAATTACCTAAATGCACAACGCATCATATTTCGGATACTGAAGAATGAAGTAGAAAATAGATATATTGCGGGTACTGAGACCCCGTTCTATACGATGTCGTGATGTATCCAAAGTATAAAAGGGATAAATGTTAAGTGGAAGAACGGATACTGAGCATCCGAGATACACATAAACTCAGAATAGGGTCTCAGTATCCGAGATAGTGTAAGATACGTAATTTGGGTCTCAGCATCCGACATACACTCAAACGTGTAATGTCGATCTCAACACCCGAAATATGTATATTATAGAGTAGGTATCTCTACACCCGAAATATCTTAGAGAAAAAACTCTATATATATCCTCCCATCCTCAACCATCTCCTCACAATTCACAACTCAATCTTTTCTTTCTCCTCTTTCTGTTTTGTTCTTATGAAGAATAATCAATTCTTTTTGTTGTAATTTATTCCAATAGGATAGTAAAAAATAGTGATAAATTAGTAATTTTTTAATCTAATTCAACTGTGTTGTTGTGCACTAATTGTGTTGATACCCTACATGTGCTAAAGACGGTCATAGTGAGAAACATGGGGGTAATAGATAGCAAGGAGGTTGGGCGGGTTGCATATAGATTTCTATATGCACTTTCGAGCGGTGGATTTATCAACAGGTTATTCTGGATTGAAGGAGATCAGCATGTGAGGCTAATGTTCGACGTACACGCAAGGCTAATGCTACAACATGTGATGGAGTGGTATGCTTTGGTTCGTGACGTGATTGTTAGTGGTGGGTCGTCCTCTTCGAGTCCTCAAGTAGCCCCGCTGGATGCAAGACCAATCCACTATGCCCAGCCTCATGATAGTGCCGAAGAAGACAACAACGAGGGCGATTCATATTATGTTACTGGATCCAGGTCGTCCAACAAGACTTCTTCCTTGATGAATATGTGCCAAAGACTCCCACCGACGGTGGTGCTCGGTTTCTCCTGCCTCTCCCTTTGCCCATTTTTCAATTGTCAAAAGTTCCAAGTCATTATCATACTTTAAGTTTGGACGCAATGCAGCTAGATGATCCTTTCAATGCCGGCCAAGGAGAAGATTACAACACCAGTGGTGGACTGAAATTCCAGATTGGCCATAGGTTCAGAAACTGTGATGCTATTCCGATGGCAGTGAAGAACTACAGTATTCGAAGGAATATGGAATACAGAGTTTTGGAGTCGGATAGGCTTAAATACCGCTGTCATTGCAAGCAATTCACCAACGGTTGTCCATGGAGTTTTCATTTGGCACTACATCAAAACTTGAACTACTAGTATATTTTACGTGTTAGTTTCGATGAAATTAAAGGCTATTATGTTAATTATGTCTTGTACTGAATGTTGACATGCATGAGTAATTTTGTAAGGAGGTGTGTAGGTTTGGTAAAGCACACTCCTGTTTGACACCAACCATGTCTCAGGACCTTGCTCCATTGGATAGTGGTTTGATTTGCAAGGTCATCCTACCTATAATAAATACTGACTTGTCTGTGTCTATCCTGGTGTTGCAAAGTGCGATGCATCAGAGTTACCATTTCAAGTCATTATATCAAAAGGTGTGGATGGCGAAGTAGAAAACAATTGCTCAGATTTATGGTGATTGGAAAGAGTCATACAACAAGATACCCGGTCTCTTATAAGCTTTGTAGGAATAATGCTCCTAGGTGCGATTCATGATTGCATTGCTGTTCCTTACTATGATGAAAACATGGTTGACCGAGATTGAAGCCAGCCTAATAAGGTCTTTTGGGCATTTCTTCCTTGCATTGATCCCCCGAGGAGGGAATCTCTGCATGTGTAACTGCCGTATGATCTCCCGGTATATCCTCCTGCTATGCATACTCAGCCTCCTCGTCTGATAACTGATCATCTCCCTCAGCCTGCTAATCATCTCCCCCAAGACAACTGGCTGCAACGATGAAAATCCACCAGTAACGAAAGCCATCTCAAAAGTACAAGTGTAGCAGACTTGTCCGTGAAAAAAAATCTCCGATAAACATCATCAAGTAGCACTTGGCATACTTACAGAGTGTATGCGAATATGACCCAACTGAAATGTGTGGAACTCTGTGCAAATCTTGCCTCCCTAATATAAGGCATTAGGTTGTCTGGCGGGGGGAGATCCAAGGTCACACGGCGTGGCAACAGTAATCGAAACTTCTACAATAGTCACAACTTTTATTCTTGTATATTAATCTCGTCTGAACCATTAATTATGTTTAATAATGATTAAATATTGTAAACGGAGTAGATAAACATCGTTAATAAGATATTATATTCCATATAAATATAAGTTTTATTGCTAATATTTACATTATTAAGTAAAGAAAGGAAAATTAAGCAAGATTTAAAAAATAAATTATTCATGTTACACTATTCTAACCTGACTAGTAATATTTTAGATGACTTCAATCCAACAATAAATTTTAGCAAAAAAATATGATCGAACAAATATTTTATTTAATTTAACTAATATATTAATTTATGTTTAACTATTTTATTTATTTAACTTAAATTAAAATTAATTATAAAAATATTAAAACATACTATACCTAACTAAATTAACATAGAACTTCTAACATACCCTACTCAAAATACCTAGCGCATTAACTAAATTAATAAAGCTTAAGCATCTAAACTAATTATTTACTAAAAATAAAAGAGGAAAAAAAACTAACCTCAAAATCCAAAGCTCCAGCTATGTGCAAAGTCGCATTTAGTCTGTTGATGTCTCCGTCGCGAACATATTATCGGGAGGCCATATGTACTTCAGGAACTAGAACTTAAGCTATTATAAAGTTACTAAATTCTTAAAAACTATTCAAATGAACGAAAATCTCAGTTGTTGTGGCCTTATATATGCCTCAGAGCATATCTCGGATACTGAGACCCTGTTTTAACTTTACGTCTCTCTCGAATGCTCAATATTTATTATCCTACTTAACATGTATTGCGGGTGCACCCTAGATACGTTATGGCATCGTATAGTTACAGAACGGGATCTTAGTATCTAAGATATGCTTATTTTATACTTCACCTATCAGTATCTAAGATGTGATACATTGTGCATTTAAGTAACTATTTTATATTTTATGTATATTTGTAATTTTTATATTTATTTAATTTATATAAAAAATTCCTCTAATCTCTTTTCAAGTTCATGGTATCGTACTAAAATAATATTTTTTATTTGTAAAAATATGTACGATTTTCTTTTAGATTGAGTTAACAGTTAAATTTATCCTTAAAAAATTAGTTATTTTTTAAAATTATCTTTAAAATATTTTATTAATTAAATTAATCCTTCAAAAATTAAAAATAAATCATATTTATTTTTTCTTCACTTCTTTAATACTTGCCATTAATAATTGATAACATAAAATATTAATTGACAACATACATGATATCTGACATGTTTTAATGGATATCAAATAAATATATTTATAAAAATCAATTAATTTAATTCCTATATCTAATTTCAGTTATTAGGATTAATTAGGATTTATGTAACTAAAAAAATTAAATTGATAGATTTTTATAAACATATATAATCAGTATTTAATAGGACAAGTCAAATGTCATGTATGCAAATTAGCATTTCATATCAATGATTCGTTAACAAGTATTAAATAAAGAACAAAAGGACAAATATAATTTATTTTTAATTTTTTTAAGATCTAATTTGATTGATAAAATTTTTTAAAAATAATTTTACAAAACATTTAATCTTTTAGGGATAAATTTAACTTTTAACTTGATGACATACTATGTTTATCTTTATAATTTTAAAAATATGAATTTATTTATTTTATAAATATAAGGTATCTTACAAAAGTTGATGAAAGCATGATAAATAATTAAGAGGTGACAATCTATATTATATATCAATCAGGAACAAGGTTTTAAAAACTGAACCAATCATTAAACCACTGTAATTATTAGTTTATTAGTTTAAAAATTTAACTAATCAATTATAATTTAATCAAAATAACTAAATTCTTATAAAATAATATATTATATTATTAATAAACATACAAAAAATAAATCTATTTAATACAAATCTAAAAATATATTAATAATTAAAATTGTAATACAAACCAAAATTTTATATTAATATATATATATATATATATATAGTTTAAATTAAATGAATTATATTAGTATTTTAAAGAGTAGTATAATGTAAAATAAAAAATTAATAAATATTAGCAAAAGGGAAAAACAACTCATCAATATAGAAAAAAAAACTGTTGGGCATAAAAATTTTTGGCCCAAAAATCAAGTACATCTAATTAGAACAGAAGTCTTATGCGTTGTAAATCAACAAAATTAGAAGACTGAATATCCAACCACAATTATTTCGAAGGGACTACAAGATCTTTAAATAAGAAAATATCTAACTCAACTCCTGATTTTTATTTTTATGGAACTGATTAACCCCTACACCCCAAAAAAATACAAGGGTAATCAGTCCCAAACATGTAAAATTTAGGGATGAAAAGAGTTTTTTTTTTTTTTGTTAAGGGTCTCGTTGTCTTTTAAAATAATTGTCAGAGGCCGTTTAGAATTTTTCTCAAATTAGAATAGAATTATAGGGAACAATTTTATTTCAATGTCAACCAACGACGAAGGTGGGGTTAAAACAAAAATCAAATTACAAAAAAGTAGTGATGAGCAAGGTTCTGAAAACCAGTTCGGACCGGCGGGTTGAACCGGTTGAACTATGAACCGAACAGAAAAACGATTTGGTTAAACAAAAAAATTGCAGAATTTGAAAACCAGAATTGATTTGGCAAACCGGTCAGTAACCGGTCGGTCGAATCGAACCTTGATCCCGGCCAATTTTTTGGTTGGACAGCAAAACGTTGCCGTTTCAGCCTCTAGAGCCCTAAATCCCTAATTCGATCTTGATTCCTGAATGAGTCATGAGTGAATCACCCTTCTCATCGAGCTTCAGAAGTGAGAACGCCTCTCTGACTCTCACACGACAGGGGTTCTAATCGAGCTCGTCGTCCGATCGTCCCGCACCTCCGTCCAGCCAGCGCGTCGTGCTGCCGCCGTCGTTCCTTCAAACAACCACCTAATCCCGCAACAGCCGTCGTTCCTTCAAAGGTGCTCCACCACTGCTTGGTCACTCGGCATCGCTGTCCCACTCTTCCTATTGCATATTCTGTTGAAGGCGCCTTCGAGCTTCTAGAGTTTCAGGTTATTTTTTTTAGATATGATTTTTTGATTGAATAACTATTGCATATCTCTATTCCTTGATGAGTGTGATTGAGTAGTTGTTTGATTTTGTGAAGCTCTGTGAACTGAAGTCACTGGAGTGTGACATGATGAACTCTGAAATTGTGAACTCTGTCTTCCTATTTTATTTTTTCTTTGAACAGTGTAGTGTGAAACCGTGACCTGATTCAACTGATCCTGCTAAACTGAACTGTGAACTTTGGTTTATAATTGTTGTTTACTGAACTGATTTTACTTTGTTTACTGAACTGGATTTTGTTGTTTGTTGAATAATTTTGAATAATTTTGGATGTTATTTGTTGTGAACCTGAGAGTTGAGATTATTGGGTTGGATTGCTGATAATGTTTAGGTATGGATGATAAACCACTATTTTATGGTTCATCTTGTGCTCAATTGAGTGGTTTTTATCAACTCTTTACCCACTTATTCATACTATTCGCATGTTTTACTTTTTCCTTCCAGATTTTGTGCTATGATTGAAAACATGCTTCTTTGGGCCTTAAATTGCTAATTAATAATCCTCACTTATTACCATTAGATGCTGTGATATGTGTGTTAAGTGTTTTCAAAGATTACAGGGCAGGAATAGCTCAGAGGATGAAAAGGAAGCATGCAAAAGTGGAAGGAATACAAGAAGTTGAAGAAATTGCTAAGCTGTCCAGCCTGACCTCTTCGCACTCAAACGATCATAACTTGAGCTACAGAGATCCAAATGAGATGGTTTTAGTTGCGTTGGAAATCTAACATTCGGGGCTTTGCAACGATATTTAATTTTCCATAGCTGCCCCAAATTTAGGCGCGCGAACGCGTGGATGACGCGCTCGCATCGCATCTGCAAAATCTCAATCCACGCAAACGCGTGGACGACGCCTCCGCGTCACTTCCTCGTGACCTGTACGTACCAGAAACCGCTGGGGATAATTTTTGGACTATTTTTGACCCAGTTTTCGGCCCAGAAAGCACAGTTAGAGGCTATAAAGTGGGGAAGTCCATCCATACACAACAGAGACGACTCATAATTCACTTTTCATAATTTAGATGTAGTTTTAGAGAGAGAGAGAGACGCTATCTTCTCTCTCTTAGGATTTAGGATTAGGATTCCTCTTAAAAGATTTAGGATTTCTTATTATTTCAACTTATAATTTCTTCTGAGTTCCAGGTTCAATGTTCTTTTTATTTATTTTCTCAATTTAGTTTGTGAACTCTTTATGTTTAGATTGATTTTCTAAAATAATATAATTTGAGGTATTTCAGACTCATGATCGCTTTCTTCTATTTATTATTTAAATAATTTAGATTTTTCTCTTTTGACTTTGGTTGATTAATTGGTGACTTTTGAGTTGTCAAACTCATCGTGATTGATAATTGTTACCTTTGCTGATTAATTTAGATTCCTATAACTCTAGTCTTTCCTTAAGGAGTTGACTAGGACTTTAGGTGTTAAATTGATTTGTCCATTTAAATTACCTTCATAGTTAGAGGTTGACTTAGTGGGAGCAAAAGTATAATTCTCATCACCATTGATAAGGATAACTAGGATAGGACTTCCAGTTTTCATACCTTGCCAAGAGCTTTTCTAGTCATTTAATTTTTATTACCATTTACTACTCTTGTTTTTTATCTTATACATTAAAACCCAAAATAAAATATATCTTTTTTCATAACCAATAATAAATCATACTTTTACCCGAGGTCTGAATACTTCGGTTTATACATTTTATTGGGTTTGTTACTTGTTACAACCAAACGTTTGTACGAAAAGATTTTCTGTTGGTTTAGAAGCTATACTTACAACGCGATTATATTTTTATATTTCTTTACCGATAGAAAATCCGTTCTTCAAAATGGTGCCGTTGCCGGGGAATTGCAAACGTGTGCCTTATTATTGGTTATTGTAAATATTTTTCTTTTACTTGTTTATTTATTTTTGTTTTCCCTTCTTAATTCTAACAACTACTATGAATTCTCACCCTCTTGTTTTGAGTTTGGTTCTAATTTTGTTGAAAGGAATGGAAGCTATAACAGGAATATGCATCACGGTCTAAGAAATCAAAGATGGATGGAGCCAAGAGGATCTGATCAACCCTTTAGGCAACAACACCTCCCTGGATATCACAGACAAGGACCATTCTACAATGCATACTAAGCTGACAGATATGGTGGACCCCCTTGTAGTTACCAACAAGCCTCACCCTGTGCTCATAGACCATCTTCTCAACATAGCTTCGGTTCATTGTGGTTGGAAGCTTTAAGTTTAAACGCAAAGGTTGGTGTAGAGCTCAATTGAATGGATCTAGGAAGTTGTTTGGCTGCTTTAGTGAGAATTCAGATTGCTTGCTACTCGGATGGAATCATGATGATCAACAAGAAGACGGGTGCAAAAGCAAGGTTTGGGACCCCGGAATTCATTCTGGCAATCAACACTCTTGGGGCATAGTCATCTGCTTTAACTTGCTTGAAGGCTTTATGTACCTAGTTTGGGAACCCGAAGGACATTGGATTTGTAAACATTGGTAGAGATTCTTAGATGAGTTCAAGCACAAGCCACCATAACAAAGGACTCACCAAATGTCCAACTTAAGAACTTTAACTAAAAGTGCTAGGTGGGAGACAACCCACCATGGTATGATCGTTCCTTTTTAAGTTTTAATTTTTGTCTGTTTTTGAGTTTTGATTGAACATGGAATCATGCATAGCATTCATATTAAGCATTTCATTCTGCATTCTGCATTATATAAAAAAACGCACGCGACGCGACAGCGTCGCCGACGCGTCCGCGTCACAAGTGCATTGGGAAGAAAAGAAAAAGAAGCAGTGAGTTGCGCTGGAGCTGGGCTCAACCTGTGCTAGCCGCACAAGCCCTGCCACGCGTACGCGTGCCCCACGCGTTCGCGCCGTTTTCAAATTTAGGCCATCCACGCGATCGCGTCAACCACGCGACCGCGTCACCCAAAGATTTGGCAATATGAGTTTCAAACAGAGAGTTGCGCGACCGCGAGGCTGCCCTCGCACTAATGGCACAACTCGATCCACGCAACCGCGTGGATGACGCGTCAGCACCATTTCATAGAAGCGCTATCCGCGCGAACGCGTCACTCAGGCATCCGCATCACAAGCAGCGCACAACTTATCCAAATCAGCCAAATATCTTATCTTTTTCTTCCCTGTATCTAAATCTTTTCTTTTCTTCTTATTTATTTCTTCCTCCTTTCTTACTTTTTTTTCTTTTCCATTGGTGTTAAAATTCTCTTCTTCAACTATTGCATCTTTTCTTGAATTATTCTGGTGCTTCATGACTTGTTTTATTCTGATTAGGTATTACTATTCATAAGTCAATGCTAATTTTTATAATACTGATATTCTTTTTGCATTGATATGCACTTACACTATCTTGTATTACCCACACTCCCTTCCCCTTTATTGCAACTTTTGCACTATTGATATGCCATTTGCTTCCACTATTTTCTCACTTGCATGTTATAGCTACCATATAATTGAGACCTTTATTATTTGGCATTAACACCCATATTTTATTTATGTTCTTATCTTTATTTTTGGGTTACTTTTCTTCTTTTTTCTCTTCTTTTAGGATGGCCACCGAGGAAGAGAAAGAGAAAGCTTCTAACTGGGGAGATAGGCAAGTCAATCTGCACAATCTATAGAGAAAGGCATCAGTTGGAGCAGCCCGTCCACTTGTACATCTTAGCATGCACTGAGGACGGTGCAATCTTTAAGTATTGGGAGGTCGATACCGACTTCCATGGGTTAGTTACCTTCTTTTCAACACCAATACTCTATTTTCTTTGTTTGTTCATTGTTGCATTTGCATATTTAATTACATGTTTGTTTGATTTTATGCATTTAGTCACTACTTGGTTGAAGTAATATTTTCTTTTTCAAGAAATTTTTATAGTATTTCACTAATTTAAATTGAAAATTTTGTGTTAAACTTGTTTGGAAGTTGTATTTGGAACATGATTTTTGAGACAAAGAACACACAACCTGTGAGAGTTTGAGCTTATTTACATAGTTACATTATTTAACCATAAATATTTTATTCTTGTGTGTTCTCTTCTCTGTAATTGCAATCTTTGCTTTGTTCCATTTTATATGTCCATTATTTAGTGTATTTACATGCTTGCATATGATTGAGGCCATTAATTATTTTTGCTCATTTATCCAAATAGCCTACCCTTTCAATCACCCTTGTTAACCCCTTGAGCTTTTTTACCCTCTCTTCTATTTCATAACCACATTACTAGGCTTAAGCAGAAAAAACAAAATAAAAATCTCAAGTTGAATCCTTGGTTAGCTTAAGATAGATATTATGTATAATTTAAGTGTGGAGAATTTTATGGGAACATGGGATGATAGAAAAAAGTAGGAAATTAAATTGAATAAGTTATTTGAAAATTTGGGAAGCATGCTCATTTGAAATCAAAATAATTAAATTACCATGTAAATGGATAATAAAAAAAAATTATTAAGTAATTAAATAAGGGGATACAAAAAAAAAATATTACCCCAAATGCAAAATAAAAAGAATCAATGCACATGGGACAAAATTCAAAAATAAGTTTGATACATGAGCATGTAATACAAAAGAAAAAAAATTTGGGTAGCTAGACAAAGCATTTTAAATTATATAAAGTATGTATATGTTAGGTGAGATCTTAGACTAATCAAGGATTCACTTTGTTAGCTCACTTAGCCTTATATATATATCCTCATCCTTGCCTTGGCCCCATTACAACCTTGAAAAGACCTCATGATGTTTACACTGGTATACTAAATATTTTTTGATTTGTTAGATGAAGAATAAAGTTTAGAAAGTATGATTAGAGAAGAGTAGACTAAATTACCCTATACACTTGAGAGATACCAGTGAGGGTTCAGTGCTTGACTCTATGTTCCCTACCTTCATGAGCTATCTTCTTACAAGTTTACTTATTTTTTATTGTATGATTTGAATTAGTGGAATTTGGTTTATGTTTGTCTTGGAGAACTTATTTATTTTTAACCAAGTAGGTAGAAACATTTCACATTTAGTTGCATTCATACATATAGTTTGCATTTCATACATTTTACCATTTCTCTTCACTCTCTTATAGCTTCTCTTGAACTTAGCATGAGGACATGCTAATGTTTAAGTGTGGGGAGGTTAATAAACCACTATTTTATGGTTTATTTTGTGCTCAATTGAGTGGTTTTTATCAACTCTTTACCCACTTATTCATACTATTCGCATGTTTTACTTTTTCCTTCCAGATTTTGTGCTATGATTGAAAACATGCTTCTTTGGGCCTTAAATTGCTAATTAATAATCCTCTCTTATTACCATTAGATGTCGTGATATGTATGTTAAGTGTTTTCAGAGATTATAGGGCAGGAATGGTTCAGAGGATGGAAAGGAAGCATGCAAAAGTGGAAGGAATACAAGAAGTTGAAGAAATTGCTAAGCTATCCAACCTGACCTCTTCGCACTCAAACAGTCATAACTTGAGCTACAGAGATTTAAATGAGATGGTTCTAGTTGCGTTGGAAAGCTAACATCCGGGGCTTCGTAACGATATATAATTTGCCATAGCTGCTTCAAAGTTAGGCGACGCGAACGCGTGAATGACGCGCCCACGTCGCATGTGCAAAATCTCAATCCACGCAAACGCGTGGACGACGCCTCCGCGTCACTTTCCCGCGACCTGTATGTACCAGAAACTGCTGGGGGCGATTTTTGGGCTGTTTTTGACCCAGTTTTCGACCCAGAAAGCACAGATTATAGGCTATAAAATGGGGGAGTCCATCCATACACAACAGAGACGACTCATAATTCACTTTTCATAATTTAGATGTAGTTTTAGAGAGAAAGGCTATCTCCTCTCTCTTAGGATTTAGGATTAGGATTCCTCTTAAAGGATTTAGGATTTCTTATTATTTCAACTTACAATTTCTTTTGAGTTCCAGGTTCAATGTTCCTTTTATTTATTTTCTCAATTTAGTTTGTGAACTCTTTATGTTTAGATTGATTTTCTTAAATAATATAATTTGAGGTATTTCAGACTCATGATCGCTTTCTTCTATTTATTATATAAATAATTTAGATTTTCTCCTTTTGGCTTTAGTTGATTAATTGGTGACTCTTGAGTTGTCAAACTCATCGTGATTGATAATTGTTACCTTTACTGATTAATTTAGATTCCTATAACTCTAGTCTTTCCTTAAGGAGTTAACTAGGACTTTAGGTGTTAAATTGATTTGTCCACTTAAATTACCTTCATAGTTAGATGTTGACTTAGTGGGAGTAAAAGTATAATTTTCATCACCATTGATAAGGATAACTAGGATAGAACTTCCAATTTTCATACCTTGCCAAGAGCTTTTCTAGTCATTTAATTTTCATTACCATTTACTACTCTTGTTTTTTTATCTTATACATTAAAACCCAAAATAAAATATACCTTTTTCCATAACCAATAATAAATCATACTTCCATGCAATTTCTTGAGAAGACGACCCGAGGTTTGAATACTTCGGTTTATAAATTTTATTGGGTTTGTTACTTGTGATAACCAAACGTTTGTACAAAAGGATTTTCTGTTGGTTTAGAAGCTATACTTACAACGCGATTATATTTTTATATTTCTTTACCGATAGGAAATCCGTTCTTCAATGGATGAAAGTATCAACCAAGAATTACCTAGGAATAATAATGCTAAAAATAATTTTGCTTCGAATGAACCTTCTCTTCCTCCCGCATCTAACGAAAGTCAATCACAAACTTATAATGTTCGGGGGAAAACTGATCCTGCTTGGAGATACGTTGCTTTACAAAATATAAATGGAAAACCGTATTATCGTCGCTTATGGGGGATTTTGATGATTGATGACTAACTTGGATTATTTTGATGTTGCCATGTTATGTTTAATTGGTTGTTTTGTTTTTTGGAGCTTTTAAATTTGTATTTGAATGAGATTATAATATTATGGTTTATGTAATCGGTTCTCAAAAAATTATTTATTATTTTATTTATTATTTAATTTTAAAAAATTCGGAATCTTACACCGGGACGTTCAACTAAAAGCACGCACGACAACACAACATGAGGTGCACACGGCTGAAGGCGATGACCAGAGCAAAGGGCAATGACAATAATAGAAAAATAAGGAAACGGTAGCGGTGGAAACTAAAGTAGATGGTTGCTAGAAATGGAATTTCTCTCTTTTTTTAAAAAATATTCTAGATTTTGGCCTTTTTTTTCTTTTTGTCTTTTTAGACTCTTGGCAGTGGCGCAAAGACCACACAGTGAAGAGATTTTCTGTACGCAATATTGCAAAGTTTTAAGTTTGACACTAGCAAGTAAGTCGCATGCATGATGGAAGACCACAAAGGCGATACTGAGAAAAATTTGAAAACCTAACCCTTGAGTCTAGGAAGTCATGTTAGAGGTCATAGGATTGCAAGTCGTGTAGAACGACACATGTCTAACTTGATGATTGTAAGAAGGAAAAGAATAAGTAGACAATGAGAATACTAAATAATATGAACAATAGATATGTCGGATGTTCAATTTAATAGGTATGCAGATGATTATATTCGTTATTTTTAATTGGATTGCTATTTATTTTTATTCGATTTACTCATGCACAGTTGTTAACAATGGCTGGATGTTCAATTCATTAGGTATGTAGATAATTATCTTAATGTTAAGGTTTATAAGGTAATTTGAGAGTAGAGTATTTTTTTACTTCATTGGATAAATTCTAGAGCTAGCCGTTTACAAGAGTCATTGTCTACCTAACAAAATCCTTAAAAATAAGTGGAGTGGAAGGGTTATGAATAAAATACTGAGCGAGATTACAAAAAAAATTAGTGTATTAGGCTTCCTAAGTTCAATTCATGAGAAATGTTATTGATTATGGGTCAAATTATGACTCCTCTAAAGTGTACGGATAAGTTTATTGAGTTTTTATGGTTAAGACATGAAAATGGGTTTTAATCCCTCTTACTTAATATTATTGATGTTTCATAGGATGGTGGTCTCGTATTGTCCACAGATTCTTTCGAATAGTAAGGGTTATCAAAAACGTAATAATCTCTAGATAGTTATGGAAAACGTGATGAGGGTATCTCACTTAAGAATGTGTTTTTCAGGCTTCTACGAAATTTTTGTTTCCTCTTGTGAGAAGTAAGATAGAAAGATAATTCGGCAAAGGTTGTTGATGTTATCGAGTTTTACATAAAATCGACACGTGAGTTAATGATCATTCATTAAATGCATTTGTTTGTATTGTTTGGTTATGTCTGATTGATTATATATTACCTATATGTGAATATATGTGTTTCTTAATTTTAGGTGAATTGCTTGTTAATTGCTAATATCCTGTATTCTATGTGTTGGAGATGATATTAAGCTGGTATCTAATGGCTTACAAAAGCAAGCTGTAACTGATTATGGCTGAATAACCATAGTTAATTTATTTACCATATTGAGTTAGGTTTTAATAAAGTTAATTTTCTAATAACTATAAATAGTGGATAACAATATGTATTCCTTTTGTACTCAGTCGTTGGTTTTCAATTTTAGGTTTTGTATTTGTTCATATGACAAATCTACTGAGTCTTCTTCTTCCACCCCAATATTATTTTCTTCACCAAAATCAGATCTAGACCACGATTTCTTCATGGTGCGGTGAGCGTGGAAGATCGTGAAAGAGGTGAAGTTTTGGCCACAAATACAGTATTGAGTTAGCATCAATGGCCGACACTCCTTCCAACCTAATGTCTGGGGGAAATCACGGGTCACATGAGAACCAGGAGCTTTCAGCTGGTGAGCTTCGAAATCTAGCTCGCATTCTAAGCCAACTCTCGAGTTTGCAGCCACAGAGCGCGAAATCAAGTACCAATTTGCTTGCGGATCCAGCAAGTGTTTACTTCCTACATCCAGGTGAGAATCCTGGAGTTTCTATTGTCCCAATTGTGCTGAATGCTAAGAACTACAATTTCTGGTCAAGAGCTATGAAATTAGCGCTGAAATCAAAGAATAAGATAGGTTTTGTTGATGGAACCATTGTGAAACCAGATAAAAATGATCCTGCATATGTAGCATGGGATAAATGTAATACTTATGTTGTTTCTTGGTTAAATCTATCATTGAGTGCTGAGATTGCACAGAGTGTTGTTTGGAATGAAACTGCTGTAGATTTATGGCTTGATTTGAAGCACAAGTATTATCATGGAGACAGATACAGGGTTGCTGAATTAGAAGAAGAGTTGTATGCTATGAAACAAAGGAATCTAAGCATAACAAATTATTTCACCAAGTTGAAGGCTATTTGGGAAGACATTGACAGTTTCAAACCAGTTCCACAATGCAAGGAATGCTCTGAAAAATGTGAATGTGGCTTAGGAACTATGAGAGATTATCGAGATGAAACTTATGCAGTGAGATTTTTAAGAGGATTGAATGAGCAGTATGGGACTGTGAGATCCCAAATCATGCTGATGAAGCCTCTTCCAGACATCAATGAAATTTTTTCTCTACTTATTCAGCAAGAGCGACAGTTTAATGGACCAAATTTGGAGACTCAAAACTTTACAGCTTTGGCCAATTCAATTCATAATTTCAACAATAATTCAAGCAGTGTTTCCAGAGGAAGAGGACGAGGAATCTGTGGAGGTAGAGGTGGAAGAGGAGGAAGAAATTCAGCACCTAAGACCTGTTCTTATTGTCACAAGGCAGGGCATCTTGTGGATACTTGTTACCACAAACATGGATTTTCACCTCATCTACAGAGGCAGAAATGGCCACGAGAGACTAGCAATGGAGCTATGGCCAATAATATTGTTGCTGGAATTGAAGGGAGCAGTACCAACAATGTCAAGCAGGAAAAGGAAGCTGATGGTCAATCAGGAGCAGTACCAACAATGTCAAGCAGGACAAGGAAGCTGATGGTCAATCCCAATTCAATCAGAGTTTGAGAGATGCACTGCTTACCTTTCTTCGGCAGGAGTGTGCACAGTCTTCTCAAGGAACAAGTGTGAGAGATGTCGATCAATCAAATGCAGGAAATGGAGGTATACCTTTAGAGACTTATACACTTTGCATGAGCTCTCATATTGCACGATTATTGTCAGTAAAAACTTTTTTTTTAAATTCTTGGGTGCTTGATACAGGAGCTACTGATCATGTATCACACTCATTGCATTTTTTTACAAATTTTAGACATATTAGGCTGATTCTGGTAAAATTACCAGATGAAACACACACAACTGCAACTATAAGTGGAACTGTGGTATTTTCAGCTACATTCTATCTCACGGATGTGCTGTACATACCAAGTTTCAACTTCAATCTTTTATCTATTTCCAAACTTACAAAAGGCTTGCATTGTGAATGTGTTTCTACTGACAAACTTTGTGAGATACAGAATCGGACCTCTTTGAAGATGATTGGCACAGCTAGAGCAAAGCATGTATTATACATGATGGATTTTCCCGCATTAGAGTTAGCACACAGGGACAACATGGAAAATACAACATACAATAGGAGTACTAGGATTCTAGATCCGCAAAATCATAGTGACAAGATTTTACTTTCTTCTAATCTTAGGACAGCAAATTCGGTTACACAAACTTCATGTTTTTCTGTTGAGAATTTATGGCATTTTAGATTGGGTCATGTACCACAAAACAAATTTGATATTATCAAACAAATATATCCTTGTGTGCAATTTCCTATATCTACTTGCTCTAAACCATGTGATTTTTGCCATTATGCCAAGCAAAAACGGTTACCATATACCCTTAATGAAACAACAAGTTTAAACAGTTTTGATTTAATACATATTGATATTTGGGGGCCAATGTCACTTATTTCTCTACAAGGTTATAAATATTTTTTAACTATAGTAGATGATAAAATCAGATTTGTATGGATTTATTTCATGAAATTAAAGTCAGAGGCCAGCAGTTTGGTTCAGAATTTTGTTGCCTATGTGAAAACTCAATTTAATTCTCAAGTAAATATTATTCGAACTGATAATGGTCCTGAGTTTAAACTTGATATTTTTTATAATTCACAGGGTATAATGCATCAAACATCATGTGTTGAGACACCTCAACAAAATGGTATTGTTGAGCGGAAACACCAACATATTCTTAACATTGCAAGAGTATTAATGTTTCAATCATCCTTGCCAAAAAATTTTTGGAATTTTGCTATTGGTTTAGCTGTTCATTTAATTAATAGACTTCCGACTCCAGTTTTAAAAAATAAAACCCCTTATGCTACCTTATTTGGCAAGGATGCAGACGTTAGTAACCTTAAAGTGTTTGGATGCTTGGCTTTTGCTTCAACGTTAATTCATGGACGAAAAAAATTTGATAAACGAGCAAGAAAGGGTATTTTTCTTGGTTACCCACCTGGCACAAAAGGATATTTTGTTTGATATTCACACTAGAGAACTATTTTTGTCTCGAAATGTGGAGTTTTATGAACATTATTTTCCTTATAAATCCTTTCATGATGATATGACCAAAAATTTTATAAGTGCTTCTTCTCTACCTATTGCTGATTCTAATTTTAATGAATTTGATCTTTTCACTTATGATTCTTTAGGTGCATTTCATCCATCTCATGTAAATATTGATTCTTTTCATGATCCTAGGGACCCTACCTCACTTACTGATTCACATGTAGTTTCTCCTAATCCACCAAAAAATGCGTCATCTAATTCTCATTCAAATGATAACATGCATCATCAGGATCTTAGAAGATCAACTCGTATACATAAACCACCTTCTTATCTTCAAGATTATCATTGTATATTACTTAGAACAGGAAGCTCTAGTAACCAATCATGTTCCAAGCGGTACGATCTATCTCACATGGTGGATTATGGGAAGCTATCCCCTACCCATAGAGCCTTTTCCCTAGCAATAACCACAACAGTTGAACCGAAGACTTATGAACAAGCTGTGCAGCACGAATGCTGGAGAAATACAATTAGTGCGGAATTGCTTGCTCTTGAGAAGAATAAAACTTGGTCTATCACTTCTTTGCCTCTTGGAAAGCGCCTCATTGGATGCAAGTGGGTCTTTAAAGTGAAGTTTCACCCAGATGGTAGTGTTGAACGCCACAAAGCACGTCTTGTGGCTCAAGGTTTTCGTCAAAGAGTTGGCTATGATTACTTTGATACATTCAGTCCGGTTGTAAAAATCACTACTTTGCGACTTATTCTTACTCTTGCTGCGGTACATAATTGGAAACTTCACCAATTAGACGTTAATACAGCATTCTTGCTTGGTGAGTTGCAAGAAGAGGTTTATATGAAACCCCCCCAAGGTCTCGATGTTTCAAATGGTGCTGTTTGTAAGTTGAATCGTTCTTTATATGGCTTGAAACAGGCAAGCCGTCAATGGAATTTAAGATTAAGTGGTTTTCTTCAGCAACATGGCTTTATCAAGTCTCTTCATGATCACTCTTTGTTCATTTCAGCAACATGGCTTTATCAAGTCTCCTCATGATCACTCTTTGTTCACCAAGCACACTAACCTCGGCTTGGCTATTATTATTGTTTATGTTGATGATCTTGTTTTATCTGGAGATAATTTATTTGAAATTGAAGCTATTAAAAGGGCTCTTGATGCTGAATTTAGTATTAAGGACTTAGGCCGGTTGAAATTTTTTCTTGGAATAGAAGTTGCCCGTAGTTCTGAAGGGATTGCTTTGTATCAACGTAAGTATACTCTTGATTTGCTTGAGGAATATGGTATGTTGGAAGCTAAACCTGCTTCAGTTCCTATGCTGTATAATGGAAAACTTTCTAAGGAGAGTGGCACAAGATTACAAGATTCATTACAATATAGAAGACTACTCGGACGACTGTTATATCTCACCAATACTCGTCCAGACATTGCTTTTGCAGTTGGGAAGCTCAGCCAATTTTTGGATTGTGCAACTGATAACCATTACAAGGCAGCACTACATGTTCTTCGATACATCAAGAAATCTCCTTCTAAGGATCTTTTCTTCTCTTCAAATAATGATCTCAAATTGACTGGTTATGTTGATTCAGATTGGGCAACTTGTTCCGATATCCGTCGATCAATAACTGGGTATTGTTTTTTCTTAGGTTCTTCATTAGTGTCTTGGAAGAGTAAGAAGCAAACAACTGTAGCATGTTCTTCTTCAGAAGCTGAATATCGTGCCATGGCACAAGCAACTCGGGAAGGTCAATGGCTTCTTTATCTTCTTAATGACTGCCATGTATCTCATCCTCACCCAATCAATCTCTATTGTGACAATCAATCTGCGCTGTACATTGCAGCTAATCCGGTTTTTCACGAAAGAACCAAGCATATTGAAGTAGATTGTCACATTGTTCGTGAAAAGTCTCAAACAGGAGTGCTGAAATTGCTACCTATTAAATCAGCTCATCAAACGGCTGATTTACTTACTAAAGCGTTATCACCGGATGTCTTCGAATCTTTACTTTTCAAGTTGGGCATGCTTGACTTACACGCCCCACTTGAGGGAGGATATTATGATGATAACAGGATAAATGTTTCAACAAGCCTTAATTTAAGGGAGGATGATAATAATGTTGCTGAACTTGCAACTAATTCAATCAATTTCAACTTGAGGGAGGATGTTGGAGATGATATTAAGCTGGTATCTAATGGCTTACAAAAGCAAGCTGTAACTGATTATGGCTGAATAATCATAGTTAATTTATTTACCATATTGAGTTAGGTTTTAGTAAAGTTAATTTTCTAATAACTATAAATAGTGGATAACAATATGTATTCCTTTTGTACTCAGTCGTTGGTTTTCAATTTTAGGTTTTGTATTTGTTCATATGACAAATCTACTGAGTCTTCTTCTTCCACCCCAATATTATTTTCTTCACTAAAATCAGATCTAGACCACAATTTTTTCACTATGTATGTGTCTGTAGGTTAGTTGCATGTAGGGTCTTGGAAGTTTAAGCAAAAATTGGACTTAATACGAACCTTGGTCAGGGTAGTGTGAGAGTTTTTAGGTTGATAATGTTGATGGAATAGATGGACTCCTAGTGTGTATCTATCTTGGATGGTTTGTATGATACTCATGGGTTCATGTTTTCTAATTTAGTATTTATCCTATTATTTATCTATATGATATTTCCAAAGAGATTAGAAGAGTAACAATGCTAAAAAGAAAGAATACTAATTGTATGTTATTGCATGAAATGAATGTGTATACACTGACGCACAACTTTGCATTATATAAGCAGAGCCATGACTAAAACCAACATCTTGATTTATTAACTACTCTCTTAACTAATACTTGTAGGTATAATCAAATTCATTTCAATATCCTATTAAAACTAAAACCGAGTTTACCTCAATTTTAAAACTTAATTCAAGAAATAAAAATATTTTTATTTTCATAAATTATTTAGACATATAACAGAAAAAAATAACTAATTGAACATAATAATATAGATAAATTTTGGACTTATAACAAATTTTAGATATAATTATCTAATACTTGATTAAAATTTTTAAATTGAATAAATTGATAAAATAATAAAATAAAAAATTAATTTTTAAAAATAAAATAATAAAATATATATTTTATAAAATTACAAATTTAATCATGTTAATTTTTATTTCATCATTTTAATAATTTTCTTATTTTAAAACATTTAAATTCTTTAATTCTTTTAGATATTGTCTTTGAAATAAAAATAGAGTTATTCATACACAATAATTTAGTCTTTTAAATGAAGTTTTTTTTTAATTTTAGAAGATAAATATTTGTTGTAACAAAATTATTTTTTATATTCATTTTTTTAACTAATTAAAATTTTCACTTCCTAAATTTATTGAAAAATTAATATTCAACCTAGAAATATTTAAGTACAAACTAAAAGTATGTCTAAATATATCTATTAGTTTTGAATTTGCACGTCGTGCTTGGGTGCTGAGATTGTGTATTTACACGTAAATCGTGCTAGGATTGTGGGTTTTAGGTAAAAAAAAAATGTAAGTCATGCTAAGGTGGGATGATTTTCATACAACTTAAAAAACACATTAGTCTGAACGATTTATGTGTATTTGTCCATAAATTTCATGCATAAATTGTCTTAGGATAACATGTTTCATGTATTATTTAACTCACATCACCTAGAACGATTTACATATTACATAGTTTACGAGATTCACGTTTTAAAATTTTATTTAGGGGATTCATGTAAATTTGATCTTCTATTATTTTATTTAAATAAAAAAGCCTCTAATATACTTATTTTATTTTATATAACTTGCCAAAGTATTTTTGAAAGATTTTGGAGAAGGGGGTCTGAAATAAACAACATTTCTTGTTTTATTTGATGAATCTAAACAACTGCAAATAAAGCACACTGGCAAAGACTGTGCACCCTGACCCGTGCTACTTGGACTCTTCCAATGCATCTTTTGAAATGCAAAGTAAAAGTGAAGAAACAGAGATGTCCTTCTCTCTGCAAAAGCTAACTGCACCGTAACATTCAATATCTCACTTACCCTCAAAGCAGAGGAGAAAATCTGAAAAAGAAATAAAACACATTTTCTTCTCATGAAAGAAAAATATTTCTGTAGTGTATTTTTTTTCTCTATGTCAAAGGTAACAATGAATAAATAAAGGGGTAATCTCTAATTTGATGTCTGAAATTTTGAAAGCTTATTAAAATAGTCCATTATTTTAATAAATAAACAAATAATGAAAGTATAAAAAAGTAAGGTATATAAATAATAGGGTAAATTATATAAATAATTAAATTATCATTAATATTATATTAATATTCTAAAATAAAACAGCTTATATGCATATTTCGTTTACATATTTATGTAAATTGAATTAATTAAATTTGATTTATATCTTTGATTTATTATTGAACAACACATACATATAAACTAAATCAAATTAAACTGATTCAATATAGAATTATTGACATTTATTATTTTAAAGTTAAAGTAACTTTAAAACATAAATATCAATCAGGATATACTCATTTGGAATCAAATAAAATAAAATAAATTCAAAACGAATAAAAATAGAAATCCAACTTTTGTATTTCAGTTCAAATTCTAAAAAATCTAAATTTTTATAAACTTATGAATTTAATAGAACAATAAATGATTTTTAAAAATTTATTAAAAATCATCTTTTGATTTATTAGCATCTAAAAAATATTACCAGAACTGTTAATGTTAAAAAAGTTAATATAAAGTATAGTCCTCCAAAGTGGTATAGGGATTAAAACTTGAAATTTTTTTCATAGTCAGAAGTAACAGATAGTTACACGTTATAAAATGACCAACTATATTTATACAATATATAATTAAAATTTTAATTATTTTTCAAATTACATACTATATAAATATAATTAATTTTTTTTATATTGTATAACTATCTGTTATTTCTGATTTTGAAAAAATTCAAATTTTAATCCCTAAATTTTAAGGATAAAAATATTAGACATTTTTAATAATAATATCTCATTTTTTTAATTATGTTTGTAAAAAATTGTATCAAAATTTAATTAAAAAATATATATTTAATGTTTAATATTTTTGATACAATTTAAAATTATTTGAGAACATTTTTGTCGACTAAAATTCGAATGCATTTTTATTGACGACAAAATTATTTAAATATATTTTTGGTAGTTTATTCATAAATAAATAAAAATAAGATTTTGAGAACCAACTTAAGTTAGGCTCGTAGTAATTAATTTACTGGTTGGTTAGAGAATTTGAATTGCGTCTTTTAGATACAATTGGCCTGGGAATTAGGAAATAAAATAGAAAATTAAAAAAAAAGGGAGATTTTTGGGTAAACAAGGTTAATGTAATATGAGAGACAGGGATTGACATATGTCTGCCTGGGATAGGGATGTTAGCGCGCGCTCTCTCTCTGATTGATTGAATTTGATTTGTTTTATTTTATTTAATTTTATTTAATAAGTCTCTTTAACCTTTTATCTGCCGACAAAAATCCAAGGTCCATAATAAAGAGAGAGCACTTGATGCAACGAGAAGTAATTATCCGGGTTGAGGAGTTGTAAAAACTCTTGCAACACCAATTTTGTTCCTTTCTCTCTTTTATTATCACATACCACTTCTTGTGTTATTAAACTCTTTCTTCTTTTAACTTTGTGGATGAACATGGAGGGTGAGTTCCAGAAAGAGCAACAAGTGCTGCTTGTTGCTGACCCTGCTTCTTGCTCAAAGCTTTCTACTACTTCAACCACCCTTGATGACCTCTTCTCTGCTCAGAACACGGTAAATTACTCTTTCTTCATCTTTAAAAAAAGGGATCTTTTTTTTCTTTTTTCTTGCCACCCCACTATAACCTTTTTACCAAGTCTGAAACTTTAATGCATATCTATCAATTGTATACGTCAAAGCTATCAAAACTCTTACAACTATACGAGTTTAAGTGAACTCTAAAATTTTCTTAGTGTGTTTAACTGCTTGACAGTTTATATTGCTTTCTGTTTTATTCTTCCAATTTCTTACACCTAACTTCTCACATATTATTTTGGTTCCAAATTTGAAAATAAAAAATGAGCAGGAAGTGGATGTTGGGTTGGAATGGTTATCAGTGTTTGTTGAAGAATGCTTTTCAAACCCACCAAGCTATATATTGGGACCTTCAAAGAGTGTTGAGGCCACAACAACCACCACCATAACTACCTGCTCCTCCAACAAGAACCCTTCTTCAACCGCACTACTGAAGCAAAACAACAACAATGATTCCTCACTACAAAACTTTTCAGTCCCTAGTAAGGCTAGAAGCAAAAGAAAGAGGCTCTCAGCAGTTACCAACAGACGAAGAACCAAAACTCCTTTCAGCATTTGGTCACACCAAAATGATGAGCCCTTGATTTCAGACCCTCCTCTGTTAAAACAAACTTATTGGTTAGCGGATAGTGAACTCTTTGTTTTGCCAAAGCAGCAGAAGAAGGATAGTGAGAAAGATGTAATAGCCAAAGACGGCGACGACAACGACAACGACGGCGGTGGCGAAAAGGGGGTGGTGGTGATGAAGAGGGGAAGTCTTGTGAGTCTTGAAGAGTGTTCTGAGGCAGAGGAAGATGGTGATGGTGGGAATAACAATAATAATAATAATAACAATAATGGTGAGAATCCAATGCCAAGAAGGTGCACACATTGTTTGGCACAGAGGACCCCACAGTGGAGGGCAGGACCATTAGGTCCAAAGACGCTATGCAATGCATGTGGGGTGAGGTACAAATCTGGTAGGTTGTTACCTGAGTATAGGCCAGCAAAGAGTCCTACTTTTGTAAGTTACTTGCACTCCAATTCTCACAAGAAAGTTATGGAGATGAGGATGGCTGGCTCTGTTCTCCATTCTTAGTCCGGAAAATCATAGAAATCCTCTAATTGTGTTTTTTATTATTGTGTAAATCAAACTTTTAAAACTGTAGGGGACAAAATATTTGGAAACAATAGATATTTAATTGTTAAGGGGATGATGAGTGGTTAGTGCAGAGATTATAGGGCACATTTATATATGATGATTAGAAGGTAGTATCCAATTTTTAGTTTTATCCTTAACTTTTTGAATTGCATTCGGTGGCAAAACGGACTGAATTCGCGGTCGACTTGTTGAACCACAAAAAAATAGCTAAATTATAAAATACCAAATTTGCAAGTTTTGGATAGGGCGGGTTTATT
>NC_029777.3:88518932-88525814 GCF_000817695.3 Arachis duranensis
AGTTTTTTTTTTTTTTTTTAAAGAGGTAAATATTAAATTGGTGTTCGAAAGATTCTAACACTGATAAAATAGTACTTGAGTTTTGTTATTAACAAAATGGTCCCTAAAAAATTTTAAATTTTGACAAGTGTATCCCCAAACTCACCGGAGTAAATCTCCGACAAGCACAATGCTGAGATGGCCACCGTATTTTGATAACCTGACACAATATTGACATGGCCACCATATTTTTATGACCGAACAAACCACCCCCAAACCCTAATCCCTCCCTCCCCAACACAGACTCCCCCTCCATCTCTCTCCCCATTGTAGCCCTCCCCCTACCCAACGCAACCCCCTCCCTCTCCCTCCGTATCAAAGCCCCCCAACGCACACTCTCCCCTTCCCTTTCCTTCCCCATCACAGCCCACCTTCCTTCTCCCTCCTATCGCAGCCCCTAACCCTAACACACACTCCCTCCTTCCTTCTCCTTCCTTATCACAGCCCCCTCCCCAATGCATACTCCTTCTTCCTCCCTCAACATCATTAATTGCAGCAACAACAACTTTAACATCAACAGTAATAGTAACAGCAACTTCCACCACTTACAGCAACATCAACAACAATCTCAACAATAAGAGTACCATCAAGGACCACCGCCATTATTATCGGAGCCACAACAAGACCTAGAACAACTACATCCCCTCAGCACTTCAATTGCGTTGCTCCTCTGCACATATAACCGCCTCTGAAACAAGAAAATCGAAAACGAAATAACATTTCAATTGGACAGCGAAGTCCGTAGATCCTGGCAACGAAAAATGAAAAATTATCAGTGAAAGCGGCAGCAGTGTCCTGCAACGTATGCAACGAGGAGGAAGGAGGAGAAGTACGACAGAGAGGATTAAGGCACCAGATTTTAGGTCCTTGTGGAAGTTGTGGTGGTGTTGAGGGAGGGAAGGGTGAGTGTGCGTTAAGGAGGGGAGAGGGAGGGGAAGTGTGCGTTGGGAAGGGGGCTGCGGTGGGAGGGAGAGGGATGGAGGAGGGTTGCGATGGGGAAGGAGATGGATGGGGAGTCTACATTGGGAGGGAGGGATTAGGGTTTGGGAGTGGTTTACCAAGTCGCTAAAATACAGTGGCCATGTCAGTATTGTGGTTGCCGGAGATTTGCTCTTACGAGCTTAGGGACAGACTTGTCAAATTTTAAAATCTTTTAGGGACTATTTTGTCAACGCAAAAATCTTTCGGGTACCAATTTAGTATTTACCTCTTTTTTGTATAAAAGAGTGATTAGTGTTACAAAAATTAACATAATTATATGATTTTTAAATATATTTTTTTATTTTTTATTTTTTTATTATTTACTTTATTTATTTTATTTTTCACCCATATATGTGCTCAAATTATATAATTTATTTATTAAAATAAATATGATTTTATTAGTGCATATTATTATGAACAATTTTCTTAAAGTTGAAAATTTAGAAAAAGATTATGAAAAAATTATGTTGTATTTTGATCATTTTTATTGTATTTGATTTTTTAATTTTCATTTTCTTAGATTAATTTTATTATTTTAGGATTAATAGTCAAATTAGTCATTGAAAGATTTTTTTCAATCAAATTGGTCATTCAAATATTATAAATTAATTAGGTTGATCTTTCTATCGCTCCATTAATAGCAAGGTTGCGAGAACCGAACCGGTCAATGAACCAATGAGACAACTGATTCACTAATTTACTGGTTCAACCAAAGTTTAATCAGAGTTTAATCGGTCTAATTAAATATTGAATAAAATTATTAAAAATTTAATATATAATTTTAAATATTTAAATTCAATAATTTTTAACAGGATAAAATTTAAAATTTTACAATTTCACATCATAAATTATTCATTAAAAATTTACCATTAATTGAAAGAAACAAAAACTAAAGAACTCAAGAACCCAATTCATACCATTAATTCACCAAATAAAAAAGATTAATTGAAAAACAGAAACCCAAGAACTCATTGCGAAAGAGCACAGAAGGCTAGATGAGGACGACCAGATGGCTGACGACGACGTTAACAGAAGCCGACGACCAGGACGACCAGACGATGCCAATGCAAAAGCTTCAGAGTTCAGGTTCATGACAACGATGCCACTGACAACTGCTTCGATCCGCGACGGTAACAGCTGCTTCAATCCTCTCTCGGCTCCAGCGTTGATTGTGGTAGTGCACGGTGGAGTTTTATAACAGCCCAGACCACCTGCTAGCATGATATTGTCCGCTTTGGCACACAAGGCCTCACGGTTTTGCCTTTGACGATAGGGATGATAGTCGAAACTCCCCACACTCACTCGTCAAAACGCATCATGCTAGGAAGAGGTATCCACACCCTTATAAGGCATGCTTCGTTTCCCTCCCCAACCGATGTGGGACCTTATAATCCACCCCCTAAGGGAGTCCAGCGCCCTCGCTGGTACATCGATCTGGGCTCCGGCTCTGATACCATCCGTAACAGCCCAGACCACCCGCTAGCATGATATTGTCCGCTTTGGCACACAAGGCCTCACGGTTTTGCCTTTGATGATAGGGATGATAGCCGAAACCCCACACTCACTCGTCAAAACACGTCATGCTAGGAAGAGGTATCCACACTCTTATAAGGCATGCTTCATTATAAGGTCCCACATTGGATAGAAAAAATCAGGGAAGACAGACATGATTTGGGCACGGCAGAGATGTTCCCATGCGCATTTCAGTAAAAAAGCCAAATATAAGAAGTGTGTGTTTGACAAACGGTTAGAGAAAAGAGAAGTGATTCTACCTCTGAATGCACGTTTACGTGAAGCTATAATTTGTTGCTTATGCATTTATAATCATGGAATCATTTCTCTTTTCTCTAACCGTTTGCCAAACACACACTTCATATATTTGGCTTTTTCACTGAAATGCACATGGGAACACCTTTGCAGTGCCCCCAAATCGTGTCTGCCGTTCCTGATTTAGTCTGTCCATTTCGCTGCTGTAACCAAGTCAAGATGATACGGATCAACCCCTCTTCTTGCGTTCTTGCGCCAAAGATCTTACCATTTCCGGAGTAACTGGAGTTACATCTATTTTTCGATTTCCATTCAAGAGTTCTTATGTGTTTCCACGCCCCCTTTCGAGACCCCGAAAATTAGACAAATTCCTTTTTCTTAGGAACACATACAAGATTCGTCACCACAATAGGCCCCTTTTTCATTTATTAAGATTGTTTCTTTATGAGTATTGTAATTGGAATAGTCTTATTACTCAAAAAAACTTATTTTGACTTTTTCAAAAAATAATCCAAGATTTTTTTGTTTCTATATAATTTTTATGTATGTGAACACGAATCCATCTTCCTTTTTTTACGTAAAAAATCCTCTTTTTTACGATTAAACCACGCATGAAATGGAATCTCCATTTCGTGCCTGCTCTAAGTGACATGGTGCTCCCATTTTGTGGCCGTCATGCAAGAAATGGCCCTGCACATTTTGAGAATGATTTTCACATATGCGCATTTTGAGAATAAATGAATTTCCGATGTGTATATACGTAAAAAGGCCGAGAGAATGAAGGCAACTACTAATTAGATACTTTTTGAATGTTTTTTGTTTACGTTAGTTTAGAGAGAAATAACAAAAGATAAAATGAAAAATAATAACAATTATACAATCCGATGTTCCATATATTCTATTTAAAAAAAATTCTAAAATTAGGTAAAAATTTACCAGTAGTCAATTTCATATAAAACTGTTTTTAGATTATTGACACGTGTTATTTGGTTTGATAAAAAAATCAGTTAATTTTATATAAATAATTTTTTTAAAAAAATCTGTTTGAATAGATGAAATAACCACCTTTTAATTTTTTTCAACTCTTTCTACATATTATCCCTAAATGATGAATTTGGTAAGTTTTTCTTCTTCATCTTTTTTTACTAAATTTCTTTTTTAAAATTTATCTTCTATTTTTATTTATTTAATTCTCATTAAATATATGTATACGGATTGTTTAAAAAAGTAAAGTTTGGTATTATGAAAAAAAAAATAAAATTCAAGTTTTTTTGTTTATATAAGAATGGCAAAGGAGGAAAAATTAGGAATCGAAAAGGAAAGAGAAAAAAATTAGGATTCACATGGAAGAAGAAATCGAGTTTGCGATACGAATAAAAGATTATAAATGATACTATCTTTTTCTGTTTCTTCTAAACATTAAATAGTGTGATGAGATGAACAGTTACGTATTTATTAAATGATTTTCATCATTCATAGAGAATTGAATAAAAACAAAAATTAAAGAATATATTTAAAATACAAATTTTGATTAAGAAATATGAATAAAAAGAACATATCCAATTAAAAGTTTGAGCTTAGTTCTAAAAAATTGGAAGAGAACAAATTTTAATAGCATAACAAAGAAGAAGAGATAAAAGTATCTGTTTAGTTTAATTTAAATTAGTTTTTTTAATTAAACCATTTGTATATAATAAATTAGATTTTTTAAGACACCAAAAAAAACTAGATTTTTTCAAACCAAATAATAATATGTCTTAACAATTTAAAAATTACTTCATGTAAAGTTGATTGACATTTTCGCAAAGTTCAATAACTCATAATGAAAAAATATTCTAAAATAACATATTTAAATTAGGATTATGCAAATTACACAATGCGGGCTAGCAGGTTTTATTTTTGTAAACTCAAATTTAGTCTGTCATTTTTGGAGAGTTAAATAGGTCAATTAATTCATTAGTCTGTTTAAGTATAGGGTTCGAATTTTGCTTTGTGTATGCACCAACTCATTGAACAGCACCAAACTTTTAAATGAAGTTTCGATCTACAACGAATTAATTCTTGGTTTGTGAAATTAAAAAATACCGTAAAAAATAAAAAAAGATCAATCTAACCAATTATGACTTATTTATTATTTTTATTATAAAACTCTCTAAATTATAAATAAAATCGCTACTAAATTAATTTTAATTAATATTTAATATATTTTTTAACAGAAAAATTATGCTGTTTATAACAAAGTTGAAAACGTTGTTTTTTTTAATTAAGGGTCACGTTGGCCTTCTTATAGATGAACATAGACTGGATTGAAAATTTACTGGATAAAATACTAATGAATTAAAATAATAATAATAATTTATGTCATAATTTAGAAAACACTCTATTTAAAAGATTTTACAAAGAATATTAAATGGTTAGTAAAATTTATTATTTTTAATTAATAGTTAATTATTAATATTTAAAAGTATAGACTAAAAATATATTATTAAATTATTATATTAAAATAATTGAATTAATAACTAAAAATACTGATAAAAAATAATAGATTGTGTGAGGTTTTAAAATTTTTTAAAATTTTATTACTAGATAATAATTTGTCAAAAAATTATTCCTAAGATTCTCATGGCTCCTAGTTTCAAATCTAAGGCGACATTGTTTTGACACATCAATACATAATGTACCTGACACTGCTGGCGCAGGGGACTAACACCAATCGTAAATAGCACATCAACTTCCATCGCTGGAGATTCGCGCCATTATCTTACAATTGATATTTAAAAATACAAATTAATTAATACAATTAATCTAGTATTATCCACTCACATTGAAATGATTGATGATACTATTATTAACGTTAAGTCCGTATCACTGATTTAAATTTAAATTTGAAACACAAGACCTAGTCAAAAAATGGAATCACTGATTATGAGGTTACAGTTTACAAAAGTTGCAATCTGCTGTACTGACTAATAACTTTAACCCCTAAGACAGTGTACGCGGAATATTTGCAATATGAAGGAGCATAATGACCCTTGTGCTAAAGGTGTAAAGAATCTGAATTATTGTAAAGATGCTTAAATTGGGTCTAATTATTTGTAACAAAAGTTGAAGAAAGAAAAAGGCTACAGAATTTATCATCACTTTATGTGGAATAACAGGTAGGAAGGTGTAATTTACTGTTGGTTGATATACTATATTTTTTCTTTTTTGTTCACCAAGTTTTGCTTTTTAATTTTGATATTGAATTTATAGTAGTATTTTTTAATAATGTAAAATTTGGTATTTTTTTTTTTTATGTGAAGATCACAAATTTAACTTTTTGATTTGTGAAGTTTAATTTTTTTTTATTTTTAAAACACAAAATTTAGCATCTGATTTGTGAAGCACAAAACTTACCTTTTAATTTGTAAATTATATTTTTTTAAAATACAAAACCAATTCTTTAATTTATAAATTTACACAAATTTTTAATTTGTGTTTCAGTATTAATTTTTTTTAAATATATAAATGGAACCTTCTAATTTGAGATTACCTTCGTAGTAAATTAAAACAACCATTTTTCCATAATCAGAAATAACACAACAATAATTTTCATAGATAAAAAACAGCCACCAAGTTTGGCTATAAAAATTCTAAGTATATTATATTTTTCCTTTTTTGTTTGAAAGGAGCATGGGTATGTGTAGAAATTGAATGGCCATGGCAACCCAGCCAGGACATTAATAATAACGTTCGCAAAATGCTGTGTTGGTGGGTGATACATAATTGAGACTAGAAAGCAACATATCCTAATAATTAATACGGACTTCAATTTTCTTTGCCTGCCTCTGATCCGAAATAACGGTCCCACTATAAAAATAAGGAGGGTCACATACTCACATGAACAACGTATATAGAGAGAGGAACACATGGCTATACGTGCTTTCATTCTTCTGTTCGGAATTCTGATCATCAATACAACATGGATATGGATTCATTGGGTGTGGAAGGGGATACCTTCAAGTCAAATATAACGGCAAATCACCTATGGATGAATCTATAAATTAGTGATGATAAGTATTTTCACTTTATAATAAATTAGAATTATATATATAT
>NC_029777.3:88525958-88537800 GCF_000817695.3 Arachis duranensis
TAATAAATAAAAAAATATTTTTATATAAAATATCCAAAAATAAAATAACTTTTTCGTAAAAAATTTTTTAAAAAAATATCATTTAAAAAAATATTTTTCGAAAATAACGTCCAAACAAATCCTATATATCGAGTATCTAAAAAAAAACTATATTTATTGTACGATGGTTATGGTTATAGCAATTATAGTAACTATATAACTTTAGTAATATTAAAAATTATTACTAAAATTAAAGCAATATTTTTTTAATTTGAAAATACAAATATAAAAAGTGTAAAATTGGAAACTAATAACCGTTTAAAATAAAATAAAATAAAATAATAATTTAATTATTTAAAATAGGTTCAAAAATTTAGAAGTATTAATTAAAAAATTGGGTAAAGTATACTTTTTGTCCCTGAAGTTTGACAAAAATTTTTAAAATACCCCTAAGTTTTATTTTGTTTCAATTTTGTCCTAAAAGTTTTCGATTTGCATCAAATATACCCCTACCGGCTAAATTTTCAAAAAAATTAAGACCAATCTAACAATAATGCATGAAAATTATGCTTGATTTGCTTGTGTTGAGAGTTGTTCTTATGAAATTGTTGTTGAATTGGTTTTAAATTTTTTGAAAAATTAGTTGTTAGGGGTATATTTGATGCAAATCGAAAATTTCTGGGACAAAATTGAAACAAAATAAAACTTATGGATATTTTTAAAACTTTTGTCAAACTTCAAGGATAAAAAGTATACTTTACCCTAAAAAATTTAAAGGTGAGGTTTGATTTTAATGAATTATTTTGAGTGGAAAATGTAATTTTTTGTAAAAAATTGCGTAAAAACGCGTACCAGTAAATTAGTCGATAGTATCGGCTTAAGTCTTCCCGGTATTGCGAGAGAAAAAATAAAGTTGTAGAAAAATTTAAGAAAATATTTAAAGTTGAAAATCAGGTGTTAATTCTAAAAGTTTTGGCTCAAAGTTGAGTCAAACGGATCAAAAATGCTAACCAATTGGACCGGACCCAAGTTAGCCCAAGCGCAACATATAATTATATTAAAATGAAGCCAATTCAGCCTCATTCATCAAGTAATCCTTTAGATTGACGCCGTGCACCAAAATCGTGAGATCCAATTGCACTAATTACGTCCATGAGATTGGAAAAATTGTACCATATTAGTTTCTGACCCATTTTCCGTTAACGATGCACTGACGTGACTTGATGACATGAATCTTTGATGACAGATGTTACCTCATGGTTTGGCCACGTGTAACAGTATGATGACGTGTCGGTCAGCAACACGTGGCATGCTAACGTGGATGGTTATGCCACGTGTCACAATGCTATTTTTCTATGTGTCTGATTATGTTATTTGTCCATGTGTCATCCACTATGTCATTATTATATATGCACCAAATTGGTCTCTTACTTTGCATCAAATGACTCATTTGAGTCCCTAAAATTGAATGTCGTGCACCAAATTAGTCCCTTCATCAATTTCTTGTCATTTTTTTTTTGTAAATTTAAAATTCTCAGTATTTTTTGATACACTAATTTTAATTATATTTTTTATTATACAATTTTTTATAATAAATTTTTTAATTAATAATTTTAATTTATATCATTAGAGCACATGTTAGCTAAATCTAAAATTTTATTATTGTCTTTTGTGTTTATTTATATCTATTTTAATACTATTCAAGCCATGGTTATGGTAAGTGCTTATATTAATTAATAGTGTAATATATGAAAAGGCTGCCTAGTTAAGTTATAGATAAAATAAATTATTATAATCGGCAGTATAAATCTATCTTATTAATTTAATGAGAAGTCAATTATATGGAGAATCAAACATTCTTAAAACGGATGGGAATAATGAATTTATATTAGTTAACAAATACTTTATCAAGTATTCTTAAAATATTTATTAAGGTATTAATATTAAAAAATTTGTATTAAGAAATATTATTATGCTCTTAACTTACACTCTTTGCTAAATCAATATCAATATCTCATATAATTCTTTTAATAAAATATTGTAGAAAAAATTGTATAATTAAAACTAAAATTTTTAAAATATTTATAAAAGTACTTGTATTTAAATAACTTATGAAAAATAAAATTAAAATTAATATATTTAAAGATATTAAAAATTTTGAATTTATAAAAAAAAAGAGAACAAACTGATTAAGGGACTAATTTGGTGCACGACATTTTATTTCAGGGACTAAAATGAGTCATTTGATGCAAAGTAAGGTAGCGTTTGGTGGAGAGACAAAGACAGAAAGACTAAGACTGAGAGACAGAGACTAATTTGGTGCAAAATGGGAGATAGAAATTGAAACAAGAATGAAACTCTAATTTAATTTGCACAAAGGGTAAAATTGGAATTAATTAATTGAAATGAAAGTATTTTAAGTATAAAATGTTATTAAAGTTTCATTTTCCATCTCTTAAAATTTCAGTCCCCTGTGTCCCTACTTTTTGGAAGTACTAAAATACTAAAATTTTAGAGATAGAGACAAAAATTTTAGCACCAGTCTCTGAACTAACAAATACGATACTGAGTCTCAGTCTCAGTACTTCAAAACAAACATTACCTAAGGGATCAATTTGGTGCATATGTAATGATGATATAGTGGATAACATGTAGAAAAATAACATTGTAACACATGGCATAATTCGACATGTGACAAAATAACATTATGACACGTGGCATAACCATCCACGTTAACATGCCACGTGTCATTGACCGACACATAATCATACTGTTACACGTGGCCAAATCATTAGGTAACACGTGTCACCAAAGGTCCATGTCATCAAGCCACGTCAGCGCGTTGTTAACGAAAAATGGGTCAGGGACTAATATGGTGCAATTGTTTCAATCTTAGGGACGTAATTGGTGCAATTGAAATTTCAGGACGATTTTGGTGCATAGCGTCAATCTCAGGGACCACTTTGAGGATTTAGTCCATAAACACAAACAACATAGCCACTGAAAATCAAAGAGAAGAGAAGAAGGTTACTATTCACTTTCATTTTCTCAAGCTCATAACTTGAGCTACGATATTTCGATTTATGTGCCGTTTGCAGTTACGGGTAGCTCTCACCGAGCCCGTCATTTCTAACAAAACAAAGTTGGTAAAAACTCGAATTTCATACTCCTTTCCTCTGCCCCTAACAGTTTTGAAAAATTGGGTATAATTATTGAATAGATTGTATGATTTTGGTTGTTTAGGTGCCATCTAATAGTGGAAAATTATTGGGTTTTTGTCCCAATCCACAGTAGATGAGGTAAGTCACTTCAAAAATTCTTGTAGTTTGATGTTTCGGTAAGCTCTAGTGTTAATTTGGTGCATTGTATGATATTAGAGTAATTACATATTGATTTGGAGTTGACTTGGTGGATTTAGAGCATTTGGATTTGAAATTTGGTGGCTGAAGCTTTGTGGAATCTTGTTTGGAAGTAAATTTTGGTGTTTTGTGCATGTTGAATATCGATTAAGGTATGGTTTTGGTTTCCTTTAGTTAATATGTAATGTTTTGTGAAGCTCAGGCTAGTGGACTTTAGGATAGGATTGAATTGATGTTGTTGATGATTGATGATGAATATTGATGTTGTGATATTGATTGTGAATATTGATTATTTTTAATATTGAAAAGGGTTTGTGATGATTATTGTTGTTGAAGAGTATTGATGATGAGAAAATTTGCAAATAATGATTGAGATGGAAATCTATGAGTTTTGGTGTGATTTAGGTTGAATGTGGAGTTTATGAATAAATTGATATAGTGAGAAGTGTATGATCTAGGATTTGGAATGCTTGAAAAATGATTGAGGATTACTTATGTGTTGTCTTGGGTATGGTTAATTTGTCTGTGAATTGAGTGTTTTGAAAACTAGAGGTTTTACAACTTTTGGTAAAACTTTGTTTTTGATGAACTTGATGAGCCATAACTTGGCCTTTGGATCCCCAGGTTTGATGAAACTTGATTTAAATTGAATCTAAGAGGTTTAAGTCATTCGAAGAATGGATGAAAAATATTTTAAAATGAAAAAGTTATGCACATTTGAAGTTTGGTGTCAAAAATTGAATTTTGCAGCAAAACATCATTTTGTGAAAATTCGGTGTCATGCGTACATCAGTACGTGACCCTGGCATGCGTACACAAGTTTGCCATTTTTACACTCCTGCGTACGTGGCTATTGGCATGCGTACATAGAAACCCATTCCTGTTTTGAACATTCGCGTACGCGAGAAGGGGCATGCATACGCGAGATTCCTATATGAAATTAAAGACGGTGACTTAGGCTTGGGATGTTCTATGGATGGAATGACTTGAGTGGATTGGCAGAGTGTTGAGATGATAATATATTGAGAACTGATGCTGGTTTTGATGAATTTGGAACTTGAAAATGAATGATTGTAGTTGATGAGATAAGTATTAATGGACTTGTGCTATATGAGCAGCGATTACTGAGATCTATTATATACTGATATCAATGAGTAGCTATGCGCCTGGCAAGGAAGGTGGTTAATCCCGCTTGTCGAGGTTGCAACATCGGCGTAAGGACGGTGGTTAATCCCACTTACATTGAAATGTGAGGTCTGAGGGTGAGTATCCCCTTGCATCCTTTCGAGTTGCAAGAGTGGATCGGGCACTATATTTTGGATAGTAGGCCAAACACTATATCCCTGGGGTACCAATTATTCGTGACCGAAAGGTGACATCCCGAGGGGATGTGTCGGGTTTGCAGTTGAACTGACAAGTAATATCATAACTAATAGGACATGCATTCATCATGTGCATCTTCTATGTGTTTGTTTGCTTTGCTTATTTGCATCTTTTGTCTAAATGTATAACATGCTTACTTGCTTCCTGAATTACTTGTTGTAAATTTATATTACCTATGTTTTACTTGCTTGCAATTAATTGTGTTTTCTGCTGGGATTGAGGAGGTTCATTAGGTGGTTGCGATGGGATCGCATGGAGGATAGGATGGCGAAGGCTATGGGACAACGATGTTTCTATTAGTTTATAATTCCCTTAAGTTAGATTACCCTGTTATTGGTTTAAGTTATATGTTTCATTAAGCTTGAATATCTTTATATCGGTGTGAAGTTCTAGGATTGCTTTTGGCGTTTCTAGAACCTTAATTATATCTTATCTATTGGGCACTTTTACTGATGCGGATTTTTTAATACCCACAAACTAACCGGCAAGTGCACCGGGTCGTATCAAATAATACCTTAGGTGAGTGAGGATCGATCCCACGAGGATTGATGGACTGAGCAACAATGGTCGAGTGATTCACTTAGTCAGGCAAGCAAAAGGTTGTGTTTTGGGGTTCAAAAGCATTAAATAGTAAATTAGAGAGTAGAAAACGCAAGTAATGAGAATAGTGTGAAGTATATGAGAAAATAGTTAAGGTATCGAAGATGTTTACTTTTTCGGATTAAGTTTTCTTACCAACTATTTTAATCATGCAAGATTCGTCTTACAACAAAAACTGTAATTGACTAAACCCTAATGTTTTAGTGATTTAGTCTCCTCTAACACAAATTAATCGTCAATGTCTTGGTCACTTAATTGTAGATTAGAGGGTTAAGTTCAAATCTAGTTTATGGCCACAGAAACCCTAATTACCCAAAGCTAAATGGATTATATGTCACGTATCCAGATTAGCTCAAGTAATTAGCAATTTAGGAGGAATTTGCTTTCAATCTGTTGTTCAAGTAAGATAGCTCTGTCAAGAATCACAAGAACACATGTAGAATAAGGGTTATACTGTTGTTCTGTGCAAATTCATAAGACGAAGAACAAAAGCAACTAAATCAATGTATTAATTAAAATAAAAAAGTAATAGTCTTAATTCTTAGAAATAAACAGAGCTCCTAACCTTAACCGAAGATATTTAGTGGCTCATGACTTACAGAAAAAACTGGGGTTCAGAAAAGTGAAATGTGCGAAAGTGAAAAGATCCCCCCAAAGGGGGAATCTTTTCCCTTTTATATCTAACCTAATTTGATTTGAAATTAAAATAAAATAAAAAATCCTAAACCTAAAAGATTTTATTTGTAAATAAAAATCACAAAAATAAAAGATAACATAATAACTAAGAGCTAAATCCGCTAGAGATGCTTATTGAGTGGGGATTCGGTTCAGATTGCCTGACGCTAGCCAGCTGGACGTTTAGTGCCCAGAATGGGCAGAATCTCCCTCTTGCTCGCTGGCTGCTGGCACTAAACGCCAGTTGGGCATTTAGCACCGAAAGGGATAGCTTAGAAACTTCTTTTTATTGCTCAAAACTTTGCCAAATTGATCCAAATTTTACCTGAAATCATAAAAACACCAGAAAAACTCAAAGTAGCATCCAAAGATGATTTTCACACCAAAATATAATTGAACTCACTGAATTCTAACTAGAAAATAAGCCAAAAATGGGCATAAGATACTCACGCATCAGTTACCATACTAAGAACCTCCAGTTCTCATACCATATGTTGTTATTTTTCAGATGCAGGTCGCAACCCACCTCGGTGAGTTTGCGGGATAGTGACAGAGCGGAGGATCGCTTTTATCTTTTGTATATTTTGGTTATTTTGATGTAGTATCTAATGTTCTAAAAATTGGACTGGACTGGCTGGTTCAACCGGGTTAACCGAAAATTGGTCACCTAGCCATTTCGGTCCACCTGTAAAATCGCACTACAAAAAACCAGTGAAAAAACTGACCGAACCGGTGGTTAACCGACAAACCGGGAAAACCGGCCGGGTTTCAGCAGGCACCAGTTCTCCCCCCAGGTAACGAGACAACGTTGTGTGGTGCTGAAAAAAAAGAAGGCTGAAGTGAAGTGAAGTGTGAATGCATTGCAGCCACTTTCCAACCCTAATCTCTTCGAAAAAGACTCTTGGACTTGGGTACCTCCCACTCCCAACCCTAGTCTCTTCGAGCTTCTGCCTACGAAGGAAAACCACCACCGTCAAACGAAACAGACGTCGGAACCAAGCGCCACTGTCGCGGGTCGAAGCCTCACCGTTGCGGGTCGTCGCCTCACCGTCACGGGTCGAAGCCTCACCATTGCGGGTCGTCGGCTTGTTGTCGTCACCGTCATCGAAGTGTCGTCGTCTGGCTCTGGCCTTTTGTGCTCTTATGTGGTTAGTTCTGGATCTTCTTCTATTCTTTTGTTTTTCATTTTTTCAATCTTTTTGAGTTTTTGTTTTGAGTACTGTGGTTTTTGACTTTTTTTCAATTAAATTTTTATTCAGTGAAGAATTTAGGGCAGATTTACAGTAGATTCATGTTCTTCAGATGCAGAGTTCTTCTATTCTCTTGTTCTGTTTTTTATTTTTTTATTTTGTTTATTATATGATTAATCATTCTGTAATGTTGAATAAATTTGATGTATGTTCAATTTTAGAATTCTGCTCTGTTGATATAGGTTCAATATTTTGATCTTTTCAATTCTGCTCTGTTGAATTAACTCGATGAATTGCTGGATTTAATTATGTTGAATGCCATATGAATTGTATGAAATATGAATTGATATATTGGTCTGGATTCTGGATTGCTGGCATTCTGAATTTAGATGGAACAGTCACAAAATGATCAGCAACAACATAATGTTGTACAAGAAAATCTGACCTGGCTTGGGAATATTTCACTGTGAAGTATGATAAAAATCATAAGGCACAATATACATGTATCTTTTGTTTGAATACTTATAATGGAGGGGGGATATATTGGATGAAATATCATCTTGTGAAAATTCTTGGACAAATTAAAGTATGTAACTGATGAGCGGATAATTTATACGCTTTTTGGCATTATTTTTAGGTAGTTTTTAGTAGGATCTAGCTACTTTTAGGGATGTTTTCATTAGTTTTTATGCTAAATTCACATTTCTGGACTTTACTATGAGTTTTTGTGTTTTTCTATGATTTCAGGTATTTTCTGGCTGAAATTGAGGGACCTGAGCAAAACTCTGATAAGAAGGTTGACAAAGGACTATTGATGCTGTTGGATTCTAACCTCCCTACACTCGAAATGGATTTTCTGGAGCTACAGAACTCCAAATAGCGCGCTCTCAACGGAGTTGAAAATTAGACATCCAGAGATTTCCAGCAATATTTAATAGTTCATACTTTATTCGAGATTAGATGATGTAAACTGGCACTCAACGCCAGTTCCATGCTGCATTCTGGAGTCAAACGCCAGAAACACGTCACGAACCAGAGTTGAACACCAAAAAATACGTTACAACTTGGCGTTCAACTCCAAAAGAAGCCATTGCACGTGTAAAGCTCAAGCTCAGCCCAAGCACACACCAAGTGGGCCCCGGAAGTGGATTTCTGCATCAATTACTTACTTCTGTAAACCCTAGTAGCTAGTCTAATATAAATAGGATATTTTATTATTTTATTAGACATCCTGGATTGTATTTTTTATCCTGTGATCATGTTTTGGGAGTTGGCCATTCGGCCATGCCTGGACCACCATCACTTATGTATTTTCAACGGTGGAGTTTCTACACACCATAGATTAAGGGTGTGGAGCTCTGCCATCAATTACTGTTATTTTCTATTCAATTCAGTTTATTCTTGTTCTAAGATATTTTTTGCACTTCACCATGACGAATGTGATGATCCATGACACTCATCATCATTCTCACCTATGAACGCGTGACTGACAACCACTTCCGTTCTACCTTAGACCGAACACATATCTCTTAGATTCCTTAATCAGAATCTTCGTGGTATAAGCTAGAATCGATGACGGCATTCATGAGAGTCCGAAAAGTCTAAACTTTGTCTGTGGTATTCCGAGTAGGATTCAGGAATTGAATGACTGTGACGAGCTTCAAACTTGCGATTGTTGGGCGTGATGACAAACGCAAAAGAATCAATGGATTCTATTCCAGCATGATCGAGAACCGACAGATGATTAGCCGTGCTGTGACAGAGCATTTGGACCTTTTTCACTGAGAGGATGAGATGTAGCCATTGACAACAGTGATGCCCTACATACAACTTTTCCATGGAAAGGAGTAAGAAGGATTGGATGAAGGTAGTAGGAAAGCAGAGATTCAAAAGGAGCACAGCATCTTAATACGCCTATCTGAAATTTCCACCAATAATTTACATAAGTATTTCTATCTTTATTTTCTGTTTATTTATTATTATTATTCGAAAGCTCCATAACCATATATTATCTGCCTAACTGAGAATTTCAAGATGACCATAGCTTGCTTCATACCAACAATCTCCGTGGGATCGACCCTTACTCACGTAAGGTTTATTACTTGGATGACCCAGTGCACTTGCTGGTTAGTTGTGCGAGGTTGTGAAGAAAGTACTGAGTTATAAATGCGCATACCAAGTTGAATGCCATTGTTAAAGATCACAATTTTGTGCACCAAGTTTTTGGTGCCGTTGCCGGGGATTGTTTGAGTTTGGACAACAGACGGTTCATCTTGTTGCTCAGATTAGGTAAATTTCTTTTTGTTTTATTTTCAAAAATTTTTCAAAAATCTTTCAAAAATTTTTTTCTCACCTGTTTTCGAAAATTTTTCAAAATTCTTAAGAATGGATTCTAGAGTTTCATGTAACATGTTGAAGCCTAGCTGGCTGTAAAGTCATATCCAAATCCTTTTGGAATGAGACTTCAACTAATCACCTCAATGCATGTAATGCCATCCTAAAGCTGGCTGGCTATTAAGCCATGTCCAACCCTTGGATTGGAGCTTTACGGTAACATTGAAAGACTCCTGGAATTCTTCTTAAAAATTTTTGAATTTCTTATTTTCTTTTTCCTATATGTTTTTGAAAAAAATATACAAAAATCCAAAAAAAATTATTATAAAATTATAAAAATAAAAAATATTTTGTGTTTCTTGTTTGAGCCTAGAGTCAAGTTTAAGATTGGTGTCAATGACATGTTTTTAAAATTTATACATTTTTCGAAAATTCATGCATATGTTCTTCATGATCTTCAAGTTGTTCTTGGTAAGTCTTCTTGTTTGATCTTTGAATTTTCTTATTTTGTGTCTTTTCTTGTTTTTCATATGCATTTTTCGTTTGTTAGAGTCCAAGCATTAAAGATATCTAAGTTTGGTGTCTTGCATGTTTTCTTTTCTTGAAAATTTTTCAAAAATAAGTCTTGATGTGCATCTTGATCTTCAAAGTGTTCTTGATGTTCATCTTGACATTCATAGTGTTCTTGCATGCATTAAGTGTTTTGATCCAACATTTTCATGTTTTGGGTCATATTTGTGTTTTTCTCTCTCATCATAAAAAAATTTCAAAAATAAAAAAAATATCGTTTCCTTATTTCTCTCAAAATTTCAAAAATTTGAGTTGACTTAGTCAAATTTTTTTTAAAAATTAGTTGTTTCTTGTAAGTCAAGTCAAATTTTCAATTTTAAAAATCTTATCTTTTCAAAAACTTTTTTAAAAGTCAAATCTTTTTCATTTTTTTATGATTTTCAAAAATTTGAAAACATTTTTTAAAATCTTTTTCTAAATTTTATTTCAAATTTTCGAAACTTAACTAACAAGTAATGTGATTGATTCAAAAATTTGAAGTTTGTTACTTTCTTGTTAAGAAATGTTCAATCTTTAAAATTCTAGAATCATATCTTTTAGTTTCTTGTTAGTCAAGTAATTAACTTTAATTTTAAAAATTTTAAATCTTTCTCAACCATATCTTTTTAGTCATATCTTTTTATCATATCTTTTTAAATCATATCTTTTTCAAAAATTTGATTTCAAAATATCCTTTCTAACTTCTTATCTTCTTATCTTTTCAAATTTGATTTTTAAATCTTTTTTTTCAACTAACTAATTGACTTTTTGTTTGTTTCTTATCTTTTTCAAAATCACCTAACTACTTTTTCCTCTCTAATTTTCGAAAATTTCTCACCCTTTTTAAAATTCTTTTTAATTAATTAATTGTTTTAAATTTTAATTTTAATTTTATTTCCTTCTTAATTTTCGAAAATTACTAACTGCTTTTCAAAATTTATTTTCGAAAACTTCTCTCTCTTATCTTATTCTATTTATTCATTTATTTACTAACACTTCTCTTCACCTCAAGAATTCGAGCCCTATTCTCACTCTTGTGTTTGGATTCTTCATTCTTCTTCACTCTTATTCCCTTTTTTCTTCTACTAACATAAAAGAATCTTTATACTGTGACATAGAGGATTCCTCTTCCTTTTCTGTTCTCTTTTTTCTCATATGAGCAGGAACAAGGAAAAAGGCATTCTTGTTGAAGCTGATCCTGAACCTAAAAGGACTCTGAAGAGGAAACTAAGAGAAGCTAAATTACAACAATCCAAAGACAACCTTACTGAGATTTTCGAACAAGAAAAGGATATGGCAGCCGAACCCAACAACAATAATGCAAGAAGGATGCTTGGTGATTATACTACACCTACTTCCAAGTTTGATGGAAGAAGCATCTCAATTCCTGCCATTGGAGCAAATAATTTTGAGCTGAAACCTCAACTAGTTGCTCTAATGCAACAAAACTGCAAGTTTCATGGACTTCCATCAGAAGATCCCTACTGGTTTTTAACTGAGTTCTTGCAGATCTGTGAGATTGTTATGACTAATGGAGTAGATCCTGAAGTCTACAGGCTCATGCTTTTCCCTTTTGCTGTAAGAGACAGAGCTAGAACATGGTTGGACTGACAACCTAAGGATAGCCTGGACTCTTGGGATAAGCTGGTCACGGCCTTCTTGGTTAAATTCTTTCCTCCTCAAATGCTAAGCAAGCTTAGAGTGGATGTTCAGACCTTCAAGCAAAAAGATGGTGAATCCCTCTATGAAGCTTGGGAAAGATACAAGCAGATA
>NC_029777.3:88538061-88538823 GCF_000817695.3 Arachis duranensis
CCTCAGAGGAAGGGAGTTCTTGAAATTGATGCTCTGAATGCCATATTGGCTCAGAACAAAATGTTGACTCAGCAAGTCAACATAATTTCTCAAAGTCTAATTGGATGGCAAAATGCATCCAACAGCACTAAAGAGGCATCTTCTGCACTAAAGAGGCATCTTCTGAAGAAGAAGCTTATGATCCTGAAAACCCTGCAATGGCAGAGGTAAATTACATGGGGGAAGCCTTTGGTAACGCCTATAACCCCTCATGGAGAAATCATCCAAATTTCTCATGGAAGGATCAACAAAAGCCTCAACAAGGCTTTAATAATGGTGGAAGAAACAGGTTTAGCAATAGCAAGCCTTTTCCATCATCTTCTCAGCAACAGACAGAGAATTCTGAGCAGAGCACCTCTAACTTAGCAAATATAGTCTCTGATCTGTCTAAATCCACTTTAAGTTTCATGAGTGAAACAAGGTCCTCCATCAGAAATTTGGAGGCACAAGTGGGCTAGCTGAGTAAGAAAGTCACTGAAACTCCTCCTACTACTCTCCCAAGCAATACTGAAGAGAATCCAAAAAGAGAGTTCAAGGCCATTGACATAATCAACATGGCCGAACCTAGAGAGGAAGGAGAGGACATGAATCCCAATGAGGAAGACCTCATGGGACGTCTCTCAAGCAAGAAGAAGTTCCTTATTGAGAACCTAAAGGAATCTGAGGCTCATATAGAGACCATAGAGATTCCATTAAACCTCCTTCTTCCATTCATGAGCTCTA
>NC_029777.3:88538898-88590297 GCF_000817695.3 Arachis duranensis
GAGCTATTTAGTAATGAGACTTGGGAAGGTAAACCTCCCTTGCTCATTAGTGAACTAGATACATGGGTTCAGTAAACTTTACCTCAAAAGAAACAAGATCCTGGTAAATTCTTAATACCCTGTACCATAGACACCATGACCTTTGAAAAGGCTCTGTGTGACCTAGGGTTAAGCAAAAATCTTATGCCACTCTCTGTAATGGAGAAGCTGGGGATCATTGAGGTACATCCTGCCATATTCTCATTACAAAAGGCAGACAAGTCAGTAAGACAAGCTTATGGATTGATAGAGAACGTGTTGGTAAAGGTTAAAGGCCTTTACATCCCTGCTGATTTCATAATCTTAGACACTAGGAAGGTGGAGGATGAATGCATCATTCTTGGAAGACCTTTCCTAGCCACAGTAGGCGCTGTGATAGATGTTAACAGAGGAGAATTAGTCCTTCAATTAAATGGAGACTACCTTGTGTTTAAGACCCAAGGATGTTCTTCTTTAACAATGGAGAGGAAGCATGAAAAGCTTCACTCAGTACAGAGTCAAAAAGAGCCCCCACAATCAAACTTTAAGTTTGGTGTTGGGAGGCCACAGCCAAACTCTAATTTTGGTGTTGAATCCCCACATTCAAACTCTAAGTTTGGTGTTGGGAGTCTACAATATTGACCTGATCACCTTTGAGGCTCCATGAGAGCCCACTGTCAAGCTAGTGACATTAAAGGAACGCTTATTGGGAGGTAACCCAATTTTTATTTATCTTATTTTATTTTTCTTTTATTGTTATTTTATGTTTTATTAGGTTCATGATCATGTGGAGTTACAAAATAAATACTAAAATTAAAAATAGGATCAAAAACAGCAGAAGAAAAAGCACACTCTGGAGGAAGGGCTTACTGGCGTTTAAACGCCAATAAGGAGCATCTGGCTGGCATTAAACGCCAGAACAGAGCATGGATCTGGCGTTGAACGCCAGGAAAACACCCTGAGGAGAGCTGGCGCTGAACGCCAGAAACAAGCATGGAATTGGTGTTCAACGCCAGAAACATGCTGCAGATGGGCGTTGAACGCCTAAAACAAGCATGAAGCTGGCGTTCAATGCCAGAAACAAGCATCAATCTAGAGTTGAATGCCAGGAATGCATGAATAGGGCGTTTTACACGCCTCATTGGTGCAGGGATGTAAATCCTTGACACCTCAGGATCTGTGGACCCCACAGGATCATCTCAGGATCTGTAGACCCCACAGGATCCCCACCTACCTCAACTCACCTTCTCTCCTCTTCACACAATCCAATAACACTCTTCCCCAAAATCCTTCACCAATCACCTCAATCTCTCTTCCCCATCACCTCTTCACCACTCACATCCTTCCACTCTTCTCCATAAACCCCACCTACCTTCAAAATTCAAAATATCTTTCCCACCTAAACCCACCCTAAATAGCCGAACCTACTCCCTCTCCCTCCACTATATAAACCCCTCTATTCTTCTTTATTTTCACACAACACAACCCTTTCTTCTCCTCCTTAGCCGAAATACAACCCTCTCTTCCTCTCCTCCATATTCTCTTCTTCTTCATCTATTCTTTCTTCTCTTGCTCGAGGGCGAGCAATATTCTAAGTTTGGTGTGGTAAAAGCATAGCTTTTTTTTTGTTTTTCCATAACCACCTATGGCACCTAAGGCCGGAGAAACCTCTAGAAAAGGAAAAGGGAAGACAAAAGCTTCCACTTCCGAGTCATGGGAGATGCAGAGATTCATCTCCAAAGCCCATCAAGACCACTTCTATGATGTTGTGGCCAAGAAGAAGGTAATCCTTGAGGTCCCTTTCAAACTCAAGAAAAATGAGTATCTGGAGATCCGACATGAGATCCAAAGAAGAAGTTGGGAAGTTCTGACCAACACCATTCAACAAGTCAGAATCTTAATGGTTCAAGAGTTCTATGCCAATGCATGGATCACTAGGAACCATGATCAAAGTATGAACCCGAATCCAAAGAATTATCTTACAATGGTTCGGGGGAAATACTTAGATTTCAGTCTGGAAAATGTAAGGTTGGTGTTTAACTTGCCCATGATGCAAGGAGATGCACGGCCCTACACAAGAAGGGTCAACTTTGATCAAAGGTTGGACCAAGTCCTTATGGACATATGTGTTGAAGGAGCTCAATGGAAAAGAGACTCCAAAGGCAAGCCAGTTCAATTAAGAAGACTGGACCTCAAGCCTGTGGCTAGAGGATGGTTGGAGTTCATCCAATACTCCATCATCCCCACTAGCAACCGATCCGAAGTTACTGTGGATCGGGCCATCATGATCCATAGCATCATGATTGGAGAGGAAGTAGAAGTTCATGAAGTCATCTCCCTTGAATTTTACAAAATAGCCGAAAAGCCCTCTACCTTGGCAAGGCTAGCTTTTCCTCATCTTATTTGCCATTTATGCTACTCAGCCAGAGTTATCATAGAAGGAGACATCTTCATTGAAGAGGACAAGCCTATCATTAAGAAGAGGGTGGAGCAAACAAGAGAGCCCACTCATGGATCCCAAGAGACGCATGAGGAAGCTCATCACCAAGGAATCCCGGAGATGCCTCAAGGGATGCACTTTCCTCCCAACAACTATTGGGAACAACTCAACACTTCTCTAGAAGACTTGAGTTATAATATGGATCAATTAAGGGTGGAATATCAAGAACACTCCATCATTCTCCATGAAATTAGAGAAGATCAAAGAGCAATGAGGGAGGAGCAACAAAGGCAAGGAAGAGACATAGAAGAGCTCAAGGACATCATTGGTTCTTCAAGAAGAAAGCGCCACCATCACTAAGGTGGACTCATTCCTTGTTCTTATTTCTCTGTTTTTCGATTTTTAAGCTTTATGTTATATATATTTGTGTCTTTATTACATGATCATTAGTATGTAGTAACTATGTCTTAAAGCTATGAATAATTCCATGAATCCTTCACCTTTCTTAAATGAAACATGTTTTTAATACAAAAGAATAAGAAGTACATAAGTTTCGAATTTATACTTGAATTTAGTTTAATTATATTGATGTGGTGACAATACTTTTTGTTTTCTGAATGAATGCTTGAACAGTGCATATTTTTTATCTTGTTGTTTATGAATGTTAAAATTGTTAGCTCTTGAAAGAATGATGAACAAAGAGAAATGCTATTGATAATCTGAAAAATCATAAATTTGATTCTTGAAGCAAGAAAAAGCAGTGAATAGCAAAAGCTTGAGAAGAAAAAAAAAAGAAAAAAAGTGGCGAAAAAAAAGAATAATAGAAAGAAAAAGAAAAAGCAAGCAGAAAAAGCCAATAGCCCTTAAAACCAAAAGGCAGGGGTAAAAAGGATCCAAGGCTTTGAGCATCAATGGATAGGAGGACCCAAGGAAATAAAATCCAGGCCTAGGCGGCTAAATCAAGCTGTCCCTAACCATGTGCTTGTGGCATGCAGGTCCAAGTGAAAAGCTTGAGACTGAGTGGTTAAAGTCGTAATCCAAAGTAAAAAGAGTGTTCTTAAGAACTCTGGACACCTCTAACTGGAGACTTTAGCAAAGTTGTCACAATCTGAAAAGGTTCACCCAGTCATGTGTCTGTGGCATTTATGTATCCGGTGGTAATACTGGAAGACAAAGTGCTTAGGGCCACGGCAAGACTTATAAAATTAGCTGTATTCAAGAATCAACAAACTTAACTAGGAGAATCAATAATACTATCTGAAATTCTAAGTTCCTAGAGATGCCAATCATTCTAAACTTCAAAGGATAAAGTGAGATGCCAAAACTGTTCAGAAGCAAAAAGTGCACAATATACATGTATCTTTTGTTTGAATACTTATAATGGAGGGGGGATATATTGGATGAAATATCATCTTGTGAAAATTCTTGGACAAATTAAAGTATGTAACTGATGAGCGGATAATTTATACGCTTTTTGGCATTGTTTTTAGGTAGTTTTTAGTAGGATCTAGCTACTTTTAGGGATGTTTTCATTAGTTTTTATGCTAAATTCACATTTCTGGACTTTACTATGAGTTTTTGTGTTTTTCTATGATTTCGGGTATTTTCTGGCTGAAATTGAGGGACCTGAGCAAAACTCTGATAAGAAGGCTGACAAAGGACTATTGATGCTGTTGGATTCTAACCTCCCTACACTCGAAATGAATTTTCTGGAGCTACAGAACTCCAAATAGCGCGCTCTCAACGGAGTTGAAAATTAGACATCCAGAGCTTTCCAGCAATATTTAATAGTTCATACTTTATTCGAGATTAGATGATGCAAACTGGCGCTCAACGCCAGTTCCATGCTGTATTCTGGAGTCAAATGCCAGAAACACGTCACGAACCAGAGTTAAACACCAAAAAATACGTTACAACTTGGCGTTCAACTCCAAAAGAAGCCATTGCACGTGTAAAGCTCAAGCTCAGCCCAAGCACACACCAAGTGGGCCCCGGAAGTGGATTTCTGCATCAATTACTTACTTCTGTAAACCTTAGTAGCTAGTCTAGTATAAATAGGACATTTTATTATTGTATTAGACATCCTGGATTGTATTTTTGATCCTGTGATCACGTTTTGGAGGCTGGCCATTCGGCCATGCCTGGACCACCATCACTTATGTATTTTCAATGGTGGAGTTTCTACACACCATAGATTAAGGGTGTGGTGCAATTACTACTGTTTCTATTCAATTCTCTTTATTCCTATTCTAAGATATTCGTTGCACTTCAACTTGATGAATGTGATGATCCATGACACTCATCATCATTCTCACCTATGAACGCGTGACTGACAACCACTTCCGTTCTACCTTAGACCGAACACATATCTCTTAGATTCCTTAATCAGAATCTTCGTGGTATAAGCTAGAATCGATGGCGGCATTCATGAGAGTCCAGAAAGTCTAAACCTTGTCTGTGGTATTTCGAGTAGGATTCAGGGATTGAATGACTGTGACGAGCTTCAAACTCGCGATTGTTGGGTGTGATGACAAACGTAAAAGAATCAATGGATTCTATTCCGGCATGATCGAGAACCGACAGATGATTAGCCGTGCTGTGACAGAGCATTTGGACATTTTTCACTGAGAGGATGGGATGTAGCCATTGACAACGGTGATGCCCTACATACATCTTGCCATGGAAAGGAGTAAGAAGGATTGGATGAAGGTAGTAGGAAAGCAGAGATTCAAAAGGAGCACAGCATCTTCATACGCCTATCTGAAATTTCCACCAATGATTTACGTAAGTATTTCTATCTTTATTTTCTGTTTATTTATTATTATTATTCGAAAGCTCCATAACCATATATTATCCGCCTAACTGAGAATTTCAAGATGACCATAGCTTGCTTCATACCAACAATCTCTGTGGGATCGACCCTTACTCACGTAAGGTTTATTACTTGGACGACCCAGTGCACTTGCTGGTTAGTTATGCGAGGTTGTACGTGAAGAAAGTGCTGAGTTATAAACGCGCATACCAAGTTGAATGCCATTGTTAGAGATCACAATTTCGTGCACCAGTAACATAGTCACTGAAGAAGTTGAACTTCAATTCAAAAGAATTCTTATGGAAAACAAAAAAAAATAAGTTGAAAAAAAGAAAATTTGAGGAGGAGTCTTATGGTGGGGAAACACATGCACAAGAGGCTGAATCGCCTAACCCTATACAAGTTGCTGTTCTTACAACAACGGGAGACAAAGGAAAGAGAAGAGCTATAGTAGCTACCAAAATTGGAAGTTACTTTAAAGAAAGGACTGCTCCAGGATCTCAACTGAATTTGAAAAGTGTTTTGGCTAGTAAAGAAATTGTACACAAGGCTAAGTTGGGACTTGTCAAATGGATTGTTGATGCACGTATTCCTTTCAATGCAATTCAATCACCTTACTTTCAACCTGCATTGGATGGTATTACTGCAATTAGACTTGGTTTCAAGGGATCGTCATATGATGAAATGAGAGTTCATTTGCTGGCCGATCTTAAGAGTGAGTGTCAGTTGCTTGTTGAAAAGTATAGGGGCTCATGAAAAAGCACCGGTTGTACACTGATGGCAGATGGGTGGACTGATAAAAGGCAACGAACTTTAATTAACTTTCTAGTTTATTGTCATGCTGGTTTGTCATTTGTTAAGACTGTTGATGCTTCTAATGTGATAAAAACTGCCGATGCATTGTTTAATTTGTTTGGTGATGTTATTGAGTGGGTTGGGCTTAGTAACATTGTGCATATGGTCACTGATAATGCTGCTAATTATGTATTTGCTGGAAAACTTATTCATGAAAAATACCCAAATATATTTTGGTCTCCTTGTGATGCCCATTGTATCAATCTTATTTTGAAAGATATTGCAAGTATTCCTCACATAGCTGACCTTGCTTCCCGTGCTTCAAAAGTGAATGTGTTTGTTTACAATAATATGATCTTATTGTCTTCGCTTAGAAAAAGAAAAAGATGGACAGAAATTGTTCGACCAGGAGTCACAGGTTTTGCCACTGTTTTCATTACTTTGAAAAGTATATATGATCACAAGGAAGATTTACAGGCATTGACGGTGGACAAATATTTCACTTTTCATAAGTTAGCCAAAAGTGCTAATGGAAAGATTGTTAGTTCAATTGTCTTGGATAGTAAGTTTTGGCAAGATTGTGTTACTGATGCGTGAGCATCTTTTCTATCTTTTCCTAGTGAATTTGGACTTAAATTGTTGAGTTTAAGCAAGAATTAATTATCTTTTAGCCACTATGGATGCTACTTTGAGTCTTGTGCAATTCTGTTTATTTTAGGTAGCATTTGGTTGGATTTGATGGAAAGGAAGCATGCAAAAATGGAAGGAATCACAAAGCTGTCCAGCCTGACCTCTTTGCATTCAGTCGATCATAACTTAAGCTACAGAGATCCAAATGAGGCGGTTTTAGTTGCATTGGAAAGCTAACATCTGGAGCTTCGCAACGATATACAATTTGCCATAGTTGATCTGACGTTAAAGGGCACGCACGCGCACATCACGCGCACATGCACATTGGGGAAAAGTCCATCAGCGCGCACGCGCGACATGCGCGACGTACTGCAAACTCATAATTCGCCCCCAGCAATTTCTGGGCTATTTTTGACCCATTTTTCAGCTCAAAAATCACAGATTAGAAGCTGCAGAGTAAAGGAATCAAGTGGTCCCCATCCATCAATTGAAGACTTGCTGATTGCCATAATTAATTCTGATTTAAATTTAATCTGTATTTTTAAATAGGAAAAGATATTATTTAGTTTTGAAAATTAGGATTAGATATAAAAGATATTAGGATTCTATACCAATTAACATTCCACCTTAGTCCAATTTATAGTTTACTAGAATCCTAGTTTTCACTCTTTTTCATGAGCAACTAAACATCCACTGTTAAGGTTAGGAGCTCTGTCTATTGTATAGATTGATACTATTATTTCTCTATTTTAATTCATATTTTGATTTATATTTCAATAATTGTTTTCGTTCTTTATTTTATGAATCTGGGTGGAACGGAAGTATGACCCATGTTCTAATTGAGTTCTTGTATAACTTGGAAAAGCTCTTTACTTGAACAACAGCTTGAAAATATATTATCCTAAATTTCTAATTGTTTGTATTTAACGGGATACGTGACATATAATCCCCTTATTTTTGGATAATTAGGATTTTTGTGGCATATAAACTGGAATTTTATCATCACCCTCTAATTGGAATTAATTGACCAAGGAATTGGCAGTTGATGAATTTTAGAGGAGACTAGAAGGTCTAAGGAATTAGGGTCTAGTCACAAATAGTTTGCCATAAATTAAATCTTGCATGATTAAAATAGTTAATAAGAAAAGTCAATCAGGAAAATAGATAACTTTGAAGTCTTAACTGTTTTCTCCCATATTTTATTTTCAACTTAATTACTTGTGTGCCTGCCTTTTGATATTTTAAAGTCACTTTTTAAACCTTTTGAACATCTCAAAACTATTTTCTGCTTGCCTAACTAAGTAAATAATTTAACCATTGTTGCTTAGTCCATCAATCCTCGTGGGATCAACCCTCACTCACCTGAGGTATTACTTGGTATGACCCGGTGCACTTGCCGGTTAGTCTGTGGTTGTAAATCCATGCACCAGTTACCACAGTAAAAATTGTTGGTCCTCTTATTAAGTTGTTGAATCTTGTTGATGTTGATAAAAAATCCTCTTTAGGAATCATGTATGAAGGCATGCAAAGAGGCAAAAATGCTATCAAGACAATGTTTAGAAATTGAAAAGCTGCTTATACGCCATACACGAGTATCTTGAAAATGAGGTGGGATAAGCATTTGAAGCGGGATCTCCATGCAGCAGCATTCTTTTTAAATCCAGGCATTTCCTATAGTGAGGGTTTTGTTGAGAAGGCAAATGTTTTGAGATCTTTACTTGATTTGCTTAATGTTGAAACACTTTATGATGACTCAGTTGCCACAATGCAAGAGATACAGTTGTATCAAGATTGTAAAGAAAGTTTTGGGAGGGAAAGTGCTAAGAGAGCGGCATCAAGACTCGAACTTGGTAAGTTATTTCATATCCAAGTTCAGTTTAGTTTGAAAGTTTAATATGTTGGGTGATAAACATTAAAAAGTATTTGATTTTTATATCTACGTAGGTGAATGGTGAAGGCTACATGGTGGGAGTGCTCCTAATTTGCAAAAAATGGCAGTCTGTCTTCTTCATCAAACCTCTTCTTCATTTGGATGTGAGAGGAACTGGAGCATTTTTGAACAAATCCATTCAAAGAGAAGGAACCGATTAGAGCATCAAAGGCTAAGTGACATTGTGTATGTTACCTATAACCTATGCCTTCAATCTAAGTTGCATCGAAAGAAGAAGAATTATGATCCAATTGACATTCAAAGCATTGACACAATAGATTTTTGGGTAATGGCAGACAAGGATGATCCTGAATTTACTAATGGAGATGTTGAAGGCATTGAAAGTTTAATATACACTGATAATGCTATGCCTTTGTATCCTAATGGTGAGTGACATAGCAAACTTTGTTTCCTTCTATAAAGATACATGTCATTAATATTGATTTCTTATTGAGTTTTCTTTCTATTTTATTAGATGAAGGAGACATGGAAGTTGAAGTGGATATGCATAATGTTATAATTGAATCCTCAAATACTTCTTTTGGTGGTATTTCTAAAGATGTTGGCTTTGGATTACCTATTTATGATGGAGACATCGAAACACTTAATGATGATTATGACTTCTGATGAGTAGTATCTTTGTTTAGTTGAAGTATTTTTTGTTGAATATTATTTCTTTTGATTGCAAAACATTGTGTTTGTCATTTATGTGTGTTTTTTTATTTCTTTAGTTATAAACTTTGATATTTGAAGTTGTTTATGACCTTTTAATGATAAATTATGTTTTGTTCATTTTGTGAAATTGTTAAATTTTGAATCTTATTAGTTTAAAAATTATTGAATTTAACTTTTTAAAATTATGTATTGAATTTTTTATAATTTTACTCTATATTTAATTAAACCGGTTCAATCACGGTTCAACTCTGGTTGAACCATTAAACTAGTCACTTGACCGGTTCGATGGCCGGTCCGGTTCTCGCAACCTTGGTAGTATCTCTCTCACTTTTGTATATTATACTTGTTTCCTTATAGGCTTACTTTGAGAGACAGGATGTTGCTGTTTAACTTCAAAAACTCTATTGTATTCTATTTGAGCTAGCCAGCCTAAACTCCACAGATATATATATATATATATATACCTTGATTATATTATATCTATGATCCTTTTCTTACCTTGATGTGTTTGTTTATCTTGTGTAATGCTTCGAGCTTTTGTATCTCTGTTTTTTGAGTCTTTAAGCTTTATTTCTTCATCGAGCTTCTAGTATCATTACTTCCTTCCGTATATAATATTGTATGAGCTTTAGAACTATTGTGGTGCATTGTCACCCTTGGCTTTATGGCTAGAGGTAAGGCTTAAGGTGATAGGGCATTACAGTTAGTAGTATCAAAGAGGTTAGTCCTTGTAAGCCTGAGGAATGGACCGATTGTGCTTCATTGCATACTCTGGGTTATTTTTATTTTGTGCTATTTAGGATATCTGTTTGATATGCATAGCATGCTTGTTTATGAGTGCCTTTTTGGGATAATTGAAGCACTAGGCTTGAAATATTGAGACTGATCACCTTGATATCGATTGTTTATTATAGATAGTACCCTGAATGGCAACTCATAGACGAGGTCGGTCATGTACACGGAGAGATAATGAGGATGACTAACCGGCCAATAACCATGCCAAGTTCATGGCAGCAATGACTAACTTAGCAAACACGATGCAAGCGAGTGCTGCTACGACTACGCAAGCTATGGAAAGGTTGGGGTAGCCAAAGGGAAATAGAAATGGAGAAGGGACCAGAAACAACTTAGGAAGTACTCCAAGCCATAGAACATGCCTTGCAGACTCAGCATGTCCCTGATAATCAATTTGTAGAGTTTGCGACTTATCAGTTGATGGAAGAGGCTCAACACTAGTGACAGGGAGAGTGCCAACTGCTGCAACTTCAGAATGCAGATATTTCTTGGGAGTTATTTCAGACTGCTTTCTATAGGATGTATTTCCCAAAATTAGTGAGGGAGGCTAGAGAGTTAGAACTCATGTAGCTGAAGCAAGGTTCGATGTCTATAGTCGAGTATACTAGTAAGTTTGAGAAATTCTGTAGGTTCTCAAGGGTATGTTAGGGAGCCCCTGAGTCTTATGAGGGCTGGAAGTGCATTAAGTACCAAGGAGGTCTTAGGAAGAACATTATGACTGTCGTGGCTCCGTTGAAAATTTGAAGATTTTCTAAGTTAGTAAACAAGGCAAGGGTTGTTGAGGATTGTGCTAAGAAGGTGGCATTGGCAAGGGATACCTATGAAGGCAACAACAACCGAGGTCGTAGAAAATATTTTTAGCCTAGAGGTTAGCACTTCAAAAGTGGTGGACATGCCCCTCAATACCCCAAAGGTCAAGAAAACTTCAGGAGAACCAACTATGACCAGTTTCATCAGGCAAAAGAAAGAGGTAAACAAAGTAAAACTTCTCTGGATTTAACTTGTGATTGTTGTGGACATTTTCATCCTTATGCTTCGTGCAAGCTGGGTATAGGTGGATGCTTTATTTTTGGATTGCCTGGACACCTGGCGAGGGATTGCACTCGTAGGAGAAAACAGAATGCGAGTAGGAACCAACAATGCTGTGTATTTGTTGTGAATGCCGATGATGCGACTAAGTCAGATCCTCTGATGAGAGGTAAATGTTTAGTTGGTGACAAGATATTGATTGCATTGTCTGATACAGGAGCTTCACATTCATTCATTGCATTTGATAAGGTTGCTGAATAGGGTTGAGAATCTCAGACTTAGCTTTTGACTTGCATGTGCATACCCCGTCTCAAACACCTGCGACTAGATTAAGGTGTGGGCAAATACCTTTCAAGATTAAGGATAGATCTTTTGTTCATGACTTAATTTGCTTGCTGATGGTTGAGTTGGAGATAATTTTGGGGTTTGATTAGTTGTCAAAGAACTGAGTGCTGTTGGATTGCTTTGAGCAATCAATTTGATTTATGTCAAAAGGAAAAGGAGGAGTAGTTGTAGCTAAGGGTTATTACCTGAAATGTGTAATGGCAAAATGTAGTGGGGAAGAGTGTCAAGATTATATACTCTTGACTGTGAATACATCGGGTGACAAACAGAAGTTAGATAGAATTCTGGTAGTTAAGGAGTTTTTCGAAATATTTCCCAAAGATATTCTCAAATTTTCACCTCAGAGGGAGATTGAATTCACGATAGACTTGGTTCTGGGAGCTGGTCCAGTGTCAATTACACCGTACAGAATGACTCCGATAGAGCAGGCTGAACTTAAGACTCAGTTGGAAGAGATTCTGACCAAGAAGTTCATTTGACCGAGTGTATCTCCGTGGAGAGAGTCAGTTTTATTGGTGAAAAAGAAAGATGAAAGAATGCCACTCTGTGTAGATTACTGACAGTTAAATAAAGTGACGGTGAAGAACAAGTACTCATTGAGGTCAGGTTACCATCAGATAAGAGTAAAAGAGGAGGATATTCCGAAAACCGCACTCAGAATGCGTTATGGTTACTTTGAATATGCGGTGATGTCCTTTGAGTTGACGAATGCGCCTGCTGTGTTCATAGATAACATCCTGGTTTATTTCAAGATGGTGAAAGAGCATAAAGAGCATCTGAGGACAGTGCTACAAATTTTAAAGGAATGAAAGTTGTATGCAAAGTTGTCGAAGTGTGAATTCTAGAAGGAGGAAGAAATTTTCTTAGGACATGTGGTGAGTAGAGGAGGAATAGCAGTAGATCCTTCAAAGGTAGAGGCGGTAATGGAAAGGGGAAGACGGACGTTAGTGACTGAAATTAGGAGTTTCTTGGGATTAGTCGGGTATTACTGAAGATTCATCCATGGAATTTTACAAATCGCATTGCCGATGACTAAGCTAACTAGGAAGGATACACTGTTTGTGTGGACGTTAGAATGCGACGAATGTTTTTAGACTTTGAAGGAGAAGTTGACTTCAGTGCCAGCTTTAATTTTACCTGAACCATACGAACCGTTTGAAGTTTACTGCAATGTCTCACTGAAAGGCTTGGATTGTGTATTAATGCAACAACAGAATGTGGTAGCTTATGCTTCATGTCAGATAAGATCACGTGAGGTGAATTACCTAACTCTTGACTTGGAATTGGTGGCAGTTGTGTTTACCCTAAAGATTTGGAGGCATTACTTGTACAGAGTTAAGTTCCAAGTCTTTTCTTATCACAATAATCTCAAGTATATCTTTGATAAAAAGGAGCTCAACATGCGCTAAAGAAGATGGATGGAGCTATTGAAGGATTACGAATTTGAGTTAAGCTATCACCCCGGGAAGGCTAATGTCATTGACTGTTGCTTGGATGAGGATTAAAGAGTAGGAGTTAGTAAACAAGTTTGCGGAGTTTAAGTTGGACATTGGGGAAGTTGATGGAAAAGCCTGCTTAAATCAGTTGCATATTTCAAGTATTTTAAGACAGAAATTTAGAAGGTCCAGCAAGACGAGCAGGAGCTCCAGAAAATGTTTCAGCCAATTGGGAAAGAGAGGCAAGCATAATTCGCTAAGGACTGAGAAGGGTTATGGAGATATAAGGGGAGGATTTGTATGCCAGATGTTGGGAGTTTAAGGCAGGAATTATTGTTGGAAGCTCATAACAACGGATTCTCTATTTATCCAGGAAGTACGAAGATATATCACAATTTGAAGAAAATGTTTTGGTGGCCTGGAATGAAAGGTGATATACCTTTACTTGTGTCCAAGTGTCTGACGTGTCAGAAGGTGAAGATAGAGCACCAGAGACTATCAAAAATTCTACAACCTTTGGAGATTCCTCAACAAAAGTGGGAAGGAGTTGCAATGGACTTTGTAATGGGTTTACCGAGAACTAGGTCAGGATTTGATGCGTTTTGGGTGATTGTGAATCACTTAACCAAGTCCGCTCACTTTCTACCTATTCGAGTGAACTATTCACTGGAGGAATTGGCGAGATTGTACATTAAGGAGATAGTAAGGTTTCACGGTATGCCAACGACAATAGTTTTAGATCGAGATCTCTGATTCACATCAAAATTTTAGGGAGCTTTTCAAAAATATTTCGGTATGAGACTATGTCTCAGCACGGGGTATCATCGACAAACTGATGGACAATTGGAAAGGACTATTCGGACATTGGAGGATATGCTAAGGGTGCGTGTGTTGGATCAACCAGGAAGTTGGGACCATTACATGCCATTGGTAGAGTTTGCGTATAATAATAGCTTTCATGCGAGCATTGGTATGGCTCCATATAGGTTTTATATGGACAAAAGTGTCAGTCTCCACTGTATTGGTATGAAACTGGTGAATCGAGTGTTTTGGGTCTGTATTTGGTAGCAGAGACTTCTGAGAAGATCAAGAAAATTCGAGCTAGAATCTTAACTGCGCAAAGCCGATAGAAGAGTTATGCGGTTCAGAGGAAAAATCTGTTAGAGTTTGAAGAGGGTGAGAACGTATTCTTAAAGGCTTCGACAATTGGGATCAGAAGAGGGATCAAGACGAAGAAGTTGAATCCGAGGAACATAGGGCCTTTTGAAGTATTGAGGCGACTCAGGCTGATGGCTTATCAAGTAGCTTTACCACCACACTTATCTAACCTACATGACGTATTCACAGTGTCGCAACTTTGTAAGTACACATCGGATGCGGCTTATATGTTAGAGACCAAATCGGTTGAGTTGAAAGAGAACCTAACATTTCAAGTCATGCCAGTGAGGATTGATGACACTAGTGTGAAAAAGATGCGGAAAAAAAGAAGTTTTGTTGGTGAAGATAGCTTGGAAGAGAGTTGGAATGGAAGAGCACACTTGGAAATTGAAGTCAGAGATGTGAAAGGATTATCCCGAGATATTCTCAGGTAATTCCTAAATTGGGACAAAATTTCTAATTTGGTGGGAAAAATGTAAGAACCGGAAGCTAATAGCCGTTTAAAATAAAATAATTTAATTTCTTGAAATAGGTCCGAAAATTTAGAAGTATTAATTAGAAAATTTAAAGGTAAGATTTGAATTCAGTGAATTTTTTCGAGTTGAAAAATGTAATTTTTTGCAAAAAATTGCGTAAAAATGTGTACCAGTAAATTAGCAGACAGTACCGGCTTAAGTTTGTCCGGTACTGCGAGAGAAAATAAAACTAGAAAAACTTAAGAAAATACTTAAAGTTGAAAATAAGGCACTAATTCTAAAGGTTTTGGCCTAAAGTTGGGCCAAACAAACCAAAAATACTAAGCGGTTGGACCGGGCCCAAACCCAACATATAAATACACTAAAATGAAGCTAATTCTGACTCATTCATCACATAAATACAAACAACACAGCTGCTGAAAATCAAAGAGAAGAAAAGAAGGTTACTATTCACTTTCATCTTCTCAAGCTCATAACTTGAGTTACGGTACTCCGATTTGTGTGCCGTTTGTAGCCACGCATAGTCTCATTGAGCCCGTCATTTCTAACCAAAAAAAGTTGGTAAGAACTCAAATTCCATACTCCTTTATTCTGCCTTAACTGTTTTGAAAATTTAGATATAGTTATTGAATAGATTTTATGATTTTGGTTGTTTAAGTGCCATCTAATAGTGAGAACTTATTGGATTTTGTCCCAATCTACAGTGGATGAGGTAAGTCACTTCAAAAACCCTTGTGGTTTGATATTTTGGTAAGCCCTAGTGTTAATTTGGTGTATTATATGATATTAGAGTAATTACATGTTATTTTGGAGTTGACTTGGTGGATTTGGAACATTTGGATTTGAACTTTGGTGACTGAAACTTTGTGGAAGTGTGTTTGTAAGTCAATCTTGGTTTTTGTGCGTGTTGGAAATCGGCTAGGGTAAAATGGTAAATCACTCAACCATTATTACTTGGTATGACCCGGTGCACATGTCGGTTAGTTTGTGATTTTTGAAATCTGCACCAATTTACAAGAAAGAATGTTTTCCAAAAGTTTTTTAATCCGAATTTTATGTCACTTATTCAAACTAGAGCAATTGAAAATCACAAGGTGTCACACACTCTTTGAAACACTATTCCTAGTTAAATAAAAAAGTAATGAGAACGAGTTTTGTTACTAATTCCAACATTACTTTTTTCCAAAACAATATTTGGAATCCAAAACGGAGTTAGAATGTTTTTCAACAATTCTAAATCTTTAGGGATGAAGAAGAAAAACTCAATCATGATATAGATCAAAGCATAAACCTCAAATAAAACAAAACACTTAGATTAATAATCCATAAAAAGATGAACAGATATCCTAACCTTAACAAAGGAAATTAGTTCCTCATGGTGGAATGAAAACGAAATTCTAAAGTGTGGTGTGTTGTGTAAAATGTGATCTTTTCTCTTGTCCGTGAACTAAGTCCTTGGACTTATTTAAAACCTAAACCTTCAATTCAAATTCAAACTAAACCAAAATAAAATCTAATATAATTCAAATCAAACCTTTTCTTAATGATTCTTAACTAACTAGTGATCTTCCTTGTAATTGAAATTCAAAACTTGGTGCCTTGCTTAGTTGAAATCATGGACTTGAAACTTAATCTTGGGCTAACAAAGCAATCACTTGAAGTTTGAGAGATTAGTGAAGGAATGAGATGTCTCTGGAGGTGTTCCAAGACCATGCATTATATGCATGATGTCTCAAATATAACGCATGGTGTGAGGCTTCCGATTCATGTGTTATATGCATGGTGTCTCAAGTATAATGCATGGTGTGAGGCTTGCTACTGGAAGTGCAATTTGCTCATGCATTGTACGCATGAGGAGGCAAGTAGAATGCATGGGGTTGTCTTTGGCTCCTAGAGGTTCTTCTTGGCTGGTGTGTTATACACATGATTCATGCGTTATACGCATGGCTTTGCTTGGTTCAAGAGGTCATCTGTATGCTCCCTTCATGCCTTGCTCTTTAGTGCTATGGTTGCTTGCTTCTCTCCATCTTTGTTGTTGCTAGATTTCTTCCAAAATATCCTATAACAAAAGAATTCAAAGTAACTCCAAGAAACATTGATTAAAGTACTAAAATCTCAATTACGAATAAGAAAATCACTAACTTTATTCAAGAAAATAATAAACAAAACATCTAAAGATGCTTATGCATCAAAAGGGTAAGAACTGGAAAGGTCGGGGTAGTTAGTTAGGTTCATTTAATATTATACTTAGCTAACAACAACAAACCAGAGGATGCATATAAATTTTAACAACCAAAGGTACAGAGAAACAATCAATCAGGAATCACACACACACACAAGAATCACAGAAACATATGACAGAGAACAAGAAATTCGTATGGCTTAAATATATAAGGGTAAAAGCATGATGCGAAGTAAAAGCTACAAGGTTGGCTTGATGCAAAAGATTACATGGTTTAAACATGTGATGGTAGAGCAAGGTGGCAAAAGGTTACAAAATAGGTTAGTATTAAAACGACGGGTATAATGTTCGCACATTGATCTCATACCAACTTCAGAGCTTCAAATTCTCAAACTTCAACCAAATGTATCTTCACCATCTCCACTATACTTTATCAAACAGATCCCTTAGGAATCCTCAACCTCAACAATCACTTTACAAACCCACTACCGATCACAAGTCTAACATCTACAAAACTTTTTTACGTGAATCAAAGCTCCACAATTCGCTGTGACGTCACACACTTACAAGCTTCACCTTTCACGTCCTAAAGATCTAACGTATCTCTTTCTATGTCTAAAGGTCGCCCGTGACACCAAAACTAATTTCGAGCTACTAAAAATGATACCAATCCAAGGAGGAGAAAAATAGAAATCATGGTCAGAGTTCATAGAAATTCAAGAGAATGGTTAAGAACACAGTCAAGCAGGAAACAAATCAAATAAAAGCTTTTTCAATAAAGAGTCAAAACAAGAACTTTAAGATGATACTAGGGATACAATCAAGTAGAGATATACATAAGATGCAAGACATAAAGCAAAGAACCAAATTGTATCTCAAGAAAAGCAGATATTTCAAGGAATTCAAGCAGACATATACAGTTAAGATCAACGAGAATGCATATAAATAAAGAGTAGGACTAGAAAAGAATCAATTTATTTTTTAAAAAAGAAATCTCAAACAAGGACTTCAAGGTAAACCACGAAAGAACAAGATACATAACCGAGTAACCTCGTGAAGCAACCTCTAATGTTCCCCAAACCCTGTGATATGCATTACCTATTATATCTATATTATCTATAATAACCCATTAGTGTTCTCATATACATAAATTATTATTGTTAAGCTGGCCAAACTTAATACCATGAAGTATGCAATGATAGAATAGCGGCATTAATCAATAAACCGTCATGTACATAAAGCTCTAACTCTTGTCATCCGAACAAGACCTACTACATGACAGATGCTCAAAGTATGAAATTGAAGTATAGTCAATCCATTCTTCAAGCTCTACAAGAAAGATTATTCTGATACTATAATGTAACATCCTTACTATCAGAATGTCACGCTTTCGGCTGCGCCACTCTGATAGCATAGATATTACGACGACTTTCATATACTTAATAATAAAATATGAGCCTTTTTAAAACGAAATCGTATTGATGTTTTCTTAAAAAAAACTAGAAATTCTTTTTCACTTTACAAACATGCATATACATATATACAAAACTTCTTACACAAGTAACTTACAAATATTATATATACACATATCATTGTAACTCCTATCCCTCTTACAGAGCATAATGGCAAAGGCGAAAAAAATTGACTAATATATCCAAACAAAACATCATAGCTAAGAACTGAGCAAAAACTTCACACAACTTTTTTTCCCATTCTAAAAAGAAAAGTCTGTAGGGGGTGAGAACATCGTTCTCGTAGGTTCTTAGTAGAGGATTTAAAAATTGTCACAAGAGGATATGTATAAAGAAAAGAAAGCATTTCAACTACAATGATTATCGCTCGTCTTATGAACCTACTCGAACATCAATAATTAATTATCCAGAAATAAATTAAATTCACTTTCAAACTTATGAGAATTTCAATCTCAAATAATAGCTCATGACATTCACTGTATAACAAGTAAACAATCTAACCAGAATTATCAATAAATCATCATGTAAACTCTGCAAAAATTGATAAATAATTAGCGAATAAATTAATTAATATTTAAAAAAAATTAAGAAATTAAATTTTTATAATCTAGAGAAGTAAAAATTTAAAAAAATACAAATTTCATCACTAATTTTTAAGATTTTGACCCAAAACCGGGCCGAAGGCCCAACAAATAAAGCATGCAAACTTAGCCTCCTTTCCTTCATAATTGAAGTAGGACGCTAAAGAGGGGAAAGGGAATCAGAAGAACCCTAACCTTTGGCTCATATTCAATCCTCCATATCTTCCAATTCGGAGCTTCCATCGTCGCATCGTTTGTGGCCACGCGCCGCGTCGAGCTCTTCAAAACCATCCAAAAAAGTGGTAAGTAAACTGAGTTTTCTCACCCATCTTTCTCCTCTTAAATTTCAAAAGTTTTGGATTTTGGTAATTTTGATGGTTTAGTGAACTCTAGCAATGGAAAATTATTGGGTTTTGCCCAATTGTCCATGAGTAACGGTAAGAAACTTAAAACTCTGGTAAAGTTTTTTTAATTATATGAGGTTAGTTATTAAATTTGTGAATGCGTATGTAATGATGCAAAATTAGATGGTATATATGTGAATTGGAACCAAATTGATGAAGTTTGAGTATTGGGAGCTGAAAACCCATTTGGTAGAGATTTGGAACTTGTGAATTGGGGATTTTGAGATGTGTCGAGGTTAGGGAGGAATCGGCCAAGATATGCTTTTGGTTTCTCGTAGATAATGTATAATGTTATGTGAAAACTAAGGCTAGTGGTCCGTAAGATAAGTTGAATTATGTGAATTGTTAAGGATTAGTGATGATTGTTGGAAATGGTTGAATGGATTGGGTGAATTTGTATGTTGCCATGTTTTGGTATGAAATTAATGTATATGAATATAGTTGTTATTATGATTGTTGGAAATGGTTGAATGGATTGGGTGAATTTGTATGTTGCCATGTTTTGGTATGAAATTAATGTATATGAATATAGTTGTTATTTATTTGGTTGAGAAATTGTTGAATGATTGAAGGAAAATTGGGTATTGGTATGAGGTGAAGTGGTTGGAAGGTATATGTGTATGATTTGGAGACTTTTGGTGCTGTTTTGGTTATAAGACTTTGCTTTAAAATTGAGAATTTGAAAAGAATAGAGATTTTGGTGTTTTTGATAAAAAGTGATTTTTTACCAATTTCGGTGGGCCATAACTCAGTTTTCGAACCCTCAAATTTTGTAAAACTTATTTTGAACGAAAATTGGGTCCAGAAAGTTTACAACGTTTGAAGAACGGACAAAAAATTATTTTTAACGAAAACGTTATGCACGTTTGAAGTTTAGTGTAAAAATCTAATTTCTACAAAATTAGCAGCTTTTCGAAGAAATTGGAACCCTGCGTATGCGAACATGCACGCAACGCAGATCCAGGGCTCTGCCCAGACGTCTCGCGTACGCGGACATGGTCTGCGTATACGAATATGTCAAAATTTCACTCATGCATACGCAGGGACGTGCATGCGTACGCTGGAACCCCGTTCTATTTCGTGAGTTCACGTATGCAGACCGTGCCCGCATACGTAACTTTGGCATTTTTACACCTATGCGTACGTGAGCATGGGCATGCGTACGCATGACCCTTGTTTTTTTGAAAAGTTTGTTTTTGAATTTTTAACCTCTCATGTTGCTTTCCAAACCTCTATAACTACTTTCTGAGACCTAATCCCTAGTTTCTAAGCATAGAGAGAAGAGTGGACCTATAGAGGAAGGTTGTGAAAGGAAGAACTTGAATTGAGAATTTTAAATGAATTTGAATATGGTATGAATGATGATGAAACTAATGTTGATTGATTGAGGAAGAACGGAATGTCAAAATGATTATGAATAAATGTTGTATTGATAATATTATTAATTGATATTGAATGATTAATAGTATATGCACTTCTATTATCTGAGATACAAGTTTCTCTGGGTAGACGCATTGGTTTGCCACCACTTGTTCCAGGTTGAAACTCAATACTCTGTTGACCCTATGTCGCAAGATGTGACCAGGAACTTTAACTCTCTGGATTCTCCCAAAGAAATGATAAATGAATGGTTGTGATGCATAGACTCTTAGGAATGCGTGCACAGAGGGACTGTCCAGGGTTAGCTACCGGACATGTCGGATTTGGTTATTTAACCGACAGATGAGACTCATAAGCCATAGGGCAGGCATACATCATATGCATTTGTATGTTTTGTTTGAGTGTTCATTACTTTGGTTTACCTAATTGATTAACCATGCTTATTTACTATTTGTCCTACTTGTTTTAATTGCATCCTATATGTGTTTTCTTTGCCTATCTTGTATGTCTTTACAACTGAGGCTGAGAGTTAGATTAGAACTAAAATCCACAAATAGATTCCCGAATTTCTGATTTAGTATACTTCTTTAAATTTAAATATGAGTGTCAAAGTTCTAGGAATGCCTCTGACTTTTCTGGGACTTTATATATTATCTATGTTGGCGCATTTATCATGCTGAGAACCTCCAGTTCACATTCCATATATATGTTGTTGTTTTTCATATGCAGGTCGAGAGGCACCTCGTTGAGCATCTGGAGACTTCCTATGCAAGTGAAGTTTTATTTTAGGATACTGTATTTGGTACTTATGTTTTGTATATATATAAATAGATTCTCCATTTTATATATTATATTTGTCACTCCTAGTGGCTATTTTGGAGAAACAGGTGTTTTGTTTTATGTCTTTGGGATATTTTGGGTTGTATATATATGTATTTATACTCCGGCCGGCCTTAGCTTCGCAGGTCGAGTCTGGAGCTTGATATTTTGTATCTCTTGATACTCTACTCTTGTTTATATAGGTTATCTTTCCTTTATTGCCGGTTTATTCTTCCTGTTTTTCTTGTTATCTGCGAAAACTTAGGCTCCTAGATATAAAACTTTTCAACTATATATATTATTTTTAGAGGTCGTAATACCTCGCCACCTCTGCTTTACGACTTAAGCATAAGGCTCTGTGTGGTAGGGTATTACATATCAACTCTCGGCCTCCGGCCCAAACTTTATCAACCACAGCCTTTAGCCCAAAACATACTCAAACCACGGTCCCTAGCCCAATATATAATCAAACCACAATCACCGACCCAATATATAATCAATCCACGCCCTCCAGCCCAAACTTTCTCAACCAACAGTCAATCTTAGAACATAATCAATCACAAGCACAAGCAATGCAAGGAAAACACGATTAGAAAGCAATTACGACAGGTATCACAATTAACAGTTAGACAGAATTCATCAAATAGGAAAACCGAAGCATTTAAGCACACCGCAAACAATAGCAAACAAATGCAATATGATCTTACTGTCCATGAGCTCACGCGTCGGTTATGTTGTCAGACCCAACTCGGGTAAGTGGGATTTACCAACCGTCGTTATCCATAGGCTCCACAAGCAAATGAGATTCACAAACCGTCCTTGCCCGGAACTTTAGTCTACGAGTAAGCAGGATTAACCAACCGTCCTTACCGGGTAACTCAAATATGCGGGATTAATCATTGTCCTTGTCTGAAAAAAAGTCAGTCAATGCGAAAGCGGGATTAACCACCATCCTTGCCATTGCAGTAAATCTCGAGCAAGCGGGATTAACCACTGTCCTTGCTCTGGTATAACTCAGCTCAGTGTGCAAGTAGGATTCACCACCGTCCTTATCACGAGTAAACATCAGTTCACAGTAAAGTCTTTAAACTCACTTTCATCACGATTCAAAATCATACTTGATCCTTTTACTTTCAAAAGCAATATACATTTAATTCACATCACACCAAGAATCACCTTTTCCTTTAAAACCAATATCACTTTTCATAACATTTTCCAAAATCTCCAAAACAACTTCACTTAAGAACCAATGTTTCTTTCATAAAACCCAATTCTCACTCAACCAAATTTTTTTCAAACTAACTTCAAAACCTGTTTAAGTTTAAAACTCGTTCAAAAGACTCAAAAATCATCCTGTTTGCAAATCCAAAAACATAATTGTTTATTCTTTAATAATCACTTCGAAGTTTGCTAAAACACCCCAAATCATACTCTTTTCTTTAGTTAAATCAAAATCAAATAAAATAATTCCTCAATCAAATTAATCAAAATAAAACTTTCAAATTCTCATAAATTTTAGCAACATTTCTTCTAAAACTTGGACTTTGCCACCCTCCAAAAATTCTAACCAAATCAAACTAGACATCTCTCAATCATTCAAATTATTTCCAATATCAATCAATTTCAATAAACTATTATCACAATAACATCAACTCAACTCAAGAAAATTGACAAAATGTAGAATTAACCGAATCAAGAAATTCAAGTAGCCAATCCCATTAATCACAATAATTCAGCCGCAATTATCAAAACACGTTCAAACACTCGATAATTATTCTATTATAATTCAAAAACCAATTTTAAGAAACCAGTCCAACAACAACCAATTCAACAAACTAAATCAACAAATAAGAATAAGAGTAAATGACAAATAGGTCCCTTACCTTTTTTTCCACATACATTTTTGTCCCCAAGGATTGAAAAATATATTCATGTCCCTGACCCTTCTAAAACACAGACAAATTGACCCCTCCGTTGAAATGACTCTGTTGGGCTCAACGAAAAATGCTGACGTGGCTCCCGTGGCGCTGACCTGGCCGTTACAGGAGCACACATGGCATGTAGCTTTTTAAAACAGGACATATTAGTCCTCTCACACCAAAATGTGTAGCTTTTCAAAACAGGACATATTAGTCGTTTTGGTATGATAGGACTAATCTGTCCTGTTTTGAAAAGTTACACGTTTTGGTGTGAGAGGACTAATATGTCCTGTTTTGAAAAGGTATATGCCACGTGTGCTCCCGTAACGGCCAGGTCAGCGCCACGGGAGCCACATCAGCGTTTTCCGTTGAGTCCAACAGAGTCACTTTAACGGAGGGGTCAATTTGTCCGCGTTTTGGAAGGGTCAGGGACATGAATGTATTTTTCAATTCTTTGAGACGAAAATGTCCGCGAAAAAAAAGTCAGGGACCTATTTGTCTTTTACTCTAAGAATAACTAGTCTTCTCAATATTCAATAAATCAACCAAATAACTATTCACATCCATCCAAAACAATTCAGTTCAATCCATAAGACTCACGTGATCATAAAAATATATTTTCCATATTAATATCGAGTTGTAACAATTCTTGAAAGTAAAATGAGTTTAAGCTCGATTGCGACTTAACTACGCGACAAAACTCTCTTTATCCTGGCCCGCAATAGTGGCAGCCACAACCATAACTCCATTCCACTTTCCCAGCAATAATGACAACTCTAAACGCGATATGCAATAACCGGAACTCGACCCTAATGCATAATGTCGCAAAGACCATAGTAACTTATATCAGAATAACAACGGTAAAGGTTTCGGGACAAGAAAACTCACTGTACCATAAGGAATTCAAAGGATGAAGCAACGGCAACTCCAGTGACGGTACAGCAACACAGGGCAAGCTAGCAGAGATTCCAATAGCTGATTTACAGCGACGTCAGCACTGCTCCTCCCCACGGCGGACCCAAACAACGACAGTGGCAGCTTCTGACCACAACGACGACGATGACCTGGCGCGGAGGTTGAGCACGATGACAGCAGCAGAAGCGGGATACAGCTCCTCCTCTCCTCATCGTGTTCTCTTCCCTTTGAAACCCATGCCCATGGCCGCGACGGTGACGGTTCCCTTGACTCCGACTAGATGCAAAAGAGCTAGCATTAGCAAAGCGGTTCGGCGGTGATGGAGGCACGGCGGCGACGCAGCAGAGGCTCCCCCTCCCCTGGCTCTCGTGCAGTTCTTCCTTCCTCCCTGATAGCATCAACGGCGTCCCTCTCTTTCGACAATAACGGTGGCGGCTCAGTGACAGATCGACGGGCATGAATGGCGGTGCAGGTAGCACGCAACAGCGGTGGTGGCAAGATGGATTGGACGGCGGTAGGGCACAGCTCGTTCTTTTCCTTCTTAGCTCTCTCCTCTCCATGGGTGTGTGTGCATTTAGGAAGAAAGGGGAGGGAGTGTGGCAGAATAAAAATGTTAGGATGAAGGTTTTGGAGAGTGTTTAGTAAATTAGGATTTTTTTTTGGGACAAATAATAATATAATTAGAGTATAAAATAGTAATTGAAAACCAATTTTAATCCATTAAAATTATTTTTTTAAAAAATATTATTTATTCATGAATTTACAAATTATTTTCAAATAAACACTCTAATCTAAAAATTAGAGATAATCAAATTAATTTCTTTTTATTTATAAAATAAAGCGAGATGTTACACAAAACTAGCCTGGAGCTTGAAGGTCCTCTATATACTTTCCTCGCCAAAAAAGCCTCCATCTTCAAAGTGTTAAAATCTAAATACACCATAGGATTTGATTATCTAAAGCAAAGAAATTGGAATATATATAATACCAATTCACAGTATATATAATATAATATGATGTGATTGGTCACCCAAAAAATAAATGATGTATATCAATGAGCATGGCCATTGTTCATACAAGGAACAAGTATACAATCAAAGCTTTATATTGTAAATCAATCTATAGAATTCTTTAGTTTCCTCTGCACTATCCCTAAGAAATGATGAAGCCCAAAATAAATAACAATAACACACTCGAATGCATCTTCTCATGTGAAAAATATCACAATCATTTGGTTATGTTATGTATGATATCTCTCACCATCAATTTTTTTTCCTCGCATGTTGAATCACACCCTAATGTATGTACAACAAAACTACATAAACAGAACCACCGGTAAAGCAACCAATAAAGAAGCCAAGAGAGAGGGAACCATCAAAGAGGGTGGTGATGAAGACTTTATCTGAATGGGAAAATTGCAGGTGTCGGTTGAAATGTTTGTCAACGAAAGCTTCGCCAAACCTCCAAAATTGCAGGCTTGAAGGTTCTGATTTTGCATTTGAAAATACATGTTAAATGCATATGAAGCATTCCCATTAGCATCCAAATTGTTGCATGAAGATCCATAGCCAAGTGCAGTGCAATCCCCATTGGTGCAGGCATAAGTGATACTTTCCCCGAGTTTGCTGAGATCTTTAGCATTAGGATTAAACATGCACCATTCTTGTTCGAGGTACTGTACATTTTTCGCACCAACGAGCATCTTGTTCTGATTCTGGCCGGAAAGGTCCATCGGGAACTTAGGCTGCCCATCATACCCGAAAATCCCCCAGTGACGCTCGAAGTTCCCTGGCTGAATGCTCTTTCCATTCTCATCAAGGAGCCCGAACAGATAGACTTCGATGTATCCAGGGCGGCGGGGTGTCCCTTTGTTGGCTGCAAGCCTTGGCAGGAGTCCATTGTAGAACCTCAAAGCATTGCGCGTGTTGGCGTTCTTGTCGCCGTCAGTAGGCCATCCAACTTCTCCAACAATTATGGGCAGGTCTCCGTACCCTGCTTTGCTGAGAGCGGCAACAAGGGTATCAAAATTCGCATCGAAGACATTGGTGTACGGAGTCCCGTTATCGTTTATGGGGTTGGTGACACCATCAAAGAAGGCATAATCAAAAGGGAAATCGTCATGCCCATAGAGACTCAAGAAAGGGTAAATGTTCACTGTAAATGGTGCACCATTCTTGCTGAGGAATGCTACTATCTGGGTCATTAGGCCATTGATATCAGCCCGGAATGTTCCAGAAGACGGAACAGGATTGTTTGCCGGAGACTCATAAACATCAGCATTTAAGGGCACTGTAGCCTTAATCTTATCACCAACACCAGCTTCATTAAGTGCATTTTGAATGTTTTGTAGTGCAGGGAATGTGACATTCAAGAATGAATTATTGTATGATTTCAAAAATGGCTCGTTCCCAACAGCTACATACCTGCAAAAGAATAGATTGATTCAATGCATAAGATTAGGCCCCCTCAATTGAGCAATATTATCATTGAACACAAAACAGGAAATACACAATTAAATGAAGTTACCATGACCTTTAATATATTAATGGTATATATTTAATTATTGAGAGAATTTAGGATTTCCAAGCAATAAGGATTAAGACATAGTGCTTAATAGACTCACCATGAAACTCAAGCGCAAAAATATTACCACTGTGGTTTATTGATTGATTCTCTACAAGGCCAGGTAAACTTCTAACTCCTTTTGAAATATATTCAACTCCAATTCTTTTATCAACTGACATGGAAGGTAAAAATCTTTAAACCCAGAGAAGGTAGAACAACAACCATGGCCCAACAAGTTCTAATAGTCCTATTTGTTATAACTCGAATCTTTCTTGTCTTGATGTACTTTGTCTTAATCAGTTTCTTGATATACTTCCCCTCACACACATTAATACATACATAAGCACATACCTTTACATTTATACACACAAATACACACACACACACACACACACACACACACACACACACACACACACACACATATATATATATATATAATATTGTCCTATACTATTGGAAACTTCAACTGCAAGCATATGAAAGTGCGTGGTAAGGGCCATTGCTATCGATTTGCTTCCCTTAAATATTGTAAGCTGCAAGCAAAGTGATTCATTTCTTATCATAACAGATGCCCTGTTATTCTTTTTCTTTTTTTTCCCCTTCCTTTTCGGTGTAGCAAATTAGCAATTAGCAAATATCCTTCTCCTCAGCCACATAAAAAGGCACTGGAGGAGGCAGCAGCACTTCCAAAAAAAAAAAAGAATCAAATCTGCGGGTATTTCCAAGTAATTACATATGAGGCTCGTGGAGAAAAGAGACAACTTTGGCTTCACTTTTGAAAGATTCCTGACCCACTTTTCGTTGCCCCTAAACTCATCAACCAATTAAAATTCATTCTTAAATAGTTATTACTATTATTATTAATTTATTATGATGCACAACGGGATTAATGCCCCCTTCATAGTTCAAACTTCAAAGGTCACCTCATGTTAATGATAAATTGAACACAAGAAGCGAAGAACCCCCTAAAAATTTTTCCAATTTATTTTTTTACCCCAAAAAAAAACAAAATCATAAGCTGGATTAACAAGGAACCTAGGCAGCTATGATGCTAAATCTAAACCATATCTGCATCCAAATAAGTTCTAAAATTCACACTAAAAAACAAATAGTATTAAACAATAGAAACCAGAAAGAGAAAGAAGGACTGAAGGAGAGCAAAAGAACTAACTCACTTGATGTTAACACCGCCATTGAAGTTGTACCTTGTAACACTCTTCTTAACCCACTGTTTGGCTTTATCATTGTCATTCATATCAGCAAGCTGGATGTTAGGTATGGCAACCATGACCTCGATTGCAGTGCCAGCAAGAGCACTCATTGTTGATTCTTCTGCATCGAACAGCTTCACCTTCTGAATCCCATTGTCCTTCAGCATCTGCACCACCGTGTCCGGTGGCAACTTGTGCGTTGCTTGCGTTCCCCAATTCACACCCAGCCCTTCCACAACGGCATGGCAGCACCACAGAAACAATAACAGAGGGCTTGAAAAAAAAAAATAGAAACTGGTTATGTATGTATGTTGCAACTTAAAAAACCAAAAACCCCACTTTAAGAGAGAAACCGTTCAAGAAAGTGAGGGGCTCTAACGAAGAAACAGCGAAATTAGCGAGAATATAGTAATATAGCCCCACTTTCACAACCTCCACAATTCGATGAATTGAATGAGATCGTTATACTTATACGAATAAATAAATAATAATAATAATAATAATAATAATAATAATAATAATAATAATAATAATAATAATAATAATAATAAAATCAAATCTCTGTATAAGAATATAAAGGATCACAATTCTGAAATCAAATCAGTGGAAAACAAAATAAGATTTGATTTTCTTTTCTTTTTTTTTAGTTTCTTGGCCTCTTATTGGCTTATTGAGAGACCAAAGACAATATGTTGTGTCTTAAAACTAGATAGATGAACAAAGAGATGTGTTGTGAGAAGAGTGGTTATGGAAGGAGAAGAAATAAAAATGTGGGGAAATTGAAATTCTGAGGAGCTTGTGTGAAAGGGAAAGTGTTGGAGATAAAGGCAGAGAGAAAGACAAATACCTCCCTTTTTTTTTTCTTATTTTGTCTTTAGTTTTTGGGAAATCTGATTCGATTCTAACCGCGGTTTAAACTTTAACGGCTATCTGCAACTATGAAAGATTGTGATTTGTGAAAGCTGTACCCGACAAAGAAAATTGAAGCCATTATTAATTTATTATCAAGTACCGCGTAAAAGAATGATACATTCCATGCGAGAGATTCAAAAAAATAATATATAAATTAAAATTTTATTTTTTTAAGTTTTATATATTAAAAAAATTAAATAATTTTTTTATTATCAATATAATTAAATATTTATTTTTTTATAAATGTCGTTAAATAATTCTGCATGGTTCCACCCTGCAAGAACTCCGAATCATTCTTTTGAAGCTCATCCTCTTCCTCATAAATGATCCGCTTGCCCCGAAATGACCTGGCCCAATAGGGAAATCCCAATTCATTGGGCCTTTCGATACAATTAAATAGAAAGCCACAAGGGCGCCATATTCTAGGAGCCCAAACTATGTGATTGAATAAATCCTCCTCCATCTGTTGCGGGACAAAAGATCTTCTTTCTAAAGAGATTCGATTCGGAACTATGATATGTCCAAGGTCCAATATTGAAATAATTTCAGAGGTTTTCCTTGACTTTGTCCGTGTCAACAAAAAATTCGAAATGCCTCGACTTTTTTAGAATAGGTCTGAGTCAAATAGCAATGATTCGAAGCACTTTACACTATTTCGGAAATCCAAGGGTATAATACACATTCCAGTTGACCGAGCCTAATTCTAATTGTTTTGTTCCGAAGCAAAGATATCCACGGGGCGGTTTGTCCTATTCAGATATTCACGACCAAGAAGTACTGAATTCTCTTTCTTTTCGGATAGCCCTGAAAGGAGAAGGAAGGTTGGAATGCCAACAGGCGTTTATTATGGAATTCACCCGACCCGAGAGTACCCATTTGGGGAACGTCCGGTGCAAAAGTAATTGAAATTTATCTTTCGTACGATTACGAAATCGATTTTTTATAATATTTATATTTAAAAAAGTTTTTTTAATTGACGTTGTTTCATAAAAAACTAAAGTTAATTTGAAAAAAACACTAATGAATAAACAGTATTATTTTGATTTTTTATTTTATTATTATTATTTATTTAACTATTTTTTATTTAATAGTTAATATAAGATTAATATTTTTATTATTCATTTTTAATTTAATACTAAAATTAGTTTAATAAGATAATTTATTTAATTTAAAATTAATTTAACAGAATAATTTTATATATTTGTAATCAAATCTAATAAAATATTAGACTGTATTATATTGACTATCAAATATTTTTATTATTTTAAAATTAAAATACTAATCTAGCAGTAATTTATAGAAGAGAGAATAATGTTTATTTTAAACGAGTACACAATTAAAATAGTATAAAAAAATTTACATTGCTAATAAAAAATAACTCTAAAAGGTGTTAACAACAAATAAGTCACGAAAAACTAAATATACATTAAATGTATATTTTAAAAAAAAATTTAGATGTCATATTTTGATGCAATTTTTTGTAAGTAATATTAAAAAATAAAATTTTTTCATTCTCAAAAATTTATAATTTTATGTTAAGTAAATTTTTTCAAATTTTTTTATTGTGAATGACTAAATTTTTTTGAAAAATAAAAAAATTTAGATATCAAATTTTACTCTAAATATTTTTGTGCATCTTCTAAATATTTATTTAAACGTTGACAAAATAATTTAGATTAAATGGATATGTCATTTGTTAAATACGAAAAATATTTTTGTCACTTTTAATAAATATAATATATATTACTATTTGTCACTTTTGGGTTTTAATATACAGTAAGTATATAAACAGATATTTTCAAATTTTAAATTTATTTATTAGTTGCAACTATAAAATAATAAATTTATAATTATTTCACTTTTTTTAAAGTTATTATAATAAATTTATTTGAATCTTGAATTATCATTTGTTTTTATATAATTGAAATTGATGAAAGAATTTTAAATATAATGGAGTCAAATTTAATTAAATAGTGGAGACAAATAAATTTTATTACCAAAATTTTTGGATTTTTACATAGCTCTCATTCCGCTTGAGTTCGACCAGCTGGAGTTTTAAGAGGCACAGACGATTTCTGACATTTTTTTTCTTCGACAGCTCAGTCAGAAAATTTCTCCGCAGCTTCGAGTATTTTGATTTCGTATGGAGGTAGAGTTTCAATAAATTCTCACCGATTAAATTTGTTGGATAAGTAATGGTTGTTGTGATTGATTATTGATGTAGTTTGATTGACTTTATATTGAATTTTGTTGATATATTGTTATATGTGATTAAGTTTGTGATTTCGTCATGTTTATACTGTCCAAATTGTGATAATGAGACTGATTTGGGGCTGTCATTGTGTTAGTTTTTGAATAAAACAAGTGGAATAATCCGTGCCATACACGTGATAAGATTGAAATTATAATTTTAAATTATTTTTTTAAAATAATTAATTTGAATTGTAATAATTTAATTAATAAATAAGTAATATGATGTGCATTGTTCGTATTTTTTTAGATGTGGTATTAAATGTATTAACTGGAATGTAGGTATTAAATATATAAGAATTATGTTTGAATTAATAACTCTCTAAATGAAATTATCCCGTTTAAAATATTTAAATTATGATTTCAATCATAAATTACAATTATGATTTTAAAAAATTTCTTTGATATGATATTATATTTTTTTTACTTTACTATTAATATATTGATATTGCAAGTCTAAATTACAATATTTTACTGAATCTTGACTGAAAAAGAAAATAGTTACTTGTTTCTATCATTTAATTTATTTAATACACCATGTGCTAACACTAACGATATTTTTTTAAAAAACTATATTGATAAAAATAGATATAATATAATTACAAATATAACATAAATAAATAAAATATATAAATAAATGCAAAACCAATATACTTACCAATGTTTTTGTTAAATTTTATAAAATAGAGAATATATTTGGTTGCTTGGTGATCACATAGATGATCAAGCAATTGGATTGTAAATTGATCTCACTGCGTGCATCTTATTTTTTTCTCATTTCTGAATGAAAGCGAAAATTAAGAGAAGTAAATAATAATACATATAAAAAAAATTTGCACCACAACACATAATTATTACCAAAAGAAATATTCATATTAAAATATTAAAATTTTACATACTGCAAATCATGAAGATCAATCACAATATACTGGACATTTTTCTCTATTTCTGACCATGATATAAGTTTTTCGTTGTCAATCAAAAGTCCAATAATATTTAATTGAACAAAAAAAATTAAATTAAAAGTACCAAATTAAGAACAAATGAGTGAATAACATAAGGAATTATAACTTTGTACGTGTATAAAATAAAGAGAATTTACTGATTTATTTTATGTTAAACGATAAAACTAATAATAATATATTAATAAAAGGATATAACTTAAAAAAAGTCACAATACAATTTTAAATATTTTCATAAATAAACTGTTAAAATTTTTGTATCGATAAAATAATAGTATTATACAATTTTTTGGGAAAACTTAAAATTAAAACAAAAATAATTTTATGTGAATTAATATAAATTAGCTACGTACCAAATAAGTAGAATCGTTCATTTATTTGTTTCAATATATCATAGGCAAGCAAATCAAAATGATTATCCGATTTTTTACGATCATCGACCGTATGTATTATATGTGACTCTTTTTTAAAAGATATTTTGCACATGTGTACAGTCAAACGATATATTCCGCTTGATTTCTTAATTTCAAAATTTGAGAAGACATAGACCTTCCTTTCTACCAATTCATTCTCAAATATTTTTGTCAAATAATTCTTGATTGAACAATAAATTTTATCGTACTGTAAAATAAATTAAATATAAAAGCTATTAGCATTTACAAAGTTATTAAAAAGAATTGCCTTTGACTTGTGAAATGGTATACTTATAAATTAACTTAAAATATGAACTACAAATATTTATAAAAATTTAATTTTGATGTATTGATAGTGTAAAGTAGTTTTACATGTACATCCAATTTCGTAATGACACATTAATAAAAATAAATATCTTTCACATTAACCACGTGAATAGTCATTCAAAAGAATGCATGAATTTTGCACAACTGTGTAAAACGCTAGTACATCGAAATTAAATTCTATTTATAATATGTTAATAGTTTTAAAAATATACTAATAATACTAATAGTTTAAAGATAATTGTACTATAGTTATAATAAATTTAGTTATTACTCTAAATAAATAAAATAAATAATATATTTAAAAACTAAAAAAAAGATTAGCTGTAATTATGTTTGGAATTTTTCTTTTTTTTTCATTTTTTTTGCTTGCGATTCTTTCAACGCAATGTTAGATTAAGAAAATTCTAAATTTGAAATAAAATAATAAATGTCATGTGATAGAAAAATAATTAAGATTAACTTTTAATTAAATAGTGATATTTTAATTTTTTATCTTTTACGTATCTTCATTTGTCAACAAAAAAAATAAAATCATGTATTGTGACTCTTTTTCTTTTATCATGCTTTAATCTTAATTAATTAATTTTGTGTCCATATAATATAATTAAACTTTTAATCACTCTGATTTATTGATGAATTACACCTCTCTTAATAATTGCATTACTAATCTGAAATATATAAAAAAGAAGAAAAAAAGTGATACATATATCCAAGAAAGAAAATAAACTTAAAAGTCGAAAAAAAATTATATTAAAAAATTTAAAAATAACATATCCAAGTGGTAATATAGAAATTAAGGTAACAATTTAAATTTTTCTAAAACTAATTTAATCAAATACCAATATTAGAACTAAATTACTTAAATAATATTTAATCTATTATAGTCCTTAAACACGTGTAGATTAGAGTCATAAGTTCGAATATTTAGAATTGTTACAAATTCAGACGATTGTTAAATAAGCTTCATCATCCGCTATCCATGTAATGCGGCAAGGTATAGAATTGTCACACCGAGAAACTAAACTGACATTTATTCCCTTCAATGGTATTGCATTGATGCAAAAGAAGGCCGGTAATTTCTGAAAAAAATTCACAATATGTTATAAAAATTATTTTAATTATGAAAAGTTTAATATAAGAAAATTTGAATATATTGCCAATTGTTGAAATTGCATCTCCGAGTTTGACACAAATTTACAAAAAAATGAATTTAAATTGAGGGAATTCAATATCATTATGTGCTCCACTTTGAAGATTTCCGGGCAGACGTAGAAAGTATGGAGGGGATGGAACTTGAATTTGGCCTACAAAGCTCCGTGGAAACAATTTCTCAATAAAAAATTGAGCTCCTCCCAAGAAAACCAACTTTATCCATATTCCATTAGGTTGGTCATAATATGTGAGTAGATTCAACCATCCTTCGGTAAAATAGAGTTTACTGTCCCTTCCTTGAACGCTTACATCCATGTAATTAAAATGCGAACCAGTGAATACAACTTGAGATGGTATTTGATAGATGTGGTGCATTGTAAACGATTGCGGTAAAAGACAATCGTACTAGAACATTAGATGAAAATAATAAATTGGAGTAAAAACAATCATTAAATTATCAAAAGAATAATATAATAGAATGAATATATAAAAAATACTATCAAAATTATAAATTGTACCTTAAAAGGATCAACTTCGATGAAAAATAAAGAATATATTCTTATTCTATGAAATGCTAAAGAAGAAAAATAAATTAAAAAAATGAGTTAATTTTTATATCTAGGCTCACAAACCACAAAAAAACACTATATATAGCGATAATAATATTATTGAAGAAACGTATAGAAAAAAGAATATCGAAGACGATGAAAAAGAAGAAGTTAAAAACAACAATGACAATGTTAAAAAAGAGGACGATAATGACCACATATAAAAAAAAACACACATATCTGATTTGGTTAGGACTTAATTGATAAAATTATTTGACCACATAATTTTATTGTAATATAATTATCTTACCTATACAAAAATTTTATAAATAAAAATAATATATTTACTTGATCAAAATAAGAAAATATGTAATAGAAAAAAATCTATTGAAACTTTTTTTTAAAATTATCATGCGTATAAAATATTTGAATTTGAAAATATCTGATCGAAACATAATATTGTATAACGTAATTAAAAATCTTATTGAAGTTTTTAATCTAAAAATCCTTCCATTTAAATACTAAACACAATATTTTATCATAAAAGATTTTAAATAATCTCTAAAATTACTTCACCTCTTAAACTACATCATCCAATATTATTAAATGTGATATTTTCTTTCCTTTTTTTATGTGACAATAAATTAGATATATATTTTTTTTGAAATTTTTTAAAAATAATTTTATATAATTATAAAAGTGGCTTAACTTTGTATATATAGGAGGGCAACGTATAAAACTATATATTACATAATAATTGGTGTTTTTTGTGTTTTAGTGTTTTACACAAATTCAAGTTTGTTTTGTAAAATAAAAAGATTGCTGGGTATATTTTACTTTTTTTTTCTATTCACAATCTAGAAATTAGATGTTTGGATTTTATTATGTTTAATTTTAAAAAATTTTGAAACTCAAACGGTACTATTTCAATGTTAATTATCATTTATTATTAATAATTTTTGTTCATAACAAAAAGTAAAAATGTAATTATTTAGATTTAGATTTTAGAAGAATTAATGTTATAAATAACAAATGATCTATTTTATTATGCATATTATAAATTAATGAATTAAACTAACAGATATAATGAATTATAATTAATTGGTATACATTATAATAAATTATATAACATTTAAAAAGAAAACAAAATAAATAAGAAGAAAATAAAAAGAAATAAAATAGATAGAAGACTACAATAAAATAAATTAAATGTGAGAGTTTTTTTTGGTACATTTTATATCACATCCGTTTCAATAATAATAATAAATAAAAATAAGTCAACTTGATATCTAAGAAAAAATGATGAAAAAAAATCATAATACAGTTATAAAGTAAAAGCTTAAATTAGATCATAATATCATTACACAATACAAATTGAAAGTAATTTCACACTACAATATACCACAAACAGGTAAATAATTTAAATTTAAATACGAAACATTTTTTGTTTATGCATACATGATAACACCATGGTCTATAAATATTTCATGAATAACATATCATATATGGCTCCGAATGATGAGCACGGAAATTGAAGAGTGTGATAGTTTGTATCCACGATAATTGTCTTCTTGCAACGACACCTCATAGGAAGAAAAAGAATGGTTGTAAAAGTTATCCAATGAAAAAATAATTGGTAAACGAATGATATTTTCTTCTAGTATACATGGTCTTTTATAGTGGTAAAATAAAAATGGAAGGAATTAAATTTTATATTTTTATATTAGAAATAGAATTTGATATTTATCCTAATAAAATTATTATTATTATCAATATAAATTATTATTATCAATATAAATGGTTAACAACTTGCCACTAATAAAATCATTGGATAATGAATAGGAATTAGAAGAGCATCAAAATAATTAAAATGAATATAATTAAAATATTTAAAAATATTTCCGATTGATAATTAGTTTAATAATGCATTAAATATTCATTTTATATAATTATAATAAAGATATTTTCTTAAATTAGTATAATTAATAATTATAATAAATATATTTTTCTATATTAGTATAATTATGCGTTATTCATTAAAATAATTAAAAATATTTTCGATTAATAATTGATAAGTAGTTTAATAATGCATTAAATATTGATATTATATAATTATAATAAAGATATTTTCTTAAATTAGTATAATTATGCATTATTCAATAAATGCATTTATTTTGGAGGAAAAATAGGTTCACGAGAAAGTGACACCTCACTTTCAATAGTTGGGAAAAAACACAGTTTTAGTATATTAAATAGATATATGGGTGAGGTTTAATGGCCGAAGAATTAAATTAAAATCTGTGAAAAATTAGTAACCGTAAAACTCAAAAATAGATTAAGATTTAAATGTATATTTTAAGAAAAAATAAGGAGGATTTTGGTTCTTGGTGAAGAGAAGAATCAGCCAAGAAGAATTATTTTTGAGGAAATATACTTGTATTTTTATGAAAAGATTGTTTTAATATTATAATTATATAAGTTTTTCGGGTATTTTGGGTAATAAATAAAGTTTAACGGTAAAACAGGTATTTTATAAAAGTTTAGGATTATTTATATAAATATGAAACAAAGTGAATGTTTAAATATAATTCTATAAAATATTGAAGTCAAAAATAAAATATTAAAGAATTCGTGGCTTAGAAAGTAATTAATAAAAGTTTGAAAACAAGGTTTTATAAAATAAGTTTTAAGAGTATTATAAATATTATTTTAAATATTTGTTTAAAATTACTCATTTACAAGAGTATGAAGATAGTTTTTTATGTTAAAAGTAAGGAATTAAAAGAATGATGAGAAAAGAAAAGAAAATAATATATTAGTTAAAAGAACCTTTGCGACAGGAGAGCAGAGAGCAAAAGATTAAAAGAATCTAAAGAACCTCTGCCACAAAAGAGCAGAGAATAGAAAAGAAAAGAATGAATGAATGAAAAGAAAATGAGAGAAGCAGAGATGATATTTTACCTACTGAAAACGAGCAGAGATATGATGGTGAGTCCACCGAGATTTGCTTTCCAGAGATACATCGGTCAATCTAGGAGATGGTCGCACCTGTAAGACAGAGGTTGCTTACAGAGGTTATCGCTACATACATTGGCTAGAGAGAGCCTCGCTTGTAAGACAGAGGTTGCTTACAGAGGTTATATTTGCATACATTCTGTTCAAGAGAGTCGCACCTGTAAGATAGAGGTTGCTTACAGAGGTTATGACACTGGAAACCAAACTCAGACAAAGATTTCTAAGTTACGTCGGGAGCGGGTCGAAACCGACAGATGAACCCATTACCTGCACTAAGGATAGACATGCATCATACTTGTTTGTGCATATTTGTTTGTGAGTGTAATTTTCTGTGATTGTGAGTGTGCTAAATGACTATTTGAATTCTGTGTTCTTTAATTGTTGAATTAGATGGTACCTTGTTGACTGTTATTGCTGACCAAGTATATATAAAATGAACTAAACTTCTAACCCCGACCTTATTAAGAACTGTCCAGTTCTTACCCCCTATTTCCACCCCTTTCACCTACAGGTATGAAGGCTTGAAAGAGCAAAACCGTCGGTTAGGAATTTCTTCTCGGTTAGAGGAAAATAACTTCGTTGCAAGTATAGTTCCAAACCGACAAGTAATACTCAGATGAAAGTTTAATTTTTGGTTGTCACAAGTCCAAATCAATAAAATAATCGAGAGTATTAGTCCCTAACCATCTTCTCAAAGAAATTGTAGTGAGGTATGCATATTATTGGTTATGGTATCCAATGGTGGGTTGGTAAAAGTGCAAAAAATTAAATGACAAGCAATGCAAAGCAAACAGCTAAAGAAAACAAATAATAAAGAGAGACATTCATGGCAAGGATTGAGAATATAGACTTTCTATCATAGTCATACAATGATTAACAAGAATTTATCCTATTTAGTCATCTCCAATAATGGAAAAAAGTACAATGTTATCTTCACATGAGAGAAAGTCAAATAAGACTAGTTAATCTCAATCCAAAAGTCCTAATCAACTTACTAATTGAATTAGCAAAAGATTAGCGTCAATGGAAATAATATTAACTAACAACTCTAGATCACCAACATAAGTTAAATTGGGTCTTAATGACTCAAGAGTGCCCAATTTCTCTTTTCAAGCCAAGAATACTCAAAATCTACTCTAACACCAACCAAGCATTTTGTCAAACACTTGGAAGGCATAAAAGAAAAGCATGGTAAATTACAAGAAATATAAATTCTACCACTACCCAACACAAGAAAAGTAAGATTAACAACTCAATTAAACAATAAAGGAACATAAAACATCAATTGCATTAAAAGGAAATCCAAATCCAACAATGGTGCATGAACATGAAAATGACATAAAAGGAAAATTAACAAGATAACTAAGAAGAACAAGATATAAGAACAAGAAATTGAAAGGAAAAAAAGATGGAAACAAGAAATTAAACCTAGATCTAAGATGAAATTAACCTAAGAATCCTAATTCTAGAGAGAAAAGGGAGCTTCTCTCTTTAGAAAACTAACCTACATGATCCTAAGCTAATCTAATTGCTCCCCCTTTGTCCAATCTTCAATTCTACATGAAATAATCTCATAAACGAGTTGGATTTGGGCCTGGGCAGCTTAGCAATTTTCTTAGCGAATTCACTTTAATGAGGTCACGTGTTGATTGTGACGCGTACGCATGGGCCACGCGTACGCGTCGTCTGGATTTTTATTCTCACGCGTATGCGTCATGTCAGGCATACACATCGCCTAGACGATGCACCTCTTCATGCATGCGCGTCTGTCACGCGTACGTGTTGCTCTAAGCACTCCAAATCCTTGTTTCTTCATGAATTCTCCACTTTGCATGCTTTTCTCCTCACCTCTTCCATCCAATCTTTGTCTTTTGAATCTGAAATCACTCAACAAACATATCAAGGCATCGAATGGAATTAAAGTGAATTAAATTTAGCTATTTTAAGGCCTAAAAAGCATGTTTTCACACTTAAGCATAAATTTAGGGAGAATTACAAAACCATGCTATTTCATTGAATAAATGTGAGATAAGTTGAAAAAATCCCCTAAATTTAACACAAGATAAACCACAAAATTGAGGTTTATCAAGGCTCATTGAGAAGCGGCGAGAGCACAGAGGAATATGTTTACGAGTTGAGTTGTTAGTATTTATTTTCCCTTCGCCTAGTTAGTTAGAGTTTTATTCAGAAGGGTAGGTTCTATAATTGCTTTTGTATATAATATTACAATGTATTATTAATATTAAGTTTGTGAATATGTGTTGTTTGTTCTTGTTGAAAAAGTTATAAGTTTTAGTAAAACCATCGATAGATTTACACATAAAGGCTCGATACTAAATAGATAATAAAAGGAATTAGGTTAGTAATGACTTACTTTTGGGATGATTATGAGGTGCTAAAAGTTAGGGTGTTATAAAGTTTGTGAAAATTGAAATTTTGTAGAGGAAGTTATGATCATTCAAAGTTGGTGTTAAAAATTTGAAATTCTGCAAGGTTGCAGAATTTCATGATTTCTGATATGTGCGGGCGCACACTCTTGTGCGGACGCACACCCTGCGAAAATTTTGACATGTGCGGACGCACACACACCTGTGCGCACGCACAGGCAGGGAGGTGCGTTCTGTTCGCAGCGCTAGCACAGCTTGTGCGCGCACATATCCAAGGAAGAATTTCAACCTGTGCGGACGCACAGGCTTGTGCGGATGCACAAGTTGGGGAGGCCAGTCTGTTGGGGGCGCTGGCACAGGTTGTGCGAGTGAACAAATTCTGTAAGTTTTGCCACCTGGGTGTGCGTACGCACACATTTAAAATTTCCTGGGCGTGCGCACGACAAACCCTTGTGTGGCCGCACACGTCCTGTTTCTCAAAAGTTTATTTGTTTTCAACTATTCTACCTTCCCAACAAGGTTGTAAGCTTCTTTAACACCATTTTAAGATTTTTGGGCCTAGTTTTGAGTATTAGAACATGGGATATAACTTAAGGGTTCTAGTACATGATTTTAAGATAAATTAGAAAACGGAGGCCTAGGTTTCTAGCGTGTTGAGAATGGTTAGACGTTAGGTGAAGGATGATTGATATATGAGATGAGGAATGATGAACTGTTGACATTTGGAAACTGAGTTTGGAATGGATAGTGGTTGAGGTGAGTCGGGGACTCGGATTGAGATGATGGATCTCTGTATACTGAAAATATTTTCTGAAAACCACTGAAATAATGTTTTTACTGAGATTAGGAGATGCTATGCGCTCGGCAGGGACGGTGGTTAATCCCGCCTGTCGAGGTAGCAGCGGCGGCGTAAGGACGGTGGTTAATCCCGCTTACGTTGAGATGTGAGGTCTGAGGCAAGAGCATCCCGCTCGCATCCCTTCGGATCTGTAGGGCGTGCAGGCACCGGTACCTGGACAGTGATCCGGGCACTATATCTCGGGGATTCCCATATGAGAAATCCGAAGGGCGACGTCTCCATGGAGATGTGTCGGGTTGGCAGTTGAACCGACAATGTGATATCACAGCCAGTAAGGCAGGCATTCATCATATGCATTTTCTATCTGTTTGTATGCTTTGTTTACTTGTAATGGCTTGCCTAATTGAATAACATGCTTACTTGCTATCTGGATTATTTGCCTTATATGTTTCTACTTGTGCTTTACTTTCATTGTATATTACCTGTGTTTTCTACTAGGATTGAGGAGGTTCGGAAGGCGGTGGCGATGGGATCGCATGGAGGGTTGGTTGGTGAAGGCTGTGGGACAGCGGTTTTGGTTAGAATAAAAATCCTTTAAGATAGATTACCCGATTTATTTATGTTAAGGTTTATATGTTATGCTTATCTGTTTTAGAATGCTTTAAGCTTGAACCTTGTGATGGATATGGAGCTTAGGATTACCTTTGGCGTCCCGGGGTCTTATTTCCTACATCACTGGGCACTGTTACCATACTGAGAACCTCTGGTTCTCAAACCATATTTCTGTTGTGTTTCTCAGATGCAGGTCGCAACCCACCTCGGTGAGTTGCTTTGGATGGTGACAGCAGTAGAGGATCTTGGATTCTTTTGGAGTCTTTTGTTTATTTTGTTTATGCATCTCTCACTTTTGTATTTTGCTTTGCCTAGAGGCTTGTATATGAGATAACAAAACTTGTATAAGCTGTTTTCATTGTATGGTCTGTATACCCGTATATGGCTAGCCGGCTTAAACTCCGCGAGTCGTGACTAGTTTATATATATATATATTATGAGCTTAGAGCTGTCGTAATCTCTGATTATTCTTTGCTTTACGACGCGAGGTAAGGCTTAGGCTAATTAGGGTGTTACATTTAGTGGTATTAGAGCGGTTTGTCCTTGTGAGCCTGAGGAATGGACCGATTGTGCTTCATTACATACTCTGTCTTTTATTTGATGCTATTAGGTTATCTGCTTGATATTGCATAGCATGCTTGTTTGTGAGTGCCTGTTTGGGATAATTGAAGCACTAGACTTTTGATATTGAGATTGATCACCTTGATATCGATTGTTTGGTGTAGAAGGAACCCTACATGGCCAGTCACGAACGAGGTCGAACACGTAGACGGAAAAGTAGGAATGAGCAATCAACTGATAATCATACCGAATTCATGGCGGCAATGGCGAATCTCGCAAATACCATGGAAGCTAATGCTGCTACAACTTTGCAAGCTGTGCAGAAATTGGGCCAACCGACCGAGAACGGAGATGGCAATGAGAATGGCGAAGAGAACGCCAATAATAATGCTAAGGGTAACGGCGATAATACGGGAGGAGTTCCGATGACCTTGACAATGTTCCTCAAGGTTCATCCGCCAACTTTTCGAGGATCCACAAATCTTACATTAATCTTTCTTTCCTGGGGTTTTTCTATTTTTCATATAGTTTTTTGTTTTAAAAAGCATAAAAACGATTTAAGTGCAATAATCGCACCGAGTGTTATTTTTACCCAAGGCTTTGCTACTTCGGGTGTTTTAACCGAAATCCATCAATCTGCTACTTAATAAATTTTTGTTTTAACACAACACATTATGTTTCTTTTGATACAAAATTTCTAAGAAATTAAGTGATTTTAAGTGATTTCATATTATTTGAGAATACAAATTCTTGTTAGACCCCCAAAATTGATTTTTACTTGAATCGTTATCAAAAAGAATCAAATGATTCTGTTGATATATTCGAGTAATTAACCGTTTTACAATTAGTAAGCTAGATTTCTTATCATAATCCACATTTTCCGACAAGTGAGGAATCCTCTTTTCGACTCTGACTCTCCCACTCCAGTCGTTGCTTTTCTTTCTGTTACTCCGAAAGTAGCTGCTTCAGCTTCAGCCACTCGAATTTTCGATATACAAACAAGAACTAGTCCCAATGAAAAAGCAGAAAAAATGGGGTTGGTAAAAAATGCTACTCCTAAACTTCCTAATACAAGACATGATCCCAAAAAGACTAAAAGAAAATCATGTAGTGGTTCAGGTAAATCCATTATATGAGGCCCTATCGATTAGTATTATACAAAAGAAATCCATTATAGACACTAATATAATTAGATCTGCTCTTCATAGACAAACTTGGGATTTGCGATCCCAGGTAAGATCGGTTCAGGATCATGGGATCCTTTTCTATCAGATAAGAAGGGCTATTTCAAAAAATATAAACGAGGATATAATCAAAAAGAAGAAAAGGGCTAGCAAAAACCTAAGTATCCCGAACCTACACCGAGGTATTGACGGCGATTCTCAAATATCGCAGAACCGAACGGGATACGATGAGATAGAATGCAATAGAGACAAACAAAAGACAGGGGGAACGGGTCAAAATTCAATTCTCTTGTCGATCAGGCGACACCCGGATTTGAACTGGGGAAAAAGGATTTGCAGTCCCCCGCCTTTATTAACATAATGACACCGAGCTCTTGTTGCAGCCCGTGCTATTAAATCCACAGCTTTATTTTTTGTGCCAACAATTAAAAATTGTTTCCCCTTACTTGCTGCATCAAAAACCAAATCACAAGCTTCTGATAAAAAGCGAGCTTGGACGAATCGGAAGATATTGTCGATAAATAGAAGCACGTCTTGTTCATTAACATCTCTGAAATATTCCGCCATAGTTAGGGCAGTTAAACCAACTCTCATACGGGCTCCAATATAGAATCTTTCTCTTTTTTTTAGATTAGAATAAAATGTGGAATAAAATAAATACATTTTCTTTAGTAAATTTTTTATCATTTCTATATTTTGTTTTTAGTTATTTTTTTCAATTTTATCAATTAATACAATATTCAATTTTTCAATTTGAATATAAGATTTTTAAATATAATATTCCTTATATTATATATATTTATATATATAGTATATATATCTATATATTATATATTAGTATTTATAGATATTATTCCATTTTTTCTTCTAATATTTACGATTAAATCCTCCCGTTTCTCAAGATTCTATAAGAATATTTTTATATTCCCTTTCTACAGCTTATTCCAAGCTCCAAAATACAAGTCATTTTTTTTTGAACACAAGAAAAGAAATCTAAAAGCGGATCACTGATTCAAAAAGAAAAAAAGAAAGAATGGCCGAAGCCATTAAGACAAAGAAAAGAAAGAAATTGCCAACGTGGCTTACTATGCTCTATATATATATAAACATAAATGTGACATCTATCCCCCTTTATTCATTTAATCACTTATCATTATGCTTCATCTCCTCTTCTTACCACCACCGAACCTAGAAGAAAGGAAATAAGAAAGAAAAAAAGACCGTGGGTGAGGGAGGAACCGTGACTCCTTTCGATTTTTTGGTTTTGATTTTTTGTGATCCGTAATTTTAATAAAAAAATTAATTTAATAAAAATATTCGTATCTTTTTTCTTTACACGTTGGCATAACTTTTGTTTGGTAGAAGTCGACAGTGACATAATTCCTATTTTTCTTGAGTTTAGCCAACTAGAGTTCTAGGAGACACAGACGACTTCTGACATTTTATTTTTCGACAGTTCAGTCAAAAAAATTTTCCACAGCCTCGAGTATTTTAATTTCGTATTGAGATAGAATTTTGGTAAATTTTTACCGATTAAATTTGTTGGATAAATGAATGGTTGTTGTAATTAATTATTGATGAAATTTAATTGACTTTATATTGAATTTTGTTGATATATTATTAAATGTGATTAAACTTGTGATTTAGTCATGTTTGTGATGTTCAAACTGTGAATTAAAGTTAAAAAAAAAAGAAAAAAAAGAAAGAATGGCCGAAGCCATTAAGACAAAGAAAAGAAAGAAATTGCCAACGTGGCTTACTATGCTCTATATATATATAAACATAAATGTGACATCTATCCCCCTTTATTCATTTAATCACTTATCATTATGCTTCATCTCCTCTTCTTACCACCACCGAACCTAGAAGAAAGGAAATAAGAAAGAAAAAAAGACCGTGGGTGAGGGAGGAACCGTGACTCCTTTCGATTTTTTGGTTTTGATTTTTTGTGATCCGTAATTTTAATAAACACAAATGCGACACCTATCCCCCTTTATTCATTTAATCACTTATCATTATGCTTTATCTCCTCTTCTTACCACCACCGAACCTAGAAGAAAGGAAATAAGAAAGAAAAAAGACCGTGGGTGAGAGAGAAATCGTGATTCTTTCGATTTTTCGGTTTTGATTTTTTGTAATCTGTAATTTTAATAAAAAATTTAATTCGATAAAAGTGTTCATATTTTGTTTTTTACACATTAGCATAATTTTTGTTCGATAGAAGTCAACGGTGACATAACTCCCATTTTCCTTGAGTGTAGCCAACTGGAGTTCTAAGAGGCACAGACGATTTCTGACATTTTATTCTTTGACAGTTCAGTCAAAAAGCTTTTCCACAGCCTCGAGTATTTTAATTTCGTACTGAGGTAGGATTTCGGCAAATTCTCACCGATTAAATTTGTTGGATAAGTAAATAGTTGTTGTGATTAATTATTGATGGAGTTTGATTGACTTTATATTGAATTTTGTTGATATATTGTTATATGTGATTAAACTTGTGATTTGGTCATGTTTGTGCTGTCTAAATTGTGATAATGAAGCTGATTTGGGGTTAGTATTGTGTTAGTTTTTGAATAAAATGGGTGAGGTTTAATAGCCGAGGACTTAAATTAAAAGCTGTGAAAAATCGACAATCGTAAAATTCAAAAACGGATTAAGATTTAAATGTATATTTTAAGAAAAAAATAAGGAGAATTTTTGTTCTTGGTGAAGAGAAGAATCAGCCAAGAAGATTTACTTTTGAGGAAATATACTTGTATTTTTATGAATAGATTGAGTTTAATATTATAATTATATAACTTTTTCGGGTATTTTGGATAATAAATAAAGTTCAGAGATAAAACGGGTATTTTATAAAAGTTTAGAGTTATTTATATAAATATAAAATAAAGTGAAGGTTTAAATATAATTTTATAAAATATTGAAGTCAAAAATACAATATTAAAGAATTCATGGCTTAAAAAGTAATTAATAAAAGTTTGAAAACAAGGTTTTATAAAATAAGTTTTAAGAGTATTATAAATATTATTTTAAATATTTGTTTAAAATTACTTATTTACATTAGAGTAAATTATTATTACAAATTATTATTTATCAAGATATTATTTTATAAGAATATTATTGTATGTATTATGAAAAATAAAACAGATAGAAAGACAAATCTAAGCTAAAGATCTCATGATCTCCTCTTTATAAAACATTTAGGAAAATATGAGGAAGAGTGTGAAGATAGTTTTTTATGTTAAAAATAAGAAATTAAAAGAATGATGAGAAAAGAAAAGAAAAGAAAAGAATATATTAGTTAAAAGAACTTTTGCCACAGGAGAGCAGAGAACAAAAGATTAAAAGAATCTAAAGAACCTCTTCCACATGAGAGCAGAAAATAGAAAAGAAAAGAAGGAAAGAATGAAAAGAAAAGGAGAGAAGCAGAGATGATTGTTTACCTGCTGAAAACGAGCAGAGACATGGTGGTGAGTCCACTGAGATTTCCTTTCCAGAGATACATCGGCCAATTCAGAGGATAGTCGCACCTGTAAGATAGAGGTTGCTTACAGAGGTTATCGCTACATACATTGGCTAGAGAGAGCCTCACCTGTAAGACAAAGGTTGCTTACAGAGGTTATGACACTGGAAATTGAACTCAAACAAAGATTGCTGAGTTACGTCAGGAGCGTGTCAAAACCGACAGATGAGCTCATTACCTGCACTAGGGATAGACATGCATCATACTTGTTTGCGCATATTTGTTTGTGGGTGTAATTTTCTGTGATTGTGGGTGTGCTAAATGACTGTTTGAATTCTGTGTTCTTTAATTGTTGAATTAGATGGTACCTTGTTGACTGTTATTGCTGACCAAGTATATATAAAATAAACTAAACTTCTAACCCCGACTCTACTAAGAACTCCTCAGTTCTTACCCCCTATTTTCGCCCTCTTTCAGCTACAGGTGTGAAGGCTCATTACGAAGCGGCGAGAGCACAAAGGAATATGTTTATGAGTTGAGTTGTTAGTATTTGTTTTTCTCTCACCTCGTTAGTTAGAGTTTTATTTACGGCCTGGCTGGAACACCGCGACGGGAGTACCTGCAAAAAGCACCCCGATATTCAAGTTAAAATAGAGCTTAAGAGTAATAATAAGAAAATCAAAGTGAGTTTCATGACCTGATTCTTTCCAACTTATTTGCTTGCTTATATAGACACGTAGTTTGTTCGGTTGGAGCTTATAGTAATACAAATGGGGAGCTCATATGCTAACGTGGTGCTCATACGTTGAGCCTTTAAATTTATTTACTTAGGTGTCGTCACTAGAAATTTTTAGAATTATATTTATAAAAGATAAATTATTATTTACTTAGGTTGTTATTTTTAAATTTAAATTATTTGTTTGGATTATTTTACTTAGGTTGTTATTTTTTAAATTTTAAATTATTTTATTTAGGTTGTTGTTTTTAAATCTTTATCTTTATAGTAATACAAATGGGGAGCTCATATGCTAATGTGGCGCTTATACATTGAGTCTGGAAATTTATTTGCTTAGGTGTCGTCACTAGAAATTTTTAGAATTATATTTATGAAAGATAAATTATTATTTACTTAGCTTGTTATTTTCAAATTTTAAATTATTTGTTTGGGTTATTTTACTTAGGTTGTTATTTTTTAATTTTTATATTATTTTGTTTAGGTTGTTATTCTTTAAATTTTAAATTGTTTTATTTATGTTGTTATTTTTTTAATTTTAGCACTATTTTTTTAAAATTTGTTGATTCTTCTTTAGCACTATTTTTTAAAATTTTGTTGATTTATTTTAAAAATTGCAGCTACGTACGTTAATATTGCAGTTACATTAATTTAGAATTTTAAAAATTGTTAATATATTTATTTACTTTATCTGCAAATTTAATTCAAATTTAAATTAAAGTCAATCAAATTTAAAAAATTTTAGCTATGAGTCAACTATAAAAGTATAAGTTATGAAACATGTATAGCACCACAATTCAAAGTACATCAATCCCCTTTTTTTACATATATCCAAAATTGGCTCTTGTATTTTGATTTGTGAATTTGCTAAGAGAAAAAATATCTTACCAAATAAGATATTTTGGTGTTGGACTCAATGAAGGTAACTTCAATATTACACATTATGAGTATGTGGTTAATTTAAATCAATGTACCAATGTGCACATACTTCCAGAATCGTCAAGTATCCCACGATATGGATTTAATTTTGTGAATTTTGACACTCTCAATGCTTTTGGGTACGATTACACCTATTTAGTTTGTAAGTTTATTCTTTTAGAAAAAGTATAATTTATTTATAAATTTATTTATTTTATTGATAATTTTGACGGTATTTTTTTTAACAAATTCATTGACAACAAACTTTTTTTTAATTTTAATTCATTCTAGATGTTATTGGATATTTTGATGGAATTGGGAGTGAGATTTTAAGGTTAAAGAAGATGCTAAACAACTGGAGGAAGAGAATCTCCCTACCTTGAAATTCTGGGAAAAAGTGATAAAATGGAGGTTGAGACAAGAGACTCGAGTTTTGAAATACCATATTGGTTTTATGGTAGGTAGATCTACCACGAAGGACATATTCTTGTTAAGGAGAATGATGGAAATGACCCAGAATAACAAAAAAGATCTACAAATTGTGTTTATTAACTTAGAAAAAACAAATGATAGAATACCAAGAGAAGTTCTATTGAAGGTTTTGGAGAAGAAAAGAGTAAGAATTACACATATTCGTGAAATTAAGAACATGAACGAGGAAGTTACAACTAGAGTTTGAATCCAAGATAGTGTAACATAGAAATTTTCTATTAGTGTAGAATTTATACCTTTTTACACGGGTTTTGAAGGTACTTACTGAGCACAACCAAGAACCCATACCATGTTGAATGCTTTTTGCAACTCATTGAGCCCAATCAAGAACCCATACCATGTTAAATGCTTTTTGTAAATGACATCATCTTTATTGGATAATCGCAAGAAGTTTTAAATGACAACCTAGATTTGTGGAGATAGGCCCGAAAAGTATATGATTTGCTCACAACTCACGCTAGGTCAAAGTATATGGAGTATAAATTCAGCATAAGAAGAAACACTAGCAAAGTGAAAATTGGGGACATCATACCACAAGTAAAGTGGTTTAAGTGTCGGATGCATTATTCAAAACAATAGAGAAATAGAAGAGGGCATAAATCATATGATTCAAGCGGGTTGGTCAAAAATGAAGTGCTTTGGGTTTTATACAAGATTTTGAGAACCGAACCGATCATCAAACTATTCTAATTACTAGTTCATTGGTTTACTGGTCCAACCGGTGGATCAACCGAAAAAACCGTTTTAGAGTAGAATAATAAATTATAAATATGCAAGTATTAAGTTGACGGTATAGGGTAATAGGAAATTTTTCTAATGAAGTACAATTCCTCATCAGTACACAAAATGTTAAAAGAAATATCTAACAAGAATAAGAAGAATATCAAATGAATTATTATAAATCCAACTAAAAAATAAACATAGTACTTGGATAAATAAATTTGATAACATTATTAATAACAACGTTGGTAGTGGACTAGTGCTAGAAAGGCTTTCACCAAATGAAAGTGCATATAGGCTTTAAGAGACAATAGACGTGGGTTTGTGTAGCAGCATTTTGGATGAGTTGCTTTGAAGATCATTTAGTGAAACTAAACTTTGAATAGGTACAATACAGGCTTCACCAAATGCTCATAACACACAAAGACAGTTTCTCAAGATACATAATAAGTGCTCATCCTCTGAAAATAATCATCTAAATTGGTATAAGGCAGGAAAAAATGACCATAAGTCTCTTTACCCAAATCAAAATAAACAACCATATCTGAACTCAACAATCAGCATTCTGCACCGAACATTACAAAACATTAACCAATAATCACACTAAACCTGCAGCCAGCAATTACAAAACAGCAACAAACATTAGTACATTATAAAACATTCCAAAACAGTGATGACACTAAACCTGCATAGTAAATAATCTCAAAGACAATGATTACCAATATCCAGCAAATAAACAATAAATACACAACAACAATTTAGCAAATAAACAAGAACATGACCTAAATAGAAAATCCAACAAATTAAGTCGCAGCAACCTAACAATTTGGCAAATTAAAACAACAGCAGCCCAACAATTTAGCAAATTATCAACTTAACAAGTTCAAGAACAGAAAATCACAAAAAAAAAAAAAATTAAAAGTAACACAAGAACACAAGAACAATTAGCAAATTAACAAGTTCACAATAACAATTAAAATCTACCAGAAGAACACTAATGCAAGTGGAATCATCATGCTAATATGTTTTCTGCAAAGATGTTATTTGTGCAGCTAAAATTTCCTAATTACTATGATCCAATTATTCTAATTTCACATAAAATCAACTTACTAAGTTTCTAAAAGCTAACAATTATAAAACCAACCAGAAATATGGTTAAAGCATTTCATCAAACATGTTGAGTGCGGTAAAATTTATCATCAAATACAATCAATGAGCAAAGCCAATCAATCAAGCACTGACTGAGCATTCTGTTCTGATTCTGTGACTGGAAAGCAACAAATTCAAGTTACAGCAACAAATTTAACAAATCCTAGTAAAGTCCCGATTTACAGCAAAAAGGCAAATTTAACAACAGAAATTTAAGAGCACAACCTGTAACAGAGTAATTATACCGGTAACAAAGTATTAGTAAATTTGCAACAATCAGAACCAAACTTGAAACAAAACCATACATACAGAACCATGCATACAGAACCATACAATCAGAACTATGCATACAAATTTGCAAATTTGTAAAATTTCAACCATTAGCAACTAGCAAATACAAGACAGAACCAAAAGAAGAAAAGAACCAACCTTCAGAACCAAACTTGAAACAGTTGAAACCAAGACCAAAGCAGACTTGAAGAAAAATGGAACAAAAATTGAAGAAGACCTAAGAACATCAATTTCAGAACTAAGGCGAAAAAGAAGAAGACCAGAAGATGAAGACGAGAAGCCACTAACCTGGGTCCGTGCCGAGAAGCCAGCTAAGATGAAGAGCCGAAGACGAACCTGCCGAGTTACTGGGTTCCGGACACGGGGAAGAGGAAGAAGCGGCAGTGCTGAGGACCTGGGACGGCGGTGGCGCCAAGGACTTGGGTTAGGCGGCGACGATGGAGGGCTAGCCGGCTAGAGTTTCTTTGCTTCAGAGAAACATGAATGAATGAATGATTGGGGGAAGAGGGGGGGGGGTTGGG
>NC_029777.3:88590320-88593708 GCF_000817695.3 Arachis duranensis
GGTGTCATTTTATCAGAACCGGCCGGGACAGTTTTCCAACGGTTTTTGTTCGAGCGGTTATAGGTGCAGGACCGAACCGCTTGCATCACCGGTTCCCGGTTGAACTGGTTCGACCGGCTGGTCTGGTCCGGTTTTCAGAACCATGGTTTCATATGCCACAAAAAGATCTTCAAAACTTAAGGGTAAATTCATCGTACTATCATTAGACCAGCTATGTTGTCTAGAACCAAGTGTTGGGCGGCAGAAGGAGAACATGAACATAAGTTCAGTGGGCCGAAATGAGAATGATTACATGAATAAACAGCCATACACGTATGGCAGAATAAAGAACAAGGATATGAGAAAGAAAACAAATACTTGGAAAACATAACAAGCTTATAAATCAAACAATTATATATGCTAAAACCCAAGGAAAAAAAAATAAAAACCAAGACATTATTACTACTTGGGTCTGAATCCTCTATACAAGAAGCTCGTCTTCAAGATAATTATATTCAAAAGTGAATTCAGTTTTGATTCTTTGACACCTGAAAAACAAAATCAACATAATTCAAGGGTAACCACAAAGGCAGTTAAAAAATGCAATCATTGCAAATGTGATAGAAACCTAATAAAAGCTGCTACAAATTCTATACTCATTTTATTTTACCATCCAATGATCATGTTTTAAATTTCAAAACAGTGTACGTATATATGCCCAAAGTGATTGCAAATAGTATAATAATTAAGTCTACATACCACCCATGTTGAAGGTCATCATTTGCAATATGGAAATCGAAGTATACGTATGTTCCTTGCTCATATTCATCTGTAGCAACTTTGGGCTCTTCATGACGCTGAAACCATGTGTTATACTTTTTGTGGTATCTCCAGGACTGTTTCTTTAGTTCCTTTGCAGCCAAATACTGCTGGTAAGTGTTCTGCGTAAAATAACAGATATAAGCCCCACATAATTGACTCATAGAATAACATTAATCACCGGAATGTTAAAAGTACCTGTTGATAATAAAATGCATAGAACAATGTATCAGTGCCAAATGGTTCAAGACCTACTCTCTCCCAAAAAGCAGGATTATTAACAATAGGAGCCTGTGTCTGAGGATAACTAGAAGGTGTTATCGTTGGGTGCCTCTGCAGAACCACAAGAAAATGGGAAAACCAGAACTCATTATATGGCCATATGATAGATTATGCAGTGAACAGGAAGATGAATATGATTGGCAATGCAGACAGGAGTATAAGCTCTAGGACGTTCTGAGTCTCTGGGTAGAGGAAGTTTGTAGTGTGCTGCCTCAAGCATTTGCAAATTGTATAATTGATCACGCACTCCACTTGGATTAATACTTGAACTTGATCCCATGAAACTATCACCAATGGCTCCAAGATCCGTGCCATTTCTTCTCCCAATGACACCAAGGTTACCAGTAGGTTGATTGGGTTGTAAAGGTTGGCCAGGAGACAAATCAATATCTCTGGATGTTTGACCAGCTTCTGCAAGGGAGACGGATACCCCTGCCTGTAGCATAAACAAAAATAGCTGGCTTAGGTCATCCTTAAGTTCACTACACATACACATACACATACACATACACACACACACACACACAAACAAAATATCCTTTCACATCATGTGCACAGAAATCATTCCAAATGAGTCTTTTTCTATATGCAAGTCAGAAGAGTACAAGTAAGCATATAGCTCTCGCTAGGGGTGTGCATGGTTCAGTTTTTCTATAAACTGAACTGAAACTGCACTAAACCATTTTAAATGGTTTAAAAACTGAACCAAACTGCTTTGTCACATATGAAACTGGTTCTAAACCAGTTTATAATACAGTGCACCAGTTTAAACCAGTTCATAAAAATAAAACTGGTTTTAATTAAAAAAACCAGTTTAAACTGGTTTATAGGCTAAAACTAGTTTTCACACTCTCCCTCTTTCTTTCCCTCTCTCTCTCTCCCCTCTCTCTCCCCTCTCACTCTCTCTCTCTCCTCTCCCTTTCTCTCTCCCTCCCTCCCTCCTCCCTCTCTCTCTCTCCCTCCCTCCCCCTCTCTCTCTCCCCCTCTCTCTTCCTCTCTCTCTTCCTCTCTCTCTCACTCTCCTTTTTCTCTTTTGCTCTCTCTCTCTCTTCTTCCCTCACTCTCCTTTCTCTCTTTTTTCTCTCTCTTCTTCTCTCCCTCTCTCTCCTTTCTCTATTTCTTTCTCTATCTTCTTCTCTCCCTTTCTCCCCCTCCTTTCTCTCTCTTCCACCTCTCTATTTTCTTTTTCCCTCTTTCTCCCCTCCCCTCTCTTTGTCTTCTTCTCTCTCTCCCTCTTCTCTCTCCCTCTCTCTTTCTCTCTCCCTTTTCCCCCTCTCTATCCCTTTCTCTCATTCTCTCTCTCCCCTATCCCTCTTCCTCTCTCTCTCTCTCTCCTTTCCTCTCTCCCTCTCTCTCTTTCCCCTCTCTCTCTTTCTCTCCCTCTCTTTCTGTCCTCTCTCCCCCCTCTCTCTCTCTTTCTCTCTTTCTCTCTTTCTCTCTCCTTTCCCTCTTCCTCTCTTTCTCTTCTTTGCTCCCTCTCTCTCTCCTTCTCTCTCTCTCCCTCCTCTCTCTTCCTCTTCTCTCTCGCTCCCCTTCTTTCTCCCCCTCCCTCTCTTTGTCTTCCTCACTCTCTCTCCACCTTTTTCTTTTCTCTCTCTTACCCTCTCTCTCCCTATCTCCATCTCTCTCTCACTCCTCTCTCTCCCCTGCCCCTCTTTCTTTCCCTCACCTTTCTTTCACTTTTCTTTTCTCCGTCTCTATCCCTTTCTCTCATTTTTCTCTCTCCCCTATCCCTCTCTCCCGTTTCTCTTTCTCTCTCTCTTTCTCTCTCTCCTTCTCTCTATCTCTCTCAATTTTTCTCCCTCTCTCTTCCTTCTTCTCTCTTTCCTTATGCTCTTTTTCTCCCTCTCTTCCTCTCTCTCCTTCTCCTCCTCCTCTCTCTCCTTCTTCTCTCTCTTATTTTGGAGAAAAGAGGAAGAGAAAGAGAAGAGGGATATAGAGTGAGAAAAGGATGAGAGAGAAAAAAAGAGAGAAAGAAAGGAGAGAAAGAGAATAAGGAGAGAGAGGAAGAAGAAAAAAGAGAGAGAAAAGGATAGAGAAAGAAGGGAATGAAAGAGAGAAAAGGAGAGAGAAATAAGGGAAGGAGAGAGGGAATAATAGGAAAGAGAAAGAAAAAGAAAAATGAGAGAGAGAAAGAGGATGAGAGAGGGGAGGTGGAGAGAGGGCAGAGAGGAGAGAAACAAAAGGGAAAAGAGGGAAAAGAGGAAGAGAGAGAGAGAAGGGGAAGGGAGGGAGAGAGAGAGAAGGAGGATGGGAGGGGGAGAGAGAGGGAGAAGGGAGAAAAGGAAAGAGAGAGAGCGATAGAAAA
>NC_029777.3:88593997-88655070 GCF_000817695.3 Arachis duranensis
GAGAGCGAGAGAGAGAGAGAGAGAAGGGAGAGAGAGGAAAAAGAGAGAGAGGGAGAGAGAGAGGAGAGGAAGAGAGAGAAAAAGAGGGAGACAAATAGGAGGGGGAGAGAGAGAAAGAGAGAGAGAGAGATAGAGAAGGGAGAGAAGAAAGAAAGGGAATAGAGAGAGAGAAGGGAGAGAGGAAGGGGAGAAAGAGGAGAAGAAGAGAGAGAGAGGAAGAAAGAGGGGAGGGAGAGAGAGAGAAAAAAAGGGGAGAGAAAGGAAGAGAGAGGGGAGGAGAGAGAAGAAGGAAGGGGAAGAAGTTTGGTTTAAAACTAAACTGAACCATAAAAACTGGTTTTTAATAAACTGGTTTTTCATAAAAACTATGGTTTCAGTTCAGTTTTTTATTTAAAAAAACTGGTTTATTTAAAACAGTTTCAGTTCAGTTTCAATTCAGTTCAGTGAAACCAGTTTTTTTGCCCACCCCTAGCTTTCGCCCAGCGTAACTAGGCCATACAACTGGTTTTCAAATCAGAGGCTATCCAGAAAAAACTCCATATCCTTCAAATATATATAAATTTAAAATTCACTACCTCCTTAGGTAAACATTAATCATGATTGTAAGTTAATGAGTTTTAGTTTAGCCCATTCCTTGTGCATTATTCTCCTTAAGCTAGTTCCAAGGGGAAACAGTAAGGGTATATTCAGCTCTATAGCAGCTCAACTCTCCCAAGCTGAAGCCAAAATTCAGCTTAACTTTTTCAGCTCCCCTCCCTTACAATATCCTCTCTAATCAAATTGCACCAAATCTCTACTCTCATCTGTCTCCACAACCAGACATTCCATTATGCACATTAACACTTTCATGATTACCTTAGCAACTATTGGACTCATTTTGTCTTACAAGCACAGAAAAGTACAAAACTTAATGTGCTTTCATATGTAATGTAAAAGGATGATATATCTTAAGAATATAAAAGATTAAGAAGTTAGCCAGCATACTGGAGAATCTGCAGCAAATGTTGATTTCAAATCATCTTCACTTATGAGACTCTTGCCAACCCCAGTACTACCAGTAGATTCAACAGCTGAATCATCAGGAAAATTCTGATGTTGTAGATCTTCAATTTTAGAATTGCCAACATCTGCATAATAGAAAATCTAGGAATTAGGATATGTTCCTCAACTTTCATCATAAACCAATCTTGGTATTTTGTTCTGGATCTGTTAAATAGGTTTTGATCTCTTGAAACAAATATGTCCACATGTTGAAGTTGATATTAATTCAGTTAACAGTATCGTAATTTGCAGATTCATTCACAGCCTAATACAAAGACGTAATTTCCACTTGATCTCAACGATCAGGTAGGAACTAGAACACGTCATGGTATTGGCTGCATTTCAAGAACAGTGTCTTTTTTCAGAGATCAACTACTTGAATCAAATGACTTCCAGGCTTATTGTAAACCATGTCATTTAAATATAAGTTATTAAGGGTTTTGTCCACAATTTTTCTTAGTATTGAAACAAGAGAACAGAAAAGGAGGAAAGTAGTCTGACTAGAAAAGGGAATAAAACTTATACATCAAAGCATAATATAGTATAGTATTATGTACAAGTAACACAAACACCTGCATCTTTGGAAACACCTGACATCAATGACTGTTGACTAGATGGGGAATGGACCGAATTGGGTGGCTGTTGTAGTGTAGTAGTTGAAATACCACTAAAACCTGGTGACTGGACTCCAAGGCCAATAGCAGATTGAGAAGAAACAGAGGAACCTTGGGAGTTAAACTGCAAATATTGTAGCATGTCATGCAAAATATATTTTTATCATATATAAAGTCAGGTCATAGAAGGAACTGTGGATTATCATTTAACCAAAATGTAAAACTATAAATATATACGATTGTATATGGAATGGAGCTAAAACAGGATATACATCTACAGAATTCTTTAAAGGATTTTTAAATAAATGAACTTAGGCATGAGAGAACTATCTAGTTGTACATTTAAACAAAGTAAAGCTACCAATCTTCCTACTTTTATGCAAATTTTTCCCATCATTTCTCAAACAGAAGGGAAGGGGAAAAACAAAATAAAATAAAAATCAAAACCAACCCCGCATCCAACAATGTAGGGCTACAAGAATCCCGTGTTAATGCAAGGTCTGGAGAAAGGTCATACCCAAAGGGTGTAATGTAAACAGCCTAATTTAATTGTATCAGTAATTGGTTCCACGGTTTGAACCCATGACTTTGAGGTTACACGAAGACAACTCAACCATAGATTCCATAGATGTAGGTAGTTATCTTTAAAATTAGAATTGTAAAGATGACATTGTTGGAATAGAAAAACTAGACACGACATCTTTGGAACAAGCAAGAAAAGTCCAAAACAGGAGAAATACCTGTTGCAAAAGTGGATTTTGCTGCTGGGCAGAAAACTGCTTAGGATTTCCTCCAAGAGAAGGCATAGTAAGCAGGGTGCTGTGCCCCTGCTGCTGCACTTGCTGATACTTCTGCAAAAACTTTTCCCTTTGATCTGGAGCTATTTCAGTTCTTTGACGAATCTGCACATGAATATCAAAATGAACCAGCACTGTAAGAGGTAAATATTCAACATATACAATAGCATGCTACATAAACAACCCTTCCATTCAACCAGTCAACAGCAGCAAGAAAAAGAATGTACCTATACTGAGTAAAAGTTTCTAGGCCTAGCAGTGTACCTAGCATGTGATAATCTTAAAATATTCATTCAGATGTACAGATTCAGATTTTAACTTTGAATCTGACACAAAACTACATGTCTATTGGTACTCAGCAATCAATATTATAACACATTCTAATTGCACATACTTCTGGCATAAATGAATCTCTCCTACTTTGAAGCCACACAAAAGCTTGCCAAAAGAAAAACATATGACCACCATATAGCATACTAAAATTTAAGACAATTTACCGCATCACTTTGGTTCTGGAATGGACTTCCAGGTCTCCATTGCATGCCAGGAACCACAGATGGGGAGAAAACTCTACTAGATACAGCTGCAGCCTCATTAATGACATTAGAGTCAGCTGAGGCAGCTTCATTAGCCTTCCCAACCTGAGGCAAGATCAATCTGCTATTACTTAATGGGGATACAAGAGGCTGCACCATCCCACTACTTCCACCAAGTCTATCATCAGCTGCCAACATGTTCCTCTTAGTTATTTCAGAGGCTGAAGGGACTGACCCAAGGGTTCCATTGTTAGAAACCATGTTCCCAGCACCAAGAGGGATGCTAGCTGCTGCTTGATTTGAAAGGTTGTTTCGGCTAATGCTCCTTAGTGCTGCATCAGAAAGCGATGGGGATGGTCTCTGGCCAGGGAAACTATTAATCTCTTCTTCCTTCAAAGAGGAAGATTGATTCGCAGAAGGTGAATTCGCAGCATTAGCATTCTCCATGGGACTCCGAACTGAATTCGAACCAGAAAGGACCGATCCAGCAGCTGGTGCACTGGACAAATTATGCGTAGAAACATTCACAGAAAGAGGAGTAGCATGGTTGCCAGCTGGTGTGGAAGTAGCAGAAATAATTCCACTAACTTTCGCAGGTGGAGTTCTTGCACCAATATCAGAATTGCTATCCTGGGATGCTGTGTCATCAGCTTGCTCCTGGAAGAAGAGGAAACACCCTGATGATTAGAAGTCAAATTTTCCTGGAAATAGAATCAACAATATTGTTCATCACTTTAAAATGGCAGATGCACGCTTGTTTCTACACCCACTAGGTGAGATACCAATAATTATCTGAATATCTTAACTACTATTACTCTTAGTTAGACAGATGCTTTAAGATCACATCATCAAAATTGCTTATAGGCCACATAAAAAGAACGGGATAGCCCTTTTTTTATGGCATGAAAAAAATAACATCCTAACATTTAATCCCTCAAAAGTTTTCTGAAACCATTCTTATGTTTTCATATCAACAACATTGACTCCTGCATCCTTCCATATAAATATAAACATGAAATACATACAGATGTTTGTGAGGCAGATGCTGATGCTGATTGTGATGCTGAAACAGCCAAAGTATTCTTCAAGCTGAGACTAGGAGTAGCCTACCAGAAAACAAAACAAATCAGGAGTTCCAAAAGGAATTGTTCTTACAAGTTAAAGGGAATGTTATAGGAACCTAGGGTCAAAATAACCTATAAAAACAGGGTAACTCAGTGCATTAGACTCCCACAATTAAGAGGTTCATGGAGGGTATCTTGTAAAGAGTTAACCACTTCCGAAATTAAAATCCGCATCACCCATCAATTAAATGTAGACTTCTATAATACATTACCATCATAAACTGCATAGCCCAGCAAGGAATCCAGCAAAATTTGCCAACGTGAAAAATTAATCAATGACCCAATGTGGTAAATTGAATCTACATATGCTTCAATATGTATTACTTAATGATCCCTTGTATACTTGCAACAAAACAATCATGAGCAAACAAATACCTTAGATAGGCCAGGGGGGATTGTAACAAGATCTTCAAGAGTCTCCACCTTATCTAAAGGCAATGAGCTGTATAGTTCATCAACATCGCTGAATTCATCAAAGTCCTCCTGCAGAAAAATGAAAAATAGAACAAACAGAAAAGTTGCAATAAGTCGTTCACTATTGCAAATTGTCGAGCATTATGGTATGATATGTTCAGGTGGTTAAGTTTGAAGGGAAACAGAAGGTTAGGTTTTCATTGATACAGCAACAAACACAACAAACAACTACTGAGCCTTGTGTACTGGATGAGGCCAGCTAAATAGCCTCAATATTTCTTCAGTGCTATACTCCTATCAGGAACCATGTCAACAGTCTAAGAAAATTGAGACAAACAGCTGCAGCAGCAGTAGCAACAACGACAACAAGAAAGCCTTATCTTTCTAGGTGGAGTCGGTTACGTGGATCAAACAACGTCATTGTGCCCTTTCATAAAATGATAGTGAAGAAAGTTGTAAAAATGTTTATAAAAATGAATACATAAAGATCGGAAGGTTAAATGACAGCATCTCATTTTGAGTCATCTTCAAAAAACAGAGCAATGTTAATTCAATCCCCTCCAAGCAAAGCACCCCTATCAAAGCATAATACATTAAGCACTCACTCCAAAAAAAGACTAAATTAACAACCAAATCAGTGCCCAACTTTTTTAGGTATGATGAATTAGACAAACCTGATTACGCTCTACATAATCATCCAAGAAATCCTTGACATCATTAACCTGCTCCGGACTTAACTCATCATTGTCTAATAGCCTCAAGATAAATTCACATTTCTTTATATGAGCCTTGTGCCGAGTAATTGATGTCTCTAGATGCGTCTGAGAAAGAAGAAAAACATGACATGATGTAAGTGACCGTTCAAAAGGTCAACCATCATTTTAACAGAACAATGTATGAATGTTTCATACCAATCTAGGTGGCCTGTTCTTTCCTTTCTTGACAGAAAGCCCTTCAAGCTCAGCTTCAAAGTTGTCAATCTGAGATTCTAACTCCCCAACCTACTCAAATATTTTAAAAAAAATGATGATGAGAGCCAGGCACATCATTCAAATTAATATTTTATGAAATTTAAACAACATATCATCAAAGAGAAATGCAACATAAATTTCCAATAAACAGTCAACCTACACAAGAAATTTTATCATGTTGCAATAAGCATAGATATTGGATAATAGATACAAAGCAAAAAAGGCTGAGAATTAGCTATCCAACAGTAAGAACACGATGGCAGAAAAGCTATAACCACAAACAAGTTTTAGCCATACTTTGGACGCAAGCACAACAAGCAAACTGGAAAATTATACAAAGGAATTGACTTCATACCACATTGTTCAACCAATCCCTTGTCTCTGATTTAGCCTTCTCTTTTGGATCCTGTGAGAAAATAGCAAAACACAACGCTCAGCACAAAGAAGGCATAACAAGTAATACAAAACTAGAAAAATAGCAAAGGAGCCTTTTTTTTGGCATAGTCACACTTACAGTCTTAGGCTGTTGACCTAAGCCTTCCTTAGAGAATGCTTTGGTCTTTGTCTCCTTTTCACATATCTTAAACCTTTCCATTTCACGTTCAATTAACTTGCGGGCATCCACTAGAGCTTGCTCATAAGATGCACTAACCTATATCAAAATGTGCCAAAAAAGGGAAACCATATTATATTATCACAATGAACCGAGGCAGCACAACCACCAAAACACAAGAGCCCCCCATCCCCGCAAGAAAAGGGTATGCAACAAAGCAGGGCAATATACACATTATTATCATTTACTCAATGGGTTCAAAATGACACAATCATACTCATACCGACATACATCCACTGCATGTGAGTTCCTTGAAATCACATCACATCACATTCATCTAAAATTTTTCCAAGGTTAACTCATTTCACCAACTATCATAATTCAGCTATTCAACATATGTATAAAACCCTCATTGATTAAAAACCCAAAACACTGAAGGAATTAACATTCCAAATAAAACAGCATAAATTCGGCATATCGGTGCGAAATTAGTACAACAAGCACCATTTTTTATTTTTTGTATATTCCATTTAGTATAAAGGGAATTTGAACATGCAGTATATCAAGCACCTTCTTGTCCTTGATTTCGCTGGACTGAATCCAAGTCTTAATTTGGTCCCTGTACCTCTGAAGCTTCTTAATCTCCTTCTTGAGGTCTGCTTCAAACTTCTCCTTCTGGTTGGCATTATCTGTGTCGTAAACCTAACACAACCCAACCAACGCCGCCATTTCTCGCGTGAATTTTCGATCAGAAAAATTTAAAAAGAAAATTAAGATTTTAAATTTGACCCAAAAAAGAAGAGGTAGGACCTTGTTCCAGATACTATCAAAGACTTCAACACCTTCCTGGACTTTCTTGAGAACGCGATCGATCTCTCCCTGAAGCTTCCGACTCGCACCCATTGATTGTGACTCTCAATTCCACAGTTCGCTCTATTTCCCCAAATTTCCCCCAATTGAAGCTTTCTAGAGTTTGTTTCTGCGCTCACTTGCTAGTTCAGACTCGAAGTTCAGTGATGAGTGGTGACGCGGAGATTCTACCACGTTTGGTTATTTCTTTCTCTTCCAAGTTTGGTTATCTTCTTTCGTCACGGGATACACGTATAGTCGGGTCGGGTATATTTAAATTGGAATCGGACCTAAATTAGGTGGAAAGTTTAGGTTAATTAAGGATTCAGATTTTAGTCCACTTGACCAAATACAATTTTACTTTGATTCTAATCCTATTACAACTCTTAAAAGACCTCTTGATTTATATATTGGTGCATTAAATTTTTGTTGATTGTTAGATGAAGAGTAAGCCTTAGAAAGCAAGATTAGTAGAGAATTGAGAGAATTGACCTTAGACACTTGAGAGTTAGAATGATATACACTACCAGTAAGGGTTCAATGCTTAATTTTATGTTCCATGCTTTCATGAGTTATCTTCTTCTTGCAAGTTATTTGTATTGTATTTTGTGATTTGAATTAATGAAATCCAGTTCATATTTGTTCTTGAAAGATTTATTTACTTTTTCACCAAGTAGGTAGAATCATTTTAGCATGTAGTTGCATTCACATTCATAGGTTGCATTGCATGAGTCCTGCTTTTTCCTACTCATTTATTTTGTCTCCTTAAGCTTAGCATGAGGACATGCTAATGTTTAAGTGTGGGGAGGTTGATAAACCACTATTTTATGGTTTATATTGTGTTTAATTGAGTGATTTTATCAAGCTTTTCACCTACTTATTCATATGATTTCCATGTATTTACAATTCCTTCCTAAAAATATTCTATGATTGAAAACTTGCTTCCTAAAGACTTTTTAGTTGTATATTTTTATTTTCCTTCGTACCATTCGATATCATGATCTGTGTACTAAGTGTTTCAAGCTTCATAGGACAGGAATGGCATAAGGAATGAAGAGGAAGCGTGCAAAAATGGAAGGAACACAAGGAATTGAGGAGATTACCAGCGAGAAGTCACGCGGTCGCATGACTCACGCGACTGCGCGAAATGGAAGAAATCAGAGTGACGCGTTCGCGTGCCTGACTCGACCGCGCGGATTGGAAGCTACACGAACGACGCGAATGCGTGGACGACGCGCACGCGTGGTACGAGAAACGCTGAGTGACGCGAACGCGTGGACGACGCGAACGTGTGACGTGCACAATCTGCAGAATTACAGAAGTCGCTGGCGCAGATTCTGGGCCGCATTTCAACCCAGTTTTCGGCCCAGAAACACAGATTAAAGTTAGGGAACATGCAGATACTCAAGACATGAATTCATATCATATCATAATTCAATTTTAGGTTTTAGATGTAGCTTTTAGAGAGAGAGGTTCTCTCCTCTCTCTTAGGATTTAGGATTAGGATTCCTCTTAAAGGATTTAGGATTTCGACTCTTCATCAGGTTCAATGTTCCTTTTACTTTATATTTCCCTTTTACTTCCAGATGCCTTAATGCTTGTATTGCTTATGTTGCCTATTTGGCTTATGAACTTTTCATGTTTGGATTTTCTTAATTAATATAATTTAAGGTATTTCAGACTCATGATTGTTTTGCTCTATTTATGATTTATTTTTCCTTTTGGCTTTGGTTGATTAATTGGTAACTCTTGAGTTGTCAAACTCAGCAGTGATTGAAATGGGCAGATTCTAATTGATCTAGATCGCTCTAAAGCTAGTCCTTCCACAGGGATTGACTAGGACTTGAGGATCAAACTAATTAGTCCACTTGACCTTCCCTTGTTTAATAAAGGATAACTAAGTGAGATTAAAACACAATTCTCATCACACCTGATACGGATAACTAGGATAGGAATTCCAATTCTAATACCTTGCCAAGAGTTTTATTAGTTATTAATTTATTAATTCCTTGCAATCTATTTTTCTCTTACTCAAATCCTTTCAAAACCCCCAATTTACAAGACTCATAACCAATAATAAGAACATACCTCCCTGCAATTCCTTGAGAAGACGACCCGAGGTTTGAATACTTCGGTTATCAATTTATTTAGGGGTTTGTTACTTGTGACAACCAAAACATTTGTAAGAAAGGACTTTTGTTGGTTTAGAAACTATACTTGCAATGGAAATTTATTCTGAATTCTAGACCACGCAAAGGTTCTCTCTTCAAAATGGCGCCGTTGCCGGGGAATTGCAAACGTGTGCCTTATTATTGGTTATTGTAAATATTTTTCTTTTACTTGTTTATTTGTTTTTGTTCTCCCTTCTTATTTCTGATAACTACTATGAATTCTCACCCTCTCGCTTTGAGTTTGGTTCTACTTTTGTTGCAAGGAATGGAAGCTATAATAGAACTATGCATCAAGGTCTAAGCAATCAAAGATGGATGGAGCCAAGAGGATCTGATCACCCCTTTAGGTAACAACACCCTCCTAGATATCACAGACAAAGACCATTCTACAATGCATACCAAGCTGATAGATATGGTGGACCGCCTAGTAGCTACTAACAAGCCCCACCATATGCTCAGAGACCATCCTCACAACATAACTTCGAACCACCACACTCACAAGCTTCTTTTCGCCATTCGCCACCATATGATCCTTATCCGCCCAAGAACCACCACTCCCCTATGCACCATGTCCATATCCATCAAGCCAAGAATCACAGGTTCGCTTCAAAGAATCGATAGACCAATTTAACGCAACCCTTCATCAACTGGAGCAAGCAATAAATCAATTATCTTCCAGACATTCAGACACTCAACAAACTCCTATGGCTTCATATGGGGAATCTAATGAAGAACGCAGCACGAAAAAGACACTAGAAACTCCAGTGGAAAGCATAAAGCATAAGTTCGTACTGGAACAAGTAGAGAACGCTGTCATTGTAGAAGAAGAAGAGTTGGTTGAAGATTTAGGAGATGCTGAACCTTCGCAGGAATCCAGAGTTGTGGAGAATTCCGTCAAAGAAATTACAGCTGATGCTAAGGAGGATAGTGCACAACCCCCGAAGCAGATATCTTATGAAGAATTGGATGGAATAACCCAAGACGCATGTTTTCTTGATGATGACAATCACAAGTCAAGTTCTCGTAGCAATGAACTTGCGGATTTTTTGAGCCAGAAGAATCTTCCCCAAGTGAATACGAAGATGATGCAGAGGTCGACTTTTCTCAACCTCGCAATTATGACTCAAGTGATGAGGAAGATATCGAAGACTTTGATCAAGGCATGGTTGAAATTGAGAAAATTTGCAAAGACATGGAGGAATTCACTGAAGACCACAAGGGAGTAGGTCTTGCAGAACTACTGGAAACACTGATCCCAAGGCCATTACCGCCCAACACAAACTTCAAGTGGGTAAAATCCTTAACTTTCATCTTTACTTTTCCACTTGAATATGGTTTACTTGAAACAGATGGCCAGCTTAGAGCTCTTTGCAGCTTTAAGAGCAAAAGGGAAATGACTCACACTCAGAGCTGGTATACGAGATTCAAAGAGGTTCCGCACTTCAATTTGAGGTGCAAGGATTGGTGTCAAGCTCAAACGTATGGATCTCGAAATCTGTTTGGTCACTATAGTGGGAATTCAGATTACTTATCACCCGGCTGAAAAAATACATATCAAAACAAAGACGGGTGTAAAAGTAAAGTTTGGGATCCTGGAATCTATTCTGCCATTCAACACTCCAGGAGCCTGCAAGCCTGTTTGAACTCACCTAAGGGCTTTATGTACCTTGTTTGGAACCCCGGAGGATGCTGGCATTCCAAACACTGGTGGAAATTTCTGGACGAATTCAGGCATAGGCCACCATAGCAGGAAGCTCATCAAATGTCCAACTTAAGGAGTTTAACTAAAAGTGCTGGGTAGGAGACAACCCACCATAGTATGATCATTCCCTTTCCATTTTGCTTTGTTTTTGAATTTTGTTTGAACCTGGAATTTCTGCATAACATTCATTGCATTTTGCATTCTGCATAAAAAAAACACGCACGTGACGTGTAAGCGTCGCTGACGCGTCCGTTTCACAAGTGCGTTGGGAAGAAAATAAAAGTGAACAGAGAGTCACGCGAGAGCATGGCTGGAGGCGTGTCTTTGGCACAAATTGGTCCACGCGACCGCGTCGATGACGCGTCCGCGTAATGTGGGAAAAATTCCTCCCACGCGTCCGCGTCACCCACGCGAACGCGTGCCTTAAAATCGACGTAAAAAGGGTGTATGGCTGAAAGTTGAGCTAGAATTGGGCTGGACTCGTGCTAGAAGCACAAGCCTTGCCACGCGTACGCGTGCCCCACGCATCCGCACCGTTTTCAAATTCAGGCCATCCACGCGATCGCGTCAACCACGCGATCGTGTCACCCAAAGATTTGGCAATATGCATTTCAAACAGAGAGTTGCGCGACCGCGAGGCTGCCCTCGCGCTAATGGCACAAATCGATCCACGCGACCGCGTGGATGACGCATCCGCGTCATTTCATAGAAGCGCTATCCGCATGAACGCATCACTCACGCGTCTGCATCACAAGCGCCGCATAACTTATCCAGATCAGCCAAATATCTTATCTTTTCTTCCCCAAATCTAAATCTTTTCTTTCCCTTCTTATTTCTTTCTTCCTTCCTTTCTTTTTCTTTCTTTTTTTTTCTTTTAATTGGTGTTGGAAATTTATTTGGGTCATTATTTTGCTTGTGGATTGTTAAGAAATTGTTTGACAATTATATATCATTTTTTTAAGGGTGCTTGCATGTTCAATTTAATACTTTCCATACCTTATTTAATATGCATGCTTTGTGTTTGTGAAAAAGCCTGTATGGCATTGCGCATTCTTAATTATTCTATCCTTCTACTCTAATGCCTGATTTTCACAAAATCCTTTCGAATATTTTATTAATTGAATATAATTGTCAATACAAACTTTATTGTTAGTTTCTCACGACTAATAATACATTATGGCTTTTAATGCTTGATCTAAGCTACTCATGCCTTTTGTCAGCATGCCAATAAACATCTTGCATCTAATTGCCTCAATTTATCATGCCCTGTTTCCATTGTTGTCCTAATTTCATGGAATCGCGACCATGTGTTAACGACATTCTTCTTTATTTTGGCATGATTATTACTCGTACTGCCCTCTCCCTTGCTCTATCCCTTTGACTTCATGTCCCTTTCTCATCTTCCTTTTCAGGATGGCCACCAGTAAGGGTAAAGAGAAAGACTCTACAACGAGCACAGGCTGAGGAACCACAACCCCCGCCCACCTGCACATCTTTTCATGCACCGAGGACGGTGCAATCTTTAAGTGTGGGGAGGTCGATCCCGATCTCCACGGGTTAGTTAGTCCCTTCTCAACACCAATTTTTGTTTTTCATTGTTGCATTTGCATGTTTGATTGCATGTTTGTTTAATTTTGTGCATATTTTACCATTACTTGGTTGAAGTAATATTTTCTTTTTCAAGAAAACTTTTTATAGTATTTCACTAATTTAAATTAAAAACTTTTTGAAAAACTTGTTTGAAGAAATATTATTTTGGAACATGATTTAGAGCTCGAACACACAAAACCAGTGAGATTTTGAGCCTACTTGATTGGTTGCATTTTACCAACCAATATTTTATTTTTGGTGTGTGATTTTCTCTCTAAAATTGTGATCTTTGTCTTGCTTGATTCTATATTTCTATTATTTGATGTATGCATGCACTTACATGATTGAGGCCTTGTTTCACTGAGCTTACATACCCATATGGCCTTACCTTTTATTATCCTTTGCAAACCAATGTTGAGCCTATTTTACCCCTTTGTTCTTTACTTTAGCTCATCACTAACTCTAAGCAAAAAAACAATAATGTCCTTAATTTGAATCCTTGATTAGCTTAGACTAGTGAAAATGCTCATGAATTAAGTGTGGGAAAAGTGGGTTTGGAAACGTTTGATTTGAGAATTGAGTATGTTAGACTTTCTGTGAAAATGCGAAAAATGTTAAGAACATGTTTATGCATTCAAAACCTTAATCATATGCATTGACAACAAAAATTATTAAGAAAAGAAAAATAAAAAAAAGCAGAAAAATAAAAAGGGGACAAAATGCCCCAAAGCAAATGGCAATAGCAATGCATATGTACTGTACTCAAAACTTGGAATGCATAAATATGTAGTAAACGCAGTTAATGGGTAGTTATTAATTTTATATTACATGGATTGTCCTAAGTTAGGTGGAAAGTTTTGGTTAATTAAGGATTCAGATTTTAGTCCACTTGACCAAATACAATTTTACTTTGACTTTAACCCTATTATAACTCTTAAAAGACCTCTTGATTTGTGTATTGGTGCATTAAATTTTTGTTGATTGTTAGATGAAGAGTAAGCCTTAGAAAGCAAGATTAGTAGAGAATTGAGAGAATTGACCTTAGACACTTGAGAGTTAGAATGATATACACTACCAGTAAGGGTTCAATGCTTAATTCTATGTTCCCTACTTTCATGAGTTATCTTCTTCTTGCAAGTTATTTGTATTGTATTTTGTGATTTGAATTAGTGAAATCCAGTTCATATTTGTTCTTGAAAGATTTATTTACTTTTTCACCAAGTAGGTAGAATCATTTTAGCATGTAGTTGCATTCACATTTATAAGTTACATTGCATGAGTCCTGCTTTTTCCTACTCATTTATTTTGTCTCCTTAAGCTTAGCATGAGGACATGCTAATGTTTAAGTGTGGGGAGATTGATAAACCACTATTTATATTGTGTTTAATTGAGTGGTTTTATCAAGCTTTTCACCCACTTATTCATATGATTTCCATGTATTTACAATTCCTTCCTAAAAATATTCTATGATTGAAAACTTGCTTCCTAAAGACTTTTTAGTTGTATATTTTTATTTTCCTTCGTACCATTCGATGCCGTGATCTGTGTGCTAAGTGTTTCAGGCTTCATAGGGCATGAATGGCATAAGGAATGAAGAGGAAGCGTGCAAAAATAGAAGGAACACAAGGAATTGAGGAGATTACCAACGAGAAGTCACGCGGTCGCATGGCTCAAGCGACCGCACGAAATGGAAGAAATCAGAGTGACGCATTCGCGTGCCTGACGCGACCCCGCGGATTGGAAGCTGCACGAACGACGCAAATGTGTGGATGACGCGCACGCGTGGTACGAGAAACGCTGAGTGACACGAACGCGTGGACGATGCGGACGCGTGACGTGCGCGATCTGCAGAATTACAGAAGTCGCTGGCACATATTCTGGGGTGCATTTCAACCCAGGAAACATGCAGAGACTCAAGACATGAATTCATATCAGATCATAATTCAATTTTAGGTTTTAGATGTAGCTTTTAGAGAGAGAGGTTCTCTCTTCTCTCTTAGGATTTAGGATTAGGATTCTTCTTAAAGGATTTAGGATTTTGACTCTTCATCAGGTTCAATGTTCCTTTTGCTTTATATTTCTCTTTTACTTCCAGATGCCTTAATGCTTGTATTACTTGTGTTGCCTATTTGGCTTATGAACTTTTCATGTTAGGATTTTCTTAATTAATATAATTTGAGGTATTTCAGACTCATGATTGTTTTGCTCTATTTATGATTTATTTTCCCTTTTGGCTTTGGTTGATTAATTGGTAACTCTTGAGTTGTCAAACTCAGCAGTGATTGAAATGGGTAGATTCTAATTGATCTAGATCACTCTAAAGCTAGTCCTCCCACAGGGATTGACTAGGACTTGAGGATCAAACTAATTAGTCCACTTGACCTTCCCTTGTTTAATAAAGGATAACTAAGTGGGATTAAAACCCAATTCTCATCACACCTGATAAGGATAACTAGGATAGGAATTCCAATTCTATTACCTTGCCAAGAGTTTTATTAGTTATTAATTTAATTCCTTGCAATCTATTTTTCTCTTACTCAAATCCTTTCAAAACCCCCAATTTACAAGACTCATAACCAATAATAAGAACATACCTCCCTGCAATTCCTTGAGAAGACGACCCGAGGTTTGAATACTTCGGTTATCAATTTATTTAGGGGTTTGTTACTTGTGACAACCAAAATGTTTGTAAGAAAGGACTTTTGTTGGTTTAGAAACTATACTTGCAATGGGAATTTATTCTGAATTCTAGACCACGCAAAAGTTCTCTCTTCATTTAGTCTTTAGTAACTTAGTTAATGGAATAGGTATAGTGAGTTGATAAAGTTAGAAGATCTACATTGGTTTCTTTGGTATACCTAGGATCATTGTATACTTTGTATAATTGATTGTAATTACTTAAGTTAAATAAATAAAATAGGTACCTGATGCGGATTTCAAAACCACAAACAATGGTTGAGTGATTTGTTTAGTCAAACAAGCAGAAAATGAAGTTTTGGTGTTCGAAAATATTAAACAATAACTCAGAGATTTAGAAGACAAACAGTGAAATTGGGTGAAAAGCATGTGAGAAAAATAGTTAAGGTTTCAGAGATGTTTATTTTTCCGGATTTATATTTCTTACCAACTACTTTAATCATACAATATTTAATTCATGGCAAACTATAATTGAAACCCTAATTCCTTAGTGAGCTAGTCTCCTCTAACCTAATCAACGATAAATTTCTTGGTCACTTAATATAGATTAAACGGTTAGGTTCAATTCTAGTTTATTAACCACAAAACCCCTTATTACCCAAATATAAAAGGATTATATGTCACGTATCCCGCTAAATCCAAGCAATTAGTGATTTAGGAGGAATTACTTTCAAGATTTTGTCCAAGTAAATTACTTTTCTAAGATTTAATAAGAACTTAAGTAGAACAAGGGTTATCTTCCAATATACCCTAATTTCTAAGATGAAGAACGAAAGCAATTCTTTGAATTCAAATCAATACATTAATAAAAGTAGAATAGCAATAGTATTAATCCATGTAAATAAATGGAGTTCCTAACCTCAACCAAGGAGATTTATTTGCTCATTACTCAGAAAAAAACTAGGGTTCAAAAGTGTGTAACAACTAGAATGAGGTAGAAGAAGAGAGAGTCCGAAGGATTAGATCTTATCCCTTTTATATCTAACCTAATTTGGTTTGAAAATAAAATAAAATAATAACTACTAAAACCCAAAAAATTATATTTGTAAATAAAAATAATCAAAACAAAATAAAATACAATTAATTAAAAGCCAAATCTACTGAAGAAACTCCTTTGATTGAACTTGGATCCGTGTTACTGGCGCTAAATGCCAAAATCAGCGTTTAGTGCCCCAGGTGGCAAAAATCTTCCAAACCTTACTGTCTTCCTGGCGTTAAACACCAAGCTCGGCGTTTAAAGCCCTTCGAGGCAGAGAGCTCGCACATGTTATGAGGCACCTGGCGCTAAACGCCTAAGTCCGCGTTTAGCGCCACCTTGACAGAATGGCTGCACGCAATCCAAAGTGTTTGGGCGCTAAACGCTAGATGCAGCGTTTAGCGCCAACTCAACAGAATCAAAATTCTTCTCTTTTCTTCAACACAAGCTCTATCAAACTGATCCAAACTTCACCTGAAATAATCAAAACAATAGAACGATTCAAAGTAGCATCCAAATAGGTTTCAAACACTAAAATCCCAATAAAACTAAATAAATTTATATCTAAAATAATAAAAAAATAAAGAAAAAATGCTCACGCATCACAACACCAAACTTGAATTGTTGCTTGTCCTCAAGCAATTAAAACAATATAGAACTGAGAAGTAAACTTGCCTAAGAATTGGGTCTTCAGTTAAGCTCCTATCCATTCACTGAGTGGGGTTGATGACATTGTGATCCTGAATAGTTTCGACATCTCACTATCCTTTGAAACTCAGAAAATGTCAATGTCCTTCAGAACTAGAACTCGGATAATATTATGAACTCTCTTCCTTTTTAAACTTTGATTAGTCCTTGAACACAGCTTTTTCTTATCTTTTCTTTGGTACTTTGCACCTTGAGCCTAGCCGTGACTTCTAAATATTTTGTCTCAAGTTTAGCTTGACAAAAAAATACCACAAGCACTTAACTGGGAACTCTTTGAGTTCTAATTTTTCTTTTTATATTTCCCAGTCAGTGGTGCTCAGAGCCTTTGGCATACTATTTATTTGCACTTGGTCTCGATTCTTAGTGTTTTGTCTCAAGAATTTCTTGACACATTCACACCACAAGCATATGGCTAAGAAAAAAACTCTTTGAGCTTTTAATCACATTTGATCTTTCTAGCCATTGATGCTCAGAGCCTTGGACCTTGCTCTTTAGTTTCTTTTTTTTTTTTGCTGTTTATTTTGCTTCAAGGGCTAATTTCTCATTTAATTTAGAGAATCCATAATACTTGTGTAAATTTCTGTACCTCAAGAATTAGCATTCTCAACTTCAAGATCAATTATGCACTATTCTTTGCGTACATTCAGAGCCACAGATAATACCACCACATCAAAGTAAATAGGACAATTCAAAATATATAACTCTCAAGTTCTCATGTAATTACGTCACTTTTCTTTTTCTTTTTCTTTTTCAAGCTCTGTAAGCAATACATGAGACAACTTTTTGAAATAAGCATAAAATACTAAAGTAGTTAACTAAGCTACAAAAACAAGAAATACTACTACTGATACAAAGGATTTAAACAGAAAATAGAAAATAAGATATAATAACTGAAAAATAGAAAATAGGAGAAATAACAGATAAGAAACTCAACCACCTTAGTCATGGTGACTGCTCCCTCCCGAGAATCCTCTCCAAGCTCCAAAATCACGCATCAGTTCCTCCATCTCTCGCCGTTGGCTCTACTGCGCTCCACCATCTTCTGAAGAAAGGCAGAGTGGCTCTTATGGTCTACCCTTAGCTAATCAATAAATAATGCTAGATGCCTAATGGATGATCCCAGGTGCTTCTAATAATCTTGAGGAGGGAAATAATGACCTTGAGGTACCTCAAGCTGCTCTTACTGAGGAGGCGGAACTGGCTCCTGAGGCGGTGCTTGGGTATACTCCTTAGCGTACTCCATACCCCTCCTAATGATCAGCCTCTCGATGTCAATGGGGGTGTCGCCATCAATGCACACTTGAGGGGCGTCACATAGGCGGAAGATGATGTGGGGAAAGGCCAGTCTGGCAGAAGTAGATGCCTTCGCATCAAAGTTGTATAACTCCTGAGGGATCACGCGATGCACCTCTACCTTATTACCGAGCATAATGCAGTGAATCATCACTGCTCGGTCAATGATAACCTCAGACCGGTTACTCATAGGGATGATGGAGTACTGAATGAACTCCAGCCATCCCCTAGAAACTGGCCTCAGATCATGCCTTCCCAACTGGTATGGTTGCCCCTTAGCATCACGCCAACACTGTGCTCTGGGGAAGCATATGTCAGTGAGGATCTGGTCTAATCTCTGTTCACTGTTGACCCTCCTAGTTTAAGAGTAGGGGTTCTCTCTAGTCGGAGATAACTGAAATAGCTCCCTCACCCTCTCTGGACCAAACTCCAAGATCCTCCCTTTGACCATGGTGCGCCAGTTCTTTGGATTGGGGTTCATGCCCTTGAAATACTTGTAAGTCACCCAAGTATTGGCATAGAATTTCTAGACCATCAGACGTTCCACTGCAGTCACAGGGTTGCATAGAACTTTCCAACCACTCCTCTGAATCCGCTCTCGGATCTTCGGATACTCATCCGACTGTAAATCAAACTTCACTTTCGGGATCACTTTCTTCTTGCTCAAATTGACTGGGTAGGGATGGGGGTGTAGGTGGGCACAACATGTTTTTAACTTTTCAAAAATTTCACCTTTTTCGAAGTAACCATTTCCGCGCTGCTGGCGCTAAACGCCCACTTTGGCGTTTAATGGCGTAGCGTTTTTTAAAAAAAATTGGGACCAGGGCTCGGCGCTAAACGCACAGGTCCCCGAGCGTTTAGCACCGAGCAAACATAAAGGTTTTTTAAGTTGGTGTCATTTCTAGCGCTAAACGCCCAGCTTGATGTTTAGCGCCATTGAGACAGTAGCTTTTTCTTGAAATTCATATTTGTTGGCCCTAAACGCTCATGTTTGCGTTTAGCGCCAGTGTCGACATAAAAACTCCTAGGATTGTGTGCCATTTTTGGAACTAAATGCTCAGCTTGGCATTTACCACCACTCAAACAGAAAGTTTCCCTTGAAATTTGTGTCATTTCTAACGCTGAACACCTAACCTAGCGTTTAGCGCTAGAGCACCCGAATCTCTTCTTCCCCAGGGTGTTCTGTCTTCCCTTCTGATCCCTCCTGTTCCTGTTTCAAACACTTTGCATGACCACAAACATAAATAAACCAAGGAAAACTATGAATAAAAATTAAAAGTAAGTGAAAATAAAAATGAACACAAAATCAAAGGAATAAGGATTGAGTTGCCTCTCAACAAGCACTTATTTAACGTCACTAGCTTGACGGTTGAGGCGGGATTGATCATAGTGCTTCAACTCTTCACCTCTCACCGTGAATTGTCTCCCTGTGTCTTCATGGATTAGCTCAATATGTTCAAGAGAAAAGATTTTGCTCACTGTTTGAGGCAACACTGGACTTTGAGTCAATACCACTTTCATCCCCAGTGAGAAATCTTTAATAGGGATCTTCTTTTTTCTCTATCTCCTGGGCACTTTCTTCTTAGGAACTTCCTCTTTAGTGGATGTTGCACCCCAACACCAAACTTAGGGTTGATATCAGGGGCAATTGTATTGATTCCCATCAAAGGAGGCTTGAGCTGCAAACTCTGTTTTACCTCATTAAGGGATTCTTGGAGACTTGGATCAGTGAACTCATTCTTTATACAAATGCTTTCTTCATTTGAATGATCTATGGTTTAAAAACCTTGAAGGTCAACTGCTCCTCATGCACCCTCAACACCAATTCACCTTCTTCCACATCAATCATAGCTCTCCATATAGCTAGGAATGGTCTTTTTAGGATTATGGAGGCGTTTTCATCCTCCCCCATGATCTCCTTCTTTCTAGTATTCAAAAAATTAGTTATTTTGAAGAGAATATAGATATATTTTAAAATACATATAATGTTGAAATGTGAATCTCTATTATAGTAATATATTAAAATTATTAAAATTAAGTTTATATTAATAATTGTTAATAATAATATAACTAAGGATAGTATTAAAAATATAAAAAAATATAACATTTTTTTGTTTTCTTGCTTATGGAAAAAAAAATTTTAGTAGGACTGACATGAAATTTTTCTTTCCTTCCTATTTTTTTATATCAAAACAAAAGAAATTACAATTTTTCATTATTTTTTTTCATTCATTTTTTTTCTCTCCAACTAAAATAGTATTAAGAACTTGTGATTTATGTAAGGCCCTTATAACCTAGTACAAATTAATATTTCCAATAAGATTGTTTCTTTTAATAAATATTTAAAGACAATAAAAAAATAGTAGATACATCCGTATCGCTGGTCCTCACTTAGAAGCCTATGATATATGTAAGGCATCAATAACTAGATTCAACTAACAATGTTCATAGTATCATAATGGTTGCACCGTATAGGAAATGGTATATTCAATGATGTATCGTAGAATCCTATTGCAACCATTGAATAAGGATAAAATTAATCAATTTATCTTTCAAAAAGTCCCCAATCATCATCCACGTGGAGCTATTTTTCAATCTTTATATTTATTAATATGCACAAGACATATATTTTTAGTATATTATCTGTACTGTACCCCCTAAGATCTCGGGCAAAACTGAGTCATATCTCGACACGACCTATCATGAAAACGACTCTATCTTAACAGAACGCTCCCATCAATCTCGCGACGAGATCAGGTGCTAAGATCTCGGACGAAACCAACTGCTAGCTCCACACTAAATTGGGCTATAAAATGACCATGGCATCAACGATAAAGCACACAACAAATTCATTCCATAATAACATACTACCAAATAGCGTTTCGATCATACACACGCTTTTGTTTAAGTGATTCATTTACTGACTTGGGCGTCGGAGTCCTTTTTGCAGGTACCACGCTCGGGTCTGAGTTCACGAGGATATCCCCGGTTCGGGTCAAGTTATAAAGCATACCGAGCAACGAGGAGCTGACGTATAGCTCGGGAAGAGTATCCTTGACAGAACATTTGACGCTCACCGTGGGGCCAAAGAGTTTAAATTCACCCCATCCTGTTATTTTAATTTTCATAACTTATCCATATCTGCCTTGTACCCCTTTTTCTTTGCAAAAAAGGAAGCATGACTGATCTCTCGGAGACTCAGCAACATCCTCGGACCAAAGCCGATCTCATGGCCGCTAACACCGCCCTCCTAGCAGAAAATCAGTGGATGGCCGAGCTGTTAGCAGCAGTGCAGAATAACGGAGAACGGAAAGTCGATAGCAAAAAGACAAACATTGATCAGCACGAAGAGCATCAGTCAGAGTCCAACGTGAAGACTGGGGAAACACCCCCCAAAACCAAAAGACAATGAACCAACCCGTTTTTTGAAGAAATAATGAATTTCAAAATGCCTAAGAATTGTACACTCCCTATGACTCTAACACCATATAAGGGGATCGGATATCCTAGAGTTCATGTCACAAAATTCGAGTCTATGATGTTCCTCAATAGTGACTCCGATCCCATCCTGTGCCGATCTTTTCCAACCTTTTTAGATAGAGTCGCTTTATTATGGTTTTCTAATTTGCCTGCAGGATCCATAACCAGCTTTGACGAGTTTGCCAAGATGTTCATCAATCACTTCGCAGCATCCAAAATCTATGTGAGAGACTCGGACTACCTTAGCACAATTAAACAAGGGCAGCATGAAAGTCTAAAGGACTACATGACATGCTTTACAACAGTAGCTATGGAGATCTTCAACCTTAATCCAGAAGTGCAGCTGCATGCCATTAAGAGTGGTCTTCGAGCTGGAAAATTCCAGGAAGCTATAGCTGTGGCAAAACCGAAAACATTAGAGGAGTTCCGGGATAAAGCCACTAGACAAATCGAAATAGAGGAATTACGTGAAACTCGAAGGAGCAAAAGACTACTATCACGGAAGGAAAAAGACAAGCTGTACAGGTCCCATAACAAAGACTCCAAAAAACCTTTTAAACTAACTCCAAAATTTGATACATATACTAGGTTTAACACCAGAAGAGAGGACATCATTAAAAAGATACTGCGCAACAAATTCATAAAGACACCAAGCAAAGCAGGAACATACAAAAGCAAACATTGCACATTCCACCAAAAATTCAGGCACACCACTGATGAATGCGTAGTAGCTAAGGACCTACTGGAGCAGTTAGCAAGATAGGGACTATTGGACAAATACGTTAGCTCTAGAAGTCGAAAAGAGCCAACCAAGGATACGGTATGACTCAGATCACAGAGCAAAAGAAATATGGCATAGCCTGGTAGAGATCCATGCCTCCAAAGGAGTCCTAAACTACATATCAGGTGGCTTTGCTAGAGGCAGAGGAACTAACACAGCCAGGAAAAGGAGTTATCAAACTATGATGGCAATGGAAGGATCTCATTAGAGCCCACCAGTTCCGATCTCAGCCGCCCACATCAGTTTCAATACTGACGACTTTAAATTGCAAACACCAAATTTAGACGACCCAGTGGTGATCTCGGTGCGCATTGGAGAACTAACCGTAAAGAAGGTCTTGCTCGATCCAGAGAGCAGTGCTGATATCTTATTCTACTCCACGTTCAAAAAGATGCAGTTAAGTGACAAGGCACTGCAACCATTAGAGGGAGAATTGGCAAGATTCTCAGGTGAAAGAGTCCTTGTATCAGGTTATGTATGGTTAAGAACAACACTGGGAGAACCCCCCAAACTCTAAAACACTAGACATCCAGATATAGATGCATCCAAATGACGAAGATAAGACAGTGTTTGTAACCGACCAAGGTAATTTTTGCTATAAGGTAATGCCTTTCAAACTAAAAAAATGCAGGAGCAAGTGATTAGAGACTGATGGCAAAATCTTTAAAAGTCAAATCGGACAAAACATCGAAATATACGTCGACGATATGGTGGCCAAGTCTAGTTCAGAGAAACAACACAAAGCCGACCTTCAGGAGATTTTCCAGTAACTCCGAACATACAATATGAGACTAAACCCAGAAAAATGCACATTTGGCATACAGAAAGGCAAAGTTCTCGGGTTTATGCTCACAAACAGAGGTATAGAAGCTAATCCCGATAAATGTCAAGCAGTTCTAAACATGCAGTCACCAAAAACAATCAAGGAAATACAACGTCTAATAGGTTGCTTAGTCGCCCTATCCAGATTCTTACCAGCAGCAGCCACTAGATCCTACCATTTCTTCAAAACCATGAAGAAGTTAGATAAGTTCGTTTGGACAGAAGATTGTGAAAAGGCCTTCTCCGAATTCAAACATATCCTGGGGTCACCACCTATACTTAAAAAACTAGAACAAGGTAAACCACTCTTTGTAGTCCTTTCAATTTCCACTAACACTATCAATTCTGTCTTGTAACAGAAGTAGGAAAAGAGGAACACCCGGTGTATTTTGTAAGCAAAGTATTACAAAATGCCAAGCCAAGATACCCGATGATAGAAAAATTGGCATTCGGTCTAGTAATCACTGCTCGATGGTTGAGGCATTACTTTCAAACACACCCAATTATAGTTCGAATCGGTCATCCCCTACTATTCTTGCCTGAATGAGCCGAGGTATAGGTCATCCTCTGGAAAAAGGTCAGCAAACTCCCCAGGTGAAACGTGATATACGTCGGCGGCTGGAGAATAGGGGAGGTGGGTACCTGCAAAGACACTCCAACGCTCAAGTCAGTAAAGAGATATGTGTGTAAAACTTTGCTGTCAAAAAGATTGCGTACCTCTTGAAGCTTTCCCCTCTCTCCTTATATCTGGTTGGATGAGGTTGATTATTTGTCTGAGTCGTAACGTCTGGGAGGAAATTCATTGCATATCCGACGTTATTGGATGAAAATTAATGCTGATTATTATGAATAGTCGGTTATGACCGAGGATTATGCGTTTCCAAGCTATAACTCGTAACTGGCATTTACTGGTCATATCACAGCCCCCAAGTTTGGCCTGATTTAGAGGAGACAGGTTGAGCTTTTTAAAATGTTATTAACGAGTTATAGCTCGATATATGGAGCCCTCAGATTAATGTGGATCATTGAAGTCTACCCTTGGTATGTGAAAAGACTTGGACACGTGTAACGGTGTTGAATCAATGCCTTTCATGGGTTGCTGTGTGAATTATTTATTATTTTTGTGGGCTAGTGCAACTTCCAATGTTTATATCTAACCATCTAAAGTGGGATGTGTTTAACGGCTAGGATTCAATTATGGAACTGAAGAGTTGATTAAATGAGTGGCTAGGGTGTAATATTTCTACATGGTTAATGTGCTTGACTGGGAGACATCTACAGAAGCTTTTAAGGAAGAATGAGTACAATAGGTTAGTAACTTTCCTTTGCCTTTTACCATTTTAAGTAACTTCCCTGTTTCAGTAAAAAAAGATGAGTGATAAAAAGAAAAAATTGCTACCCCAAGTCGAAGATAATGGGTCTTATGAATGGGTTGACAATGACGTTCACATACGGGCTTCTCTATTTTTTGATAAGGAGAGTGTGAATAGAGTGAATTTGGCCAGGATAGTGAGACTTGGATTTCATCTAGAATTGTTGCCATGCAACTGGTCTGATCTCATTTTCCATAGGAGATAGGATTTTGAAAGCTTTTATATGTATAGCTGTGTGATGGAAGAATTGCGTGTTAAGCTTCCTTTTTTCAATTTTGAATGTGATGTGATGAAACAAATGAACTGCGCTCCTTCCCAAATCCACCCAAATGGCTGGGCCTTTATCAAATGTTTCCAAGTTCTGATGCAATTTTTTGAAATTGAAGTTGAAATGGAACTGTTCTTTTCCTTATTTCAAGCCAAAGGGGTGTGGAAGGGTCTGTGGATAAATCTGAATAGTACTCCAGGCTTTTCTGAAAAAACTATATAAATCGTCTTTCAAAGATTTTAAAGAAATATTTTTGAAAGTAAAGTCAGTAGACAAAGAGTTTCCATTTTACCTTGATGAACACTTGGGGGAAAAATTCTCAATGTATTGGTGTTGTCAACCACAGCACATATTGGGTCCTGAACTTATTAGTGGTCAAAATGAATGTATAATTTCGCTCCTGATTGAGATGGTGGATAAAGGTGGTTTGATATCTGTGTCTGAGTTGCTTCCTTGGGAGGAAGATAAATCAGCTGTATTAAATTACCTTGGTAAGAAAATTGAAAAATGTTTATTGTTGTTTATGTTTGTTATCTGATCTAATGATCACTTTTCCTTTATGTTACAACTGGTACATTTCCTGGAGTAACTGCTTCAAGCCTAGGATCCCGATTTAAGAGCAAAAACTTTGAAGGTTCCTCTTCCAACCCGGATAAGGTGGATAGTGGAGCAGAGGTCAACCAGCCCCCAGCAAAAAAAAGGGAATTGTATTCAAAAAGAGAAAATTAGACGTGGTTATCCAGGATGGTGAACGGAGCAGGGATGAGGTGTTGCAGCTTGAAGATTTATCAAGCTTTACCATGAGGCAAGAAAAATTGCATTCTTTTGAAAATGAAGGGGAAGGATCGTCGGTTTGGAGTCGAAAATTTCCCTTTAATGTCGTCGCAGATGAAGTCGTTCAATCCTCGACAGATATAACCCGGGTGGACGAGGTTAGGGATATAGGGGTTGACCAATATTTGCAGGTTAGGCATATGCAAAAAAAATTCTTTGTTTTCTCTTTACAAAACATGATTCCTATGCTAATACTGATTCCTAAATTGTAGGTATTAGGATTTCGATTGGCTAGTATTGGTCGTAGTCAGGAGAAAAAACATAGAAGGGTAGTATGTGAGGCTTCTGAAATTGCTAATTTAAAAGAACAGTTAATGTTGAAGGATACAACTTTAACTGATTTGAAAAAGAAATTATCTGAATTAGAGGAGGAATTGAAAATGGAAAAGGAATGTCACGGGAAGGCTGCTGATTTGTTGAAAAAGAAAGAAAAAGACCTCACGGGTGTAAACGACCAAGTTGTTGAGTTAACCTAAAAAATGAAAGAGTATGAAAGTAACAAAGAGGGGGGATATTGCTTTAGAGAGTTGACATTCCATGTGTTGGGAATTTCGGTGCCATCTAGCTGTTCCAATTTATAAGCTCCTCGTCTAAGTACTTCATATACTCGGTACGGACTATCCCATGCTGCTGTGAGCTTTCCGTGGGAGGAGGGTCGGCGAGCCTGCTCAGTTTTCCTTAGAATTAAGTCGCCGACATTGAATGATCTTGGGAACACCCTCCGCGTATATCATTGGCTAAGTTGTTGTTGTAAAGCTCGGTGCCGAACATCTTCTGTTTCCCGAATCTCTTCGATTAGGTCAAGTTCTACTTGCCTGGCTTGATCATGGTGCTCGGCTAATGTCCGCATCGAGTATTGAGACACTTCTATAGGAATCATGGCTTCAGATCCATATACCAAGAGAAATGGTGTTTCCTTAGTTGTCGAATGTGCTGTAGTATTGTATGCCCATAATACTTCAGGAACAAATTCGGCCCATAGGCCCTTTGCATTGTTGAGCTTTTTTCTTAATGCTTGTAGGATGACCTTATTAGCTGCTTCTGCTAATCCATTGGACTGTGGATGCTCCACAGAGGAAAAATGTTGTTTTATCTTTAAATTATGCAAAAAAAATTTGAAATTATGGTCGGTAAACTGTTGACCATTGTCAGATACAATGTGACCTGGTATACCAAATCTACAGATTATATTTCTCCAAACAAAGCTTATCATCTGGGATAACGTGATTTTTGCCAAAGGCTGCGCTTCGATCCATTTAGAAAAATAATCGATTGCAACTATCAAATATTTCACCTATCTTGGGGCAGTGGGGAAAGGCCCGAGGATATCGATTCCCCATCTATTGAATGGCCAGCTTACCACTGAATGATGAAGCTGCTCGGCAGGTATGTTGATGATCGGGGAATGCTTCTGACAATTGTCACAAGTTCGAACTTTTTGACTGTTATCTTCCTATATTGTTGGCCAATAAAAACCAGCTCAGAGTATTTTCTATGCCAGGCTCCAAGCTCCAGAGTGTATTCCACAAATGCCTTCGTGAGCCTCGGATAAAACAAGGTCGGCCTCCGACCTGTCCAAACATTTTAATAGAGGTCGAGAATATTCTCGCCTATACAGAACATTATTTAATAACGTGAAGAAAGAGGCTTGTCGCCTGAATTTGTTCTTATCTTTAACTTCCTCTGGGATGGAACCATGATGGAGGTATTGAATATAAGGCTGCTACCAACTGTCTTCATTTATAATGTTTAAAATATTAAATGTATCAATGCTCGGCTTATCTAAAGTTGAATGCAAAAGCGTGGCAGTGTGTGCTTGTGTAGTCGCCAGCTTTGATAAAACATCTGCTCTGTGGTTTTGTTCTCTAGGTATATGAATAACCTCAACTTTGGAAAAACCATTTAGTAAAAAAACTGTTGAACAACATCCAGGTATTTCAATAAAATTTGATCTTTTGTTTGAAAACTTTGATTCACTTGTTGAACGATTAACAACGAATCACAGTACACTTTTAAATTAGCAATATGTAAATCGGTTGCTAACCTGAGCCCAACTATGAGGGCTTCGTATTCGGCCTGGTTATTACTGGCTTTGAATAAGAACCGGAGAGAATGTTCCAGAACTATGCCATCCGAGCTTTATAGTAGTATGCCTGCTCCAGCTCCTTGAGGGTTTGAAGCGCCATCTACGAACAAGGTCCATGCCTGGGCTTCATCTTTGGAGTATGAGTCCATAAACTCAGCTACAAAATCGGCCAAGCATTGTGACTTAACAGATCCTCTAGGCTGGTACTGAATATTGAATTCTAATAGTTCAATAGACCACTTGATTAGTCGTCCTGCCAATTCAGGCTTAGAAAGTATCTGCCGAAGTGGTTGTCCGATTCTGACGATGATTGTGTGACTCTGAAAATAAGGTCAGAGCCGTCTTGCAGAGAAAATTAATGCTAGGGCGAGCTTTTCGAGCCTTGGGTAACGAAGCTTTGCATTTTGTAGTGACTTGCTCACAAAATATACTGGCTACTGGACTTTGTTGCTTTCTGTAATAAGAACAGAGATAATGGCGACATCAGTTATAGACAAATATAGATATAATGGCTCGCCGAGCTTTGGTTTTTGTAAAATAGGTGGCTTTGAAAGAAATTGCTTTAAGCTCATGAATGCAGCTTCACAGTTTTCATCCCGTGAAAAATTTTTTGTGTCATTCCTCAAGCCTGAAAAAAGTTAAAGGATTTAGATGCTAAGCACGGCAGAAATCTGGACAATGCTGCTAATCTGCCTGTTAATCGTTGAACCTCCTTTATCGTCATCAGACTGCGCATGTCAAGTATTGCTTGACACTTTTCTGGATTTGCTTCAATACCTCGGCCTGTCAGGATGAAGCCGAGGAATTTTCCCTCCGAACACCAAAGGCGCATTTCTCGGGATTCAGTCTCATGTTATATTTTTGGATCTGTGTGAATATTTCATCAATGTCTTGTATGTGGGGATGTCCAATCTTTGTCTTGACGACCTTGTCGTTGACGTATACTTCAATGTTCCTGCCTATTTGCTGCTCAAAGATCTTGTTCATTAATCTCTGGTATGTTGCACCTGCATTCTTTAAACCAAAAGGCATGACATTATAATAGTGATTACCATATTCAGTTATGAAGGCAGTTTTTTCTTGGTCTGATGGATGCATAAGGATCTGGTTATAGCCAGAATATGCATCCATGAAACTCAAAGTGCCATAGCCACAAGAATTATCTACTAAAGTGTCAATGCAGGGTAAAAGATAAGCATCTTTAGGACAAGCCTTATTTAAGTCAGTAAAGTCGACGCACATGCGCCATTTACCGTTATTCTTTTTTACCATAACGACATTGGCCAATCAAGTCATAAATTGGATCTCTCGGATGAACTGTGAGTCGATGAGTTTATTGACTTCCATCATGGAGGCCAATCGTTTCTCGATTCCGAGATTGCGTTTCTTTTGAGAAACTGGTCGGGCTGTTGGACTCACTGCTAATTTATGTGTGATTACTGACGGATCGATCCCTGGCATATCCCGGGAAGTCCAGGCAAATAGGTCGGCGTTCTGGCATAATAAATTAATCAGCTTTTCCTTGTCCTCACTGTCGATTGATGTTCCGATAAAAGTGAACTTCGTTGGATCTTTGGTCAAGGTGACCTTTGTTAGATCTTCGTTTGGCGTGGGGCATTCTTGAAAGTCGGTCCTCGGGTCTAGCTCGGCTAGGTTTGGTTTGGTTTGTCAAGATGTCCTTGCCGGGCCAAGCGCTCTAGTATATCCTTAACAATTATACATTCGTCGGTTGTATGGCCGTGTTTCTGATGAAAGGTGCAGTATTTGGATTTGTCAATGTTTTTTGGTTCATGGTAACTGCCTGCCTTTCAGGGAGGTTTAATCAGCTTTGAGTTCAGTATCTCCTTAATAATGTCATCCCTCTTAGCGTTGAACTGGGTATATGATTCATAGCAAGGAACTGATTTGAAGCTCTTCTTATTATCGCGAGGTTTTTCATCGTCTTTGGTGGCCGATTTGTTTGCTTTTCGTGCCTGGTGGAGCTCCTCAATGTCTATCTGTCCCTTGGCTTTCTCACGAAACACGGCCAAAGTTTTGGGCTTAGTGACGGCGATGGTCTCTTGGAATTTACCTGGGTGAAGGCCGCTTTTGATGGCATGAAGGTGAACTTCGGGGTGGATGTCGGGTATTTTCATAGCCACCTTTGTGAAACGGGTGATATAATCTTTTAGGCTTTCTTGTGGTCCCTGTTTAATGGTCGTTAAATAATCAGAATCATGGAGATATATTGCAGATGCTGCGAAATAGTCTTCAAATTGCTTAGCTAACTCTTGAAAACGTGATATAGAATCTACAGGCAAAGAGCAAAACCAGTCAAGTACAGGACCATCTAAGAAAGACGGGAAACAACGACATAAAATAGGATCAGATGCACCGTTAACAATCATAATAGATCAAATTTTTTTAATATGTTGCTTCGGGTCCCCCAAACCGTCGTATGGAGTTAAAGTCGTCGGCATGGTGAACTGTCTGGGAAGCTGAAAGTTCATTATGTCAGCTGTGAATGGCCCTGCAGAGTTGTCGGGCTTTTCTTCCTTATCATCGGGTTGGGCTCTTTCACTCTGATGGCCCCTGTCATTCTCACTCTAAGGTGTCTCAGAGACATGAGTTGGTGCCGATTGATGCTCGTCATTCCCCTGCCGCTCGTGGTGATCGTTATTGTGCTCCAGGCGAGCATTAACTAGTTGCGCGATTTGGTTTTGCATTCTCTGATTCTCCTTCGCCATCTGTTGGTTTGCTTGTTAAAGCTCGGTCACCATCCATAGAAGCTCGGATGGGGTGGGAGGAGGAACATCAGCCATAGATAGTTACGAGGAATTCGGGGCTTATGACAAATGATATCTTAAGTTCGGCCCCACGGTGGGTGCCAAATATTCTTGCCTAAATGAGCCGAGGTATAGGTCGTCCTCCGAAAAAGGTCGGCGAACTCCCAGGCGGAACGTGATATACGTCGGCAGCTGGAGAACAGGAGAGGTGGGTACCTGCAAAGACACTCCAACGCTCAAGTCAGTAAAGAGATATGTGTGTAAAACTTTGCTCTCGAAAAGATTGCGTACCTTCTGAAGCTTTCCCCTCTCTCCTTATATCTGGTTGGATGAGGTTGATCATTTTGTCTGAGTCGTAACGTCCGAGGAGGGAATTCATTGCATATCCGACGTTATTGGATGAAAATTAATGCTGATTATTATGAATAGTCGGTTATGACCGATGATTATGCGTTTTCGAGCTATAACTCATAACTGACGTTTACTGGTCATATCACCTCCGAAACATATTATCAAAGCCAGAGCTAGCAGGATGATTGACAAAATGGGCAATAGAGCTCTCTGAATTTGACATATCATATCAATCACGAAGATCACCTAAAGCAGAAGCATTGGCTAACTTCATCTCAGAATTCACAGAAAAAGAGGATCGCATTAAAACATGGGAATTATACATAGACAGAGCATCAAACGAAAACGGATGTGGAGTAGGAATCCTCCTAAAAGACAATAATGGAGTCCATGCCGAACAGTCAATAAAGTTTCTTTTTGAAACAACCAATAACCAGACCGAGTATGAAGCTCTACTAGAAGGCCTAAGGTTAGCCAAGGAAGTAGGGATTTCCAGTTTAAAAGTACATTGTGACTCCCTCCTTGTGGTAGAACAGGTAAATGGTCATTTTCAGGTATGAGATTCACTTCTAGAAAAATATTTGAACTCGGTCAAAACCATAATGTAATTTTTTCAAAATTTTTAAATACTGCATATACCTAAAGAACAAAATTGCAGGGCCGATATTTTATCCAAATTAGCTACATATAGGGTAACAGATCAAACAAAAAATTGAACCATCTTACACTAACGGAATCCAGTTTAGATACAAAATTTGTTTTAAGTATGTCACAGGAAGAAGATTGGCGAAGCGCATTTATTCACTACTTAAAAAGAGGAGAAATACCCGAGGGTGAAAACCCAAGGACATTCAAATACAAAGCAAACCAGCATACCCTATTAGGGGCGGACCTATACATGCGAGGTATATTCCAACCTCTTCTGAAATGCCTTGGCCGAGCAGAAGCAGAAACCGCCATGGACAAGCTACATGATGGGATCTACGGACACCATACCAGAAGTAGGAGTTTGGCCACAAAAATACTCTGAGCAAGATACTTTTGGCCGACGTTAAGAAAAGATTGCAGAAATAAGGTACAAAACTGCGATGCATGTCAGAGATGCGCCCCGCACATCCACAACCCAGCCGAGCTATTACATACCTCAGACGTCAGCTGACCGTTTCACAAATGGGGGATGGACATACTCTAACTATTCCCATTCTCAACAGGACAGGTAAAGTTCCTTTTAGTAGCTGTTGATTACTTCACAAAATGGATAGAAGCATAGCCTCTTACCAAAATAACAGCAAAAAAGGTACAAAATTTCATTTGGAAATCAATTATATGTAGATTTGGTTTACCTAGGGAAATCGTATTTGATAATGACAGACAATTTACAGATAAAAAGATCCCATCATATCTAACCGACCTGCATATCAAACATTGTTTTTCCTCTGTCGAATACCCACAAACCAATGGGCTCGCGGAGGTGGCTAACAAAGTTATCTTGGAGGCCTTAAAAAAGAAACTGACAGATGCTAATGGACGATGGGCCGAGCTTATACCGAAAGTGTTGTGGAGTTATAACACAACACCCCACACAACAACAAATGAAAGCCCATTCCGACTAGTCTATGGTGCAGACTGTATGATACCCATCGAGATTAGCCAAGAGTCCAATTGGACCGAATACTTTGATGAGCGGATAATTTATACGCTTTTTAGCATTGTTTTTAGGAAGTTTTTAGTAAGTTTTAGTTACTTTTTAGTATATCTTTATTATTTTTTATGCAAAAATCATATTTCTGGACTTTACTATGAGTTTGTATATTTTTCTGTGATTTTAGGTATTTTCTGGCTGAAATTGAGGGACCTGAGCAAAAATCTAATTCAAAGGCTGAGAAAGGACAGCAGATGCTATTGGATTCTGACCCTCCTACACTCGAAGTGGATTTTATGGAGCTATAGAAGTCCAATTGGCGTGCTCTTAACTGTGTTGGAAAGTAGACATCTTGGGCTTTTCAGTAATTTATAATAGTCCATACTTTATCCGAGATTTGATGGCCCAAACTGGTGTCCAAACACCCACCAGAGACCCTTCTCTGGCATAAAATGCCAGAACTGGCACCAAAGCTGGAGTTAAACGCCCAAACTGGCACCCAAGCTGGCGTTTAACTCCAAGAAGAGCCTATGCACGTGAAAGCTTCAATGCTCAGCTCAAACACACACTAAGTGGGCCCCGGAAGTGGATTTCTGTACTATCTGCACTTAGTTACTCATTTTCTGTAAACCTAGTTTACTAGTTTAGTATAAATATCACTTTTTACTATTGTATTCATATTTTTGGATGACTTTTTGATCCTTTGATCAGGTCTTCTTCCCCTATTTTTGAATTCTTATGCCTAGACCTTTTGTTCTTATGTATTTTCAACGGTGGAGTTTCTACACCTCATAGAATAAGGTGAGGAGCTCTGCTGTTCCTCATGAATTAATGCAAGTACTATTGTTTTTCTTTCAATTCGCACCTACTTCTTCTCCAAGATATACTCTCGTACTTAATTCAGTTAAGTTAGACTGAAGGGGTGATCCGTGACAATCACCCACTATCTTCAGTACTCGCTTAGCTAAGATCTGCGTGCCTGACAACCACAAGCGGTCTACATGATGTTCAACGTAGTCATTGGATGCCAGCTGGAGTATATTCTCTTGGGTCTCTGATCCATGTGTTTGACTAGCATCTCCTGGCAACAGAGCATTAAAATTAGTGAGATCAGAACCTTCGTGGGATAGGCTAGAAATAATTGGCAGCATTCCTGAGATCCAAAAGTCCAAATCTTGTCTGTGGTATTCCGAGAAGGATCTGAGAAGGGATGACTATGACGAGCTTCAAACTCACGATGTTAGGCACAGTGACAGTGCGCAAAAGGATCAATGGATCTTATTCCGATACAAGTGAGAACTGACAGATGATTAGCCCTGCGGTGAGAACCGTAGCCGGACCATTTTCACTGAGAGGACAGATGGTAGCCATTGAAAATGGTGATCCACCAACTTACAGCTTGTCATGGAAGGGAGGATGCATGATTGGAGGAAGACAACAGGAAAGCAAAGATTCAGAAGGAACAAAGCATCTCCAAACATTTATCTGAAATTCCCACCAATGAATTACATAAGTATCTTTATATCTTATTTTATGTTTTATTTATCTGTTAATTATCAAAACCTCATAACCATTTGAATCCGCCTGACTGAGATTTACAAGATGACCATAGTTTGCTTCAAGCCGACAATCTCCGTAGGATCGACCCTTACTCACGTAAGGTATTACTTGGACGACCCAGTGCACTTGCTGGTTAGTTGTGCAGAGTTGTGAAAAGTGTGATCACAATTTCGTGCACCAAGGTTTTGCTGCCGTTGCTGGGGATTGTTCGAGTTTGGACAACTGACGGTTCATCTTATTGCTTAGATTGGGTAATTTTAGTTTTATTTTCGAAAAATACAAAAAAATTAATAAAATCATAAAAACGAAAAAAATATAAATAAAAATATTTTGTGTTTCTTGTTTGAGTCTAGTGTCAAATCCTAAGTTTGGTGTCAATTGCATGTTCTCAATTTTCCTAGGTTTTCGAAAAACTTCATGCATTGTGTTCTTCTGTGATCTTCGAGTGGTTCTTTATGATTTCCTTTGCTTGATATTATAATTTTCCTATTTTGTGTTTTATGTTGTTTTTCTCTCTTTTCATTAAAAATTCAAAAATAAAAAATATATATTTTCAAGTAAATAATACAGAGAAATGAAGATTTAGAACATAAAGCAGAAGAATCACAGAGAAAAAGAGCTCACTGGCAATAAAACGCCAGTAAAGAGGCACTTTGGGCATTAAACGCCAGAATGGCTATCATTCTGGGCGTTTAACGCCAGTAAAGCTATCATTCTAGGCGTTAAACGCCAGAATGGGTAGCATTCTGGGCGTTTAACGCCAAGATGACATAGGGGAGGTAATTTCGTTTTAAATTCAATTTTTTTCAAATTTTCATGTTTTAATTCATAATTTTAAAATCTTATCTTTCCACATTTTCAAAAGTCCTTGCTAACAATTAATGTTTTGATTCAAAAAATTGCAACTTTGTTACTTTCTTGTTAGGAAAGGTTCAACCTTTGAATTTTAGAATCATATCTTTTAATTTCTTGTTAGTCAAGTCATCAATTTTAAAAATCAAATCTTTTTCAATCATATCTTTTCTATCATATCTTTTTAAAATCAAATCTTTTTCAAATTTTGATTTCAAAATATTTTTTCTGACTTCTTATCTTTTCAAAATTATTTTCAAATCTTTTTCAACTAATTACTATTTATTATCTTTTTCAAAACCAACTAACCACTTTTCCACTTCCAATTTTCGAAAATCACTAACCTTTTTTTAAAATCTTTTTAATTAACTACTTGTTTTAAGTTCAATTTTTGAATACTCTCTCTCTCATCTCTTTCTATTTATTTGCTAACACTTCTCTTCTACTTATAATTCGAACCCTCTCTCTCTCTCTCTGTGTGTGTTCGAATTTTTCTCATTCTCTCTCTACCCATTCCTCTATTCTTTTCTTCTGACACCTCAAGGAATCTCTATACTGTGACATAGAGGATTCCACTACTCCCTTTGTTCTTTTCTTTTTCATATGAGCAGAAACAGGGATAAAAATATTCTTGTTGAAGCTGATCCTGAACCTGAAAGGACTCTGAAGAAGAAGCTAAGAGAAGCTAAAGCACAACACTTCGGAGAGGACCTTACAGAAAAATTCAAAAAGAAGTAGATATGGCAGCCGAACCCAACAACAATGCCAGAGATGCAAGGAAGATGCTTGGTTACTATGCTGCACCAACTTCCAATTTCTATGGAAGAAGCATCTCAATTCCTGCCATTGGAGCAAACAACTTTGAGCTTAAACCTCAATTAGTTTCTCTAATGTAGCAGAATTGCAAGTTTTATGGACTTCCATCGAAAGATCCTCATCAATTCTTAGCTAAATTCTTGCAGATCTGTGATACTGTTAAGTCCAATGGGGTTGATCTCGAGGTCTACAGACTTATGCTTTTCCCCTTTTGCTGTGAGAGACAGAGCTAGAACATAGTTAGACTCATAGCCTAGAGAAAGCCTGAACTCTTGGGACAAGCTAGTCAATACTTTCTTGACCAAATTCTTTGCACCTTAAAAGATGAGCAAGCTCAGAGTGGACGTCCAAACCTTCAGACAGAAGGAAGGTGAATCCCTCTATGAAGCTTGGGAAAGATACAAGCAATTAACCAAAAGGTGTCCTTCTAACATGTTTCCAGAATGGAGCATCATATGTATATTCTATAATGGGATGTTTGAAATATCCAAGATGTCATTGGACCATTCTGTTGGTAGATCCCTTCATCTGAAAACACTTGCAGAAGCCCAGGAACTCATTGAGATGGTTGCAAATAACCAGTTCATGTATACTTCTGAAAGAAATCCTGTGAACAATGGGACGACTCAGAAGAGAGGAGTTCTTGAGATTGATACTATGAATGCCATATTGGCTCAGAACAAAATATTGACTCAGCAAGTCAATATGATTTCTCAGAATCTGACTGGATTGCAAGCTGCATCTAGTAGTGCTAAAGAAGCCTCATCTGAAGGAGAAGCTTATGACCCTGAGAATCCTACAATAGAAGAGGTGAATTACATGGAAGAATCCTATGGAAACACCTATAATCCTTCATGGAGGAATCATCCAAATTTCTCATGGAATGATCAACAGAAGCCTCAACAAGGCTTCAACAACAATAATAGTGGGAGAAATAGGTTTGGCAATAGCAAACCTTTTCCATCATCTTCTCAGCAACAGACAGAGAATTTTGAACAGAGCCTCTCTGGCTTAGCAAACATAGTCTCTGATCTATCTAAAGCCACTCTCAGTTTCATGAATAAAACAAGGTCCTCCATCAGAAATTTGGAGGCACAAGTGGGTCAGCTGAGTAAAAGAGTTACTGAAACTCCTCCTAGTACTCTCCCAAGCAATATAGAAGAGAATACCAAAAGAGAGTGCAAGGCCATAACTACAACCACAATGGCCGAACCTGGAGAGAGTGAAAAGGCAGTGATTCCCAGTGAAGAAGACCTCAAGGGACGTCCACTGACCAATAAGAAGTTTCCTATTGAGGAACCAAAGGAATCCGAGGCTCCTACAGAGACCATAGAGATTCCACTGAACTTACTATTGTCATTCATAAACTCTGATGAATATTCTTCCTCTGAAGAGGACGAAGACACAGTTGAAGAGCAAGTTGCTCAGTATCTAGGAGCAATCATGAAGCTGAATGCCAAGTTATTTGGTAATGAGACTTGGGAGGATAAACCTCCATTGCTCATCAATGAACTGAATACATGGATTCAGCAGACATTGCCTCAAAAGAAACCGGATCCCGGAAGGTTCTTAATACCTTGCACCATAGGCACCATGAACTTTGAAAAGGCTCTGTGTGACCTGGGGTCAGGTATCAACCTCATGCCACTCTCTGTAATGGAGAAACTAGGGATCTTTGAGGTATAAGCTGCAAGAATCTCATTAGAGATGGCAGACAAATCAATGAAACAGGCTTATGGACTTGTAGAGGATGTCTTAGTGAAGGTTGAAGGCCTTTACGTCTGATGAGAGGATTTTTGCCAGTAAAGAATTTCATAAAAATAGTCGCGTTGTAGATATAGTCTCTAAACTGACAGAAATCCCTTCGTACAAACGTTTTGGCTGTCACAAGTAACAAACCCCTTTTAAAATTGATAACCGAGTATTTAAACCTCGGGTCGTCTTCTCAAGAAATTGCAGGGAGGTATGTTCTTAGTATTGGTTATGAAAAAGGTAAAATTGGGGTTATGGAAGTAAGGTGGGAATATGTTATATGACAAGTAAAATAAAATAATAATAACTGTAAAATAAACCTTTGGCAAGGTACAAGAACTAGAAGTCCTATCCTAGTTATCCTTATCAATTGTGATGAGAATTGGATTTTTCTTCCACTTTGTTAACCTCTAACTATGAAGGTAAGTTAAGTGGATGAATTCCAATTTTCAATTAACAATGAGTTTGATAACTCAAGAGTCACCAGTTATTTAACCAAAGCCAAAAGGAAAACTATCTACTCGAATGAAAATAATTTGGATAAGTACCAACAACATAAATTAAAGAAAGTAATCATAGATCTGAAATACCTCAAATAACATTAATTAAGAAAATCAATCCAAAGTATTTTAAAATAAAAGGGAAGCTTAAAACAAAGAAACATTAAACCTGGATCGAGAGTCACTCCTAAAAATAAGAGAAGTCCTAAATCCTAAATCCTAAAGAGAGAGGAGAGAACCCCTCTCAAAACTAGATCTAAATCATGAAAAGTGAATTATGAGTGCATGATGAGTCTCTGCAAGTTCCTTGACTTTAATCTGTGTTTCTGGGCCGAAAACTAGGTTGAAATGCAGCCCAGAATCTCTGCCAGCGACTTTTGTAATTCTGCAGATCGTGCATGTCACGTGTCCGCGTCGTCCACGCATACTCGTCGTATATGCGACCGTGTGACTTCTCGCTGGTCACCTCCTCGATTCCTTGTGTTCCTTCCATTTTTGCACACTTCCTCTTCATCCTCTAATCCATTCCTGTCCTATGAAGCCTGAAACACTTAACACACAGATCAAGGCATCGAATAGTAATAAGAGAGAATTAAGATTAGCTAAATTAAGACCAAAGAAGCATGTTTTCAATCATGTAATAATTTTAGGAAGGAAATATAAATACATGCTAAATACATGAATAAGTGGGTAAAGATCATGATAAAACCACACAATTAAACACATTGTAAACCATAAAATAGTGGTTTATCAACCTCCCCACACTTAAACATTAGCATGTCCTCATGCTAAGCTCAAGAGAAGCTATAAAGGAGTGAAGAGGAATTATAGAATGTATGAAATGCAACCTATCTATGTGAATGCAACTACATGCAAAGATGATTCTACCTTCTTGGTGAAAAAGCAAATAATTCTTTCAAGAACAAGTATGAACTAGATTTCACTAATTCAAATCACAAAATACAATACAAATAACTTGCAAGAAAAAGATAGCTCATGAAAGCAGGGAATATAGAATTGAGAACTGAACCCTTACTGGTAGTGTATATCATTATAACTCTCAAGTGTCTAGGGTCAATTCTCTCAATTCTCTACTAATCTTGCTTACTATAGCTTACTCTTCATCTAACAATCAACAAAATTTTAATGCACCAATACACAAATCAAGAGGTCTTTCAAAGGTTGTAATGGGGTTAGGGTCAAGGTAGGATTGTATTTGGCCAAGTGGACTAAAATCTGAATGCTTAATTAACATAAACTTTCCACCTAATTTAAGACAATCCATTTAATTAAAATGCAAAATCTAACTTCCCATTAACTGTGCTTTCCACATGTTCATGCATCATAACATTGAGTTTAGTACATATGCATTAATACCAACACTTACTTTGGGGCATTTTGTCCCCTTTTATTGATTGCTCTTTTCTTTTTCTTTTTTTTTTCTTTTTTTTTCTCAATGCATATGATTAAAGTATTGAATGCAATAATATGTGCTCAACTATTATTTTACACATTTTCACTAAAATATACAACACCCAGTTATTCAAACCAAATAATTTCAAACCCAACTTCCCCACATTTAAATCATGAGCACTTTTACTAGTCTAAGCTAACCAAAGATTCCAATTAAGGACATTATTGTTTTTCACTTAAAGTTAGTAATGAGCTAAAGTAAAGAACAAATGGGTATATTAGGCTCAAATTGGTTTGCAAAGGATAATGAAAGGGTAAGTCCATATGGGTATGTAAGCTTAGTGAAACAAAGGCCTCAATCATATCAGTGCATGCATACATTAAACAATGGAAATATAGAATTAAGCAAGACAAAGATCACAATTTTAGAGAGAAAAACACACACCAAAAATAAAATATTGATTGATAAAATGCAACCAATCAAATAGGCTCAAAATTTCACTGGTTTTGTGTGTTCGAGCTTTAAACCATGTTCCAAAATAATATTTCTTTAATACAAGTTTTTCAAAAAGTTTTTAATTTAAATTAGTGAAATACTATAAAAAGTTTCTTGAAAAAGAAAATATTACTTCAACCAAGTGGTAAAATATGCACAAAATCAAGAGAATATGCGATCAGATATGCAAATGCAACAATGAAAAACAAAAATTGGTATTGAGAAGGGACCAACTAACCCGTGGAGATCGGTATCGACCTCCCCACACTTAAAGATTGCACCGTCCTCGGTGCATGCTATATGTACAAGTGGACGGGGGTTGTTGTTCCTCAGCTGGTGCTCTCTTTGTTCCTTTCCTTGCCGGTGGTTTGGGAGTAGTTTTCTCCGTACCCTTCTTGGTGGCCATCCTGAAAAAGGGAAGAAAAAGTAAATAAAATTAAAGAGATAGAGCAAGGAAGAGGAATAAGTGAGTGATAGTCAATGCACGGTAAAGATCAATGAAGGTAACACATGGTCATGACAACATGTGAAAAGTTCATTAAAGGGAATAAAATAAGTGCAAGATAGGGTAAGTAGATGCAAGATGTTTATTGGCATGCCGGCAAGGGCATGAGTAGCATAGATCAAACATCACTTCGTAACAAACTATCACGTTTGTATTGACAATTAAATTTAATTAATAAAATAATAAAGGAAATTTGTGAAAAGCAGGCATTAAATAGTGGAATAGAATAATGTAGAAAAGTGAATGATGCCATATGGGCTTTTTCACAAATACTTAGCATGCATGGTAAATAATCTAATGAAAATAATAAATTGAACATGCAAGCAACCCTTTAAAAAAAATTAATATATAATTGCCAAACAATTTTGCAATAATTCACAATGACCTAAATGAATTTTTCAACACCAATTTAAAAGAAAAAGAAAGGAAAAGAAAACATGTACAATGAAAGTAAAAAGAAAGAAAAAGGAAGAAGAAAACATAAAATAAAGAAGAAGAATAGAAAAGTAAGGAGGGGGGAAGAAAGAAAGGGGAAGAAAGAAAGAAGAAGGGAAAAGAAAAAGTAGGATTTGGGGAAGAGAAAGATAAGATATTTGGCAAATTAGGATAAGTTGTGCGGCACAAGCGACGCAGACGCGTGGGGGACGCGTTCGCGCGACTTGCGCTTTAAGTTAATTGACGCAGTCGCGTCGGTCACGCAGTCGCATGACACGGTTTATGCTACTGGCGCGAGGGCAGCCTTGTGCTCGCACAACTCTCTGTTCAAAATCTTATTTTTGCCAAATTCGGGGTGACGCGATCGCGCGGGACATGCGATCGCGTGGATGGCCATTTTTGGAAAACGATCGGCCACGTGGGGCACGCGTTCGCGTCGGAGGGCTTGGGCTTCTAGCACGAGTTCAGCCCAATTCCAGCACAACTTTCGGCCATACACCCTTTTACGTTGATTTACAGGGCCACGCGGTCGCGTGGGTGACGCGGTCGCGTGGGAGGCCAGTGTTCCCACTCGACGCGGACTCGTCAGCGACGCGGTCGCGTGGGACGATTTATACCACGGGCACGCCTCCAGCCACGCTCTTGCGTGACTCTCTGTTCAATTCTTTTCCTCCCAACGCACTAGTGACGCAGACGCGTCAGCGACGCTGCCGCATCGCGTGCGTGTTTTCTTTTTTTTTTCAATGCAATATGCAGATGCAAATGCAGTGCTGATATGGATGTTATGAATAATTACAGGTTCAATAAAAATAGAATAAAATAAAATGAAAAACAAACAAAACGAAATAAAATTAAAATTGAGAACGGAACGATTATACCATGGTGGGTTGTCTCCCACCTAGCACTTTTAGTTAAAGTCCTTAAGTTGGACATTTGGTGAGCTCCCTGTTATGGTGGCTTATGCTTGTATTCATCCAGAAATCTTCACCAATGTTTGTATCTCCAGTAACCTCCAGGGTCCCAAACTAGGCGCAGAAAGCCTTCAAGTAAGTTGAAGCAAGTGACAAGGCCCCAAGAGTGGTTATTGGTAAAATGGATTCCGGGGTCCCAGACCTTGCCTTTGCACCCGTCTTTTGGTTGAGCAATATTGTTCCATCCGGGTGGCAAGCAGTCTGAATTCTCACGTAAGCGGCCAAACAACTTCCTAGACCCATTCAGTTGAGCTTTACACCAACCTTTGCGTTTAAACTTTGAGCACACAACCATGTTGAACCTTGCAGGATAACTCTTACCACTAACCATCTTCCTTTTACTCTTGATGCCACAGAGAGCTCTAAGTTGACCATCCGTCTCCAGTAGCCCATATTCAAGTGGAATTAGAAAGCTAAGGGATATGAATTTTACCCACTTGAATGTTGTGAAGGATGATGGCAACTTAAGGGGAGGTATTTTTAATGAAATTGCAAGCTCCACTCCCTTGTGCTCTTCTCTGATAACTACCACCTCTTTGCAAGCTTCTTCAATTTCAACCTCTTCCTCTTGGTAGCTTTCTTCCAATTCAATCTCCTCTTCATTGCTTTCCAAGGGCATGGAAGGTTGTGCTTCTTCTTCTTGAATCTCCATCTCTTGATCAACCTCTTCCAAGTCTTCAACTGTGATATGCCTTGGAGGTTGTACACCCTCCTCAACATCAATTGCAACCATCTTGGAAGGAGGCTCTATGTTTTGACTTTCCCATGGATGTTCAGCATCTCCTAAGTCTTCAACCAATTCTTCTTCTTCAATAATTCCGGCTTCCTCTACTTGTTCCAATACAAAGTCATGCTCCGTACTGTTCACTGGAGTTTCTAGTATCTCCTTCATACTACGTTCTTCATTAGATTGTCCACATGAAGCCATGGGGGTTCCTTGAGTGTCCGAACGTCGGGAAGCTAATTGACTCATTATTGCTTGCCCCAATTGATGAATGGTTGCCTGAAATCGATCCACTGTTTCCTTGAAATGATCCTTTATCTCTTGATGCACTCGGCTTTCATAAATAGGATCATAGTGCTCTTGGATTGATGGATATGGAGATGGTGAATATTGAAGTGGTAGTTTTTGTGAGTAATTAGGTTGGAATTGGGGTGGTTCTATATATGATTCATATGGCTCATAAGGTGGTTGGTATGGTGGTTGAGGGTTAGGGGCAAATGGAGGTGAATGGTGGTAGTTGGCTTGTGAGTGTGGTGGTTCAAAGTTGTGTTGAGGAGAGGGTTTATAGGCATATGGTTGTGGTTGTTGATAGTTCATTGGAGGTGGTTGTTGCCATGAGGGTTGATCAAATCCTTGTGGCTCCTCCCATCTTTGATTGTTCCAACCTTGATGCCTGTTCTCATTGTAATTTCTTCTTCCTGCAACATAATTGTAACCAGACTCATAGCCAAAGGGGTGAGAGTTCATAGTAGCAAACAAAAATTAAAAACAAAAATAAAAACAAATTGAAATTAAAAGGTTATTTTAAATTTTTTTTAATTTGAAAATTAAATTTTGAAATTTTGAAAATTAAATTTTGAAATCTGAAATTTGAAATTTTGAATTTTAAAAATTTTTTGAAACTTTGAATTTTGAAATTTTGAAAACTGAAATTTAAATATTGAATTTTGAAATTTGATTTTTTGAAATAAGATAAGATAAGATAAAAATTTTAAAATAAAAACCAATAACCTCTTCATTTACGAAAAAGCAAAAATAAAAACAAAAATAAAAACAAATAAACAAGCAAAAATAAAATATTTACAATAACCAATAATAAGGCACACGTTTGCAATTCCCCGACAACGGTGCCATTTTGATGAGAGGATTTTTGCCAGTAAAGAATTTCATAAAAACAGTCGCGTTGTAGATATGGTCTCAAAACCGACAGAAATCCCTTCGTACAAACGTTTTGGTTGTCACAAGTAACAAACCCCTTTTAAAATTGATAACAGAGTATTTAAACCTCGGGTCGTCTTCTCAAGGAATTGCAGGGAGGTATGTTCTTATTATTGGTTATGAAAAAGGTAAAATTGGGGTTATGGAAGTAAGGTGAGAATATGTTATATGACAAGTAAAATAAAATAATAATAACTGTAAAATAAACCTTTGGCAAGGTACAAGAACTAGAAGTCCTATCCTAGTTATCCTTATCAATTGTGATGAGAATTGAATTTTTCTTCCACTTTGTTAACCTCTAACTATGAAGGTAAGTTAAGTGGATGAATTCCAATTTTCAATTAACAATGAGTTTGATAACTCAAGAGTCACCAGTTATTTAACCAAAGCCAAAAGGAAAACTATCTACTCGAATGAAAATAATTTGGATAAGTACCAACAACATAAATTAAAGAAAGCAATCATAGATCTGAAATACCTCAAATAACATTAATTAAGAAAATCAATCCAAAGTATTTTAAAATAAAAGGGAAGCTTAAAACAAAGAAACATTAAACCTGGATCGAGAGTCACTCCTAAAAATAAAAGAAGTCCTAAATCCTAAATCCTAAAGAGAGAGGAGAGAACCCCTCTCAAAACTAGATCTAAATCATGAAAAGTGAATTATGAGTGCATGATGAGTCTCTGCAAGTTCCCTGACTTTAATCTGTGTTTCTGGGCCAAAAATTGGGTTGAAATGCGGCCCAGAATCTCTGCCAGTGACTTTTGTAATTCTGCAGATCGCGCATGTCACGCGTCCACGTCGTTCACGCATTCGCGTCGTATATGTAGCTTCCAATCCGCGCGGTCGCGTCAGGCACGCGATCGCGTCACTCCGATTTCTTCCATTTCACGCGGTCGCGTGAGCCATGCGACCGTGTGACTTTTCACTGGTCACCTCCTCGATTCCTTGTGTTCCTTCCATTTTTGCACACTTTCTCTTCATCCTCTAATCCATTCCTGCCCTATGAAGCCTGAAACACTTAACACACAGATCAAGGCATCGAATAGTAATAAGAGAGAATTAACATTAGCTAAATTAAGACCAAAGAAGCATGTTTTCAATCATGTAATAATTTTAGGAAGGAAATATAAATACATGCTAAATACATGAATAAGTGGGTAAAGATCATGATAAAACCACACAATTAAACACATTGTAAACCATAAAATAGTGGTTTATCAACGTCCCTGCTGACTTCATAATCCTAGACACTGGGAAGGATGAGGATGAATCCATCATCCTTGGAAGACCCTTCTTAGCCACATCAAAGGCTGTGATTGATGTGGACAGGGGGGAGTTAGTCCTTCAATTGAATGAGGACTACCTTGTGTTTTAGACTCAAGGATCTTCTTCTGTAAACATGGAGAAGAAGCATGAAAAGCATCTCTCAATATAGAGTCAAACAGAGCCCCCACACTCAACTTCTAAGTTTGGTGTTGGGAGGCCACAATCATGCTCTGAGCACCTGTGAAGCTCTGTAAGAGCTTCCTGTCAAGCTATTGACATTAAAGAAGCACTTGTTAGGAGGCAACCCAATTTTATTTATCTATATTAATTACTCTTACATTTTATTTTCCGTTGTTAGTCTATGTCTTCTTTAGGTTGATGATCATGTGGAGTCACAAAAATAGCTACAGAATTAAAGCAGGAATCAAAAACAGCAAAAAATAGCACACCCTGGAGGGCGAGCTTACTAAAGTGGGCGTTTAACGCCCAGTCTGGCACCATTCTGGGTGTTAAATGCCAGAAATGCCACACAAACTGGCGTTTAACGCTAGAAAAGAGTGTCTGACGTCTGGCTGGTGTTAAATGCCAGTAAGGGTAGCAGAATGGGCGTTTAACGTTCAGTCTGGCAGCATTTTGGGCGTTAAATGCCAGAACTGGCAGCCAGACTAGCATTTAACGCCAGAAATGGGCAGCAGCCTGGCGTTCAATGCCAGAGATGCCACACAGAGGGCGTTTAAACGCTAGAAAGGTGCAGATATGAGTAATCCTTGACACCTCAGGATCTGTGGACCCTACAGGATCCCTAACTACCCCAACTCATTCTCACTCCTCTTCACATCTTTCCATAACACCCTTCCCCAAACACCATTCACCTATCAAAGCCTACCCTCTTCCCTATAACCTCTTCACCACTCACATCCATCCACTATTTCCCATCATACAACCCACCTACCCACACCCACTCAAATTTAAACCATTTCCCTCCCAAACCCAACCCCTCTCACATGGATTCCCTCTCCCCCTTACCCTATATATACCCCTCCTTACTCCTTCATTTTCACACATCATAAACACTCCAAACCCCCTTGGCCAAACCACTCCTCCACCTCTATCTCCTCTATTTCTTATTCTTCTACTCCTTTCTTTCTTCTTTTGCTCGAGGACGAGCAAACCTTTTAAGTTTGGTGTGGGAAAAAGTATTGATTTTTATTTTTCCATAACCATTAATGGCACCTAAGACTGGAGAGACCTCTAGAAAGAGGAAAGGGAAGGCAATTGCTTCTACCTCCAAGTCATGGGAGATGGAGAGGTTCATCTCAAAGGTCCATCAAGACCACTTCTATGAAGTTGTGGCCAAGAAGAAGGTGATCCCCGAGGTCCCCTTCAAGCTGAAAAAGAGCAAATATCTGGAGATCCGACAAGAGATTCAGAGAAAAGGTTGGGAAGCTCTCACCAACCCCATCCAACAAGTCGAAATCTTAATGGTTCAAGAGTTCTATGCTAATGCATGGATCACTAAGAACCATGATCAAAGTGTGAACCCGAACCCAAAGAATTGGCTCACAATGATTTGGGAGAAATACTTGGATTTCAGTCCGAAAAATGTGCGGTTGGCATTCAACTTGCCAATGATGCAAGGAGATCTTCATCCTTTCACAAGAAGGGTCAACTTTGATTAAAGGTTGGACTAAGTCCTCATGGACATCTGTGTAGAAGGAGCCCAATGGAAGAAAGACTCCAAAGGCAAGCCGGTTCAACTAAGAAGACTTGATCTCAAACCCATGGCTAGAGGGTGGTTAGAGTTCATCCAACGCTCTCTCCTTCCTACTAGCAACCGATCCAAAGTAACTGTAGATCAGGCTATCATGATCCATAGCATCATGATTGGAGAGGAAGTGGAAGTTCATGAGATCATACCTCTAGAACTATACAAGGTAGCTGACAAGCCCTCCACTTTGGCAAGGTTAGCCTTTCCTCATCTCATCTGTCACCTATGCAATTTAGTCGGAATTGTCATAGAGGAAGACATCCTCATTGAAGAGGACAAGCCCATCACTAAAAAGAGGATGGAGCAAAAAGAGAGCCCACTCATGGATCTCAACAAGCGCATGAGGAAGTCCCTCATCAAGAAATCCCTGAGATGCCTCAAGGGATGCATTTTCCTACACACAACTATTGGGAACAACTCAACACCTCTTTAGGGGATTTGAGTTCCAACATGGAGCAACTAAGGATAGAGCACCAAGAGCATTCCATTATCCTCCATGAAATTAGAGAGGGCCAAAGAGCCATGAGGGAAGAGCAACAAAGGCAAGGAAGAGACATTGAGGAGCTCAAGCACTCCATAGGATCTTCAAGAGGAAGAACTAGCCGCCATCACTAAGGTGGACCCGTTCTTTAATTTCTTTGTTCTTATTTTTCTGTTTTTCAATTTTTATGATTTATGTTTTGTCTATGTTTGTGTCTTTATTACATGATCATTAGTGTCTAGTGTCTATGTCTTAAAGCTATGAATGATTCCATGAATCTCACACCTTTCTTAAATGAAAAATGTTTCTAATTGCAAAAGAACAAGAAGTACATGAATTTCGAATTCTATCTTGAAATTAGTTTAATTATTTTGATGTGGTGGCAATACTTTTTTGTTTTCTGAATGAATGCTTGAATACTGCATATTTTTTATAATGAAATTTATGAATGTTAAAATTGTTGGCTCTTGAAAGAATAATGAAAAAGGAGAAATATTATTGATAATTTGAAAAATCATAAAATTGATTCTTGAAGCAAGAAAAAGCAGTGAAAAATACAAAGCGTGAAAAAAATGCGAAAAATAAAGAAAAGAAGAAAGAAAAAGAAAAAGCAAGCAGAAAAAGCCAATAGCTCTTTAAACCAAAAGGCAAGAGCAAAAAGCCAGTAACCCTTTAAACTAAAAGGCAAGGGTAAAGAGGATCCAAGGCTTTGAGCATCAGTGGATAGGAGTGCCCAAAGGAATAAAATCCTGGTTTAAGCGGCTAAATCAAGCTGTCCCTAACCATGTGCTTGTGTCATAAAGGTCCAAGTGAAAAGCTTGGGACTGAGTGGTTAAAGTCGTGATCCAAAGAAAAAGAGTGTGCTTAAGAACTCTGGACACCTCTAACTGGGGACTCTAGCAAAGCTGAGTCACAATCTGAAAAAGTTCACCTAGTTATGTGTCTGTGGTATTTATGTATCCGGTGGTAATACTGGAAAACAAGATGCTTAGGATCACGGCCAAGACTCATAAAGTAGCTGTGTTCAAGAATCAACATACTAAACTAGGAGAATTAATAACACTATCTGAATTCTGAGTTCCTATAGATGCCAATCATTCCGAACTTCAAAGGATAAAGTGAGATGCCAAAACTGTTCAGAAGCAAAAAGCTACTAAGCCCGCTCATCTAATTAGAACTAAGTTTCATTGACATTTTGAGATTTATTGTATATTCTCTTCTTTTTATCCTATTTTGTTTTTGGTTTCTTGGGGACAAGCAACAATTTATGTTTGGTGTTGTGGTGAGCGGATAATTTATACGCTTTTTGGCATTGTTTTTAGGAAGTTTTTAGTAGGTTTTAGTTACTTTTTAGTATATTTTTATTATTTTTATGCAAAAATCACATTTCTGGACTTTACTATGAGTTTGTGTATTTTTTTATGATTTCAAGTATTTTCTGGCTGAAATTGAGGGACCTGTGCAAAAATCTGATTCAGAGGCTGAGAAAGGACTGCAGATGCTGTTGGATTCTGACCCTGCTACACTGGAAGTGGATTTTCTTAAGCTACAGAAGCCCAATTGGCATGCTCTCAATTGTGTTAGACAACAGTGATCCACCAACTTACAGCTTGCCATAGAAGGGAGGATGCATGATTGGAGGAAGACAACAGGAAAGCAGAGATTCAGAAGGAACAAAGCATCTCCAAACGCTTATATAAAATTCCCACCAATGAATTACATAAGTATCTTTATCCTATTTTATGTTTTATTTATCTGTTAATTATCAAAACCTCATAAGTATTTGAATCTGCCTGACTGAGATTTACAAGATGACCATAGCTTGCTTCAAGCCTACAATCTCCGTGGGATCGACCCTTACTCACGTAAGGTATTACTTGGACGACTCAGTGCACTTGCTGGTTAGTTGTGTGGAGTTGTGAAATGTGTGATCACAATTTCGTGCACCACAGGACAACTCAGAAACCAGATCAACCGAGCCCGACCTAATAAGCGAAGAACGAAGCCTCACAGAACTAAGGCAGCAAGACATGCATGCAGCAATGCGAAAGCCATACAACAAAAAGGTGAAACCAAGAACCTTACAAGAAGGAGACTTGGTCCTACAACAAATGGAAGAAGTCCGAAAACCACCAGGATAGGGAAAGCAAGCTACTAATTAGGAACGCCCCTTCTACATCTCCAAAGTCATCGGAAAAGGAGCATACTCTCTCGAAACACTAGAAGGAACAGATCTTTCTAACACTTGGAATATTTCATCTTTAAAAATCTATTACAGTTGAATTCATATGTACATATTGAATGGTCAGGTACTCTTTTTCCTGATCACGAGGTTTTATCCCTAAGGACGGTTTTACTCGGATAGGTTTTAATGAGGCCGACCACTTCATACCTTCCTCGACAGACTTATTCGTATACTAATAAAATTCATCACACCCTGCTCCACTATCTATACTAACTGTATATCGTCAAACCGACAAAACAACGACAGAAATTGCATCCATCTTACTAATAATGAAACCGACCACATAGGTCGGAAATGCCAAATTCAAAAATCATCATCAAATAAGGGACGAACAAAGTCGTTCCAAACTATAAACATACTATGCATACAGATGAAAAGAGCTTCCAACAAAAACTAAAAAGTTCCCGATCTGGGATCCTGTCCAAACTATTTGTAGAGATAAAATAGCATCTATTATCTAACTAGCAAACCAAAGCTAGAGTCCACATTCATCCACATGCAGTTTATAAAGTATCATAGCAGTTAAAACTAACAGCAAAATTGTCAGGCAAAACAAGTTTAAAATATTCCGAAACAACTCGAAAAAACAACCTTAAAATAAACACAACTAAAGTACACACATTTTTTAAGAAGGAGGAGGAACGCTTTCATCCTTCTCCTTACCAGCTTCATCATTTGCAAGTTCCCCATTCACAACAACTTTGGTCATATTGAGTCTCCTCACATCAAAGTTCGGAGAAAACAATGTGACCTGGCTGGCAGCACGTTCAAAACCAGCTACAAACATATCCATCTTCCCCTCATTAAGCTCGCTGAGACGAGCGGTCATTTCACCCTTGATCTTATCGTTCTCCTTAACCTCAGCTTGTAATAGTCTAATTTGTTCTTGAATACGAGAAACTTCATTCTCTCTCTCTCCGTTATTTTTGAGGTCACGTCAATGATGACCTCTTCCCTCTCTTTTAGCAAACTCTCAAGAGACGAAGCCTTCTCCACCATTACCTATTGTCTGAGCCTAATAGTTCAGTAGCACGATCAACACACAACAGCAGAGAAGCAACAATCTACAAGAGACAAGGAAAAAACACAATAAAAAAAGCCTCACAAAGAAGAAAAAGAGGTAAACAAAAAATCCAACCTGAATAAACTTGCCCATCCCCTTAACTCCAGCCCGATGCCTGAGACCCATGTCTCCAGGATACTGGGACACACGATAGCAAGCTCAGAAATTGGAAACTAATCACTCCACACATAATGCAGATTCGCTCCAGGAATAAAACCATGTAGTTTTCGTTGCCTTTCAAAAATAGACTTCACAGAAGCACTTTGATCACCTTCAGAAATCACTTGCAGAGACTTTTCCGATTTAGTCATCCTCCATTTTGGAGAAGGAAGAGGCTGAGCAGAGGAAAAAGCAATATTCCCTTCTGTCTCTTTAACAGCCCCGGATGCGCGACAACCCTTCTCACTTTTCTTCTTCAGGTATGCTTGAAACTTAGCAGCATTCAAATTCGGAACTCTACTACCTACAAAAAGCAAGGGATGAATAATAGGCAATCAAACAAAATCAAAACATATAAAACCAAAATTACCTATATACAATTCCAGCCCTTCTTTGTCATTTCCCTCTTCGTATCTCAGTAAGTCAGGAATAGGCAAACACTCCCCATCAGCAAAATTTTCGAAATTCTAACAAACAGTCCTCCTCCTCACTCCTCTCACTAGCTTCGAGGATTTGCAACGGTTCAGAACACCAGTACAAAGGATATTTCTCTATCAACTCCCTATCTAAATAAAAAGGATATTCAGACTCCAAAGAACGAACCTTTACAAACATAAATTTAAAGTTTTTAAAGGAAGATTTATACAATAGGAAAATAGGATGGCCAGGAAAACTACTCAGAAATACCCAAAGCCCTTTACGTACCCCTTTCGATTGAAACAAAGAAAGGAAAATATTAAGAGAAGCAGGAGAATTCAGAAAACTCATCAGACATTCAAATACACGCAAAAATGCCCAGGAATTTGGACATAACTACGACGGAGTACAGTTCAGCTGAGTTAAACCTTACACTCAAAATCTGTGAAAGGAAACTTCACATGCAATTCAGACAAGCAAAGGACATACATATAAAAATAACCCCAGTCCCCTCTCCTCTCACAAACCCTCTCCTCATGGGTACAAGGAAGAAATTCGACACAAACGCCAGAACCCCCTAACAAACCTTAGGGCTTCCAAACCACGAAGTGACTCGTAATCACATAACGACGACGCACAAGTTTTTACATCAGCATGCACCCAATGATAAGGGTTTTCTTTGTTCACTTTGACAACCTTCAGCTTTTCTTTCTCTTTTTCTTTAACCATTTTTCAAAAAAAAAAAATAAAACAAAGGAGAAAAAATGAGAAGACAGTAAGAGGAGGAAAAGACTAACCTCTAGAAGACACGTCTTCTCACACTTATCAAATTTTACAACTGAAGTTGTGTCTCGTAAAAGAAACGGTAAAGGTTTAATTACAACCCACTATTCTAGTGGGAAGTTGAAAAAACAATAAACACGCGCCCAATGCAGAAACGGTCCGGATCCAACACAGCCTAGCATAAATTTTTTTTTTTCAAAATCCAAGCTTGAAACGCACGTTGAGCTTAGGGGCTTCAGTATTTTACCTTAAAAAATACCAAGGTATGACTCTATAAGAAAAAGCCCAACTTACTGAATTACAACAAGTCAAGCTTGGGGGTTGTGTACTGTACCCCTAAGATCTCAGGCAAAACCGAGTCATACCTCAGCACGACCTATCATGAAAATGGCTCTATCTTAATAGAACACTCTCCTCAATCTTGTGACGAGATCAGGCGCTAAGATCTCAGACGAAACCAACTACTAGCTCCATACTAAACTGGGCTATAAAACGGCCACGGCATCAACGATAAAGCACACAATAAATTCATTCCACAATAACATACTACCAAATAGCGTTCCAATCATATGCACGCTTTTGTTTAAGTGATTCCTTTATTGACTTGGGCGTCGGAGTCCTTTTTGCAGGTACCACGCTCGGATCCGAGTTCACGAGGATATCCCCGGTTCGGCTCAAGTTATAAAGCATACCGAGCAATAAGGAGCCAACGTATAGCTCGGGAAGAGTATCACTGCCAGAAAATTATCATTTATTCTTTAATACTTGGCATTTAGATTGACAGCCCACTTGAAAAATAGTAAAAGCTATTTTTTATTTTTGAATTATGAAAAGCCACATTATGTGTGTTTACTACCATTTTGAGAAATATTTTTAACTTCTTGAAAAATTAATTAAGAGCTTTTGAAGAAGTACAAAAATATGAATTTCCTCATTTTTAAAAGTTATTTTATCACTCCCATTAAAATAAATTTTTGACTTCAAAATAAAAGAAATCATTGTGCTACTTTCACTCTTGGCTCTGTGAAAAATATTTTCTGTTTCTGTTAGAAATACTAGCCTTCCACCACCATTTTCACACAATATTCCATCTGCTAGAAGTACTAACCTTCTACCACTATTTTCACGCAATGTTCCATCTACTGAAAAAACTGACCCTCCACCATTATTTTCGCACAATATTCCATCTAAATTACCTATTGTCTCTTCCAATTATTTTTTTAATCATTTTACTACTCTATTTTATTATTAATTTGTATTTAATATTGTGTGTGGTATGAAATATCAGTTTCAATTCTATTTTTTCACATGTAGTTTTATTTTTATATAGTTTACTATTTTTTATAGTTATTACAATAAGTTCTTAACCCCAATAAAAAAGGAGATAATTTTAGTAGGAGTAGCAAAAATTAAAAACAGTTACCTCGCAACCATAAGGTACATGTAAATCTGTTGCTCATGTAGATACCACTTAGGGAACAGTGTGCTGCAGAGCATAGGAAATGGTACGTCCATACTAGCACTACAGATCCCCAAGACAGAGATCGGCACCTCTGAATGTCGTCCAGTAGTGAGAGCCACTAAAGATGAACCTGATTATTGGACTTATCAGTCATCAGGTAACGCCCCAATCATCAACAGTATGTAGCACCTCGCATACTGTCGAAGGGTGGTTGAATCATCTGTATCAGGTAGCATTTATTGGACACGCTTCCAAAGCCATGTCAGGTCCAGGGAAAAAGATTCCTTCCTCTGCGCTCCATGCTATTGGACTACAGGAGGTCTGGCACCGAGTAGTCGCTCAGCCAACTCCCAAATCCCATACCATGTATGAAAATCATGAAAGCAACCACCCACTGGTTCTCCATTAGCGCGTAGCTTGAGGTGGTATCCGACGTCCTAGAGGGTGATCATGCACTCACCCCACGGCAATTGAAAGGTATGGGTCTTTAGATATTAGCACTCAACAAATGTCATGATCAGAGAGTTGTCAAACACAAAACCCCTGAGTGATAACGTATCGCTGAACCCAGCCTCCCTCAAGTACAGGACAACGGCGTCCGGTGGTGGGAGTGTGTCACTCACTCTCCTGGAAAGAAGTAGGCGAGACCTCTAGTAAATAATAAAAAGCCGAATCAGAAATGCGTAAACCTATAAAGCTATAAGAATTTCAACGTAAAACATTCTATCGACGAACGTATACATAAAGAATTAATTTGACTTATGAGTAAATTATTTTAACAAATAACTACAAATATTTAAATTATAAATTTATTTTAATAAAAAAATTTACTTAAATAATGAAAATATTTAGTAAAATAATTAATTTAAATGTCTGTATAATATAATGCAAATAAAAATATTTCGCAAGATAGTTAATAGCCAAACTAATAAACATCTATTTTATTCAATTTAAATAACATTATTTATTTAAATAGTGAATAACAACATTTATTTCGCATCTCCTTCATAAGTTAAATTAAGTGTAAATATTTACTTGAATAACCAACAGATACACCATCAACTTGATAACTTAGTTTAAGTAATAAGAAATTTAAGAAAAAACCATTTACTTAAATATTTAGTAAATAGAAATATAAACATTTTGCTACTTAATTAAGTTTACTGAAAATTGTTAATAACCCAAATTAATAATTAAATTAATAAAAATATGCTTAATAATAACTTAATTAAAGAAAAACAAACCTAAAGAAACATTCAACAAACAAATTCATATCTAACTTCATATTCTAGCATTTAAATCATTTTTAACTATATATTCATTTGCATAACATATACTACATACTACCTCTATAAAAGTACCCTAAGTATGGCAACAGATTTATTCTTTAACATAAACATAAAACAAAAAACAACACCAACCTCAAAAGTCGGCTGCCCCTGTAATGTGCCAAGTTGCGTTCAGTCTGTTATGTAAGCGCGTGCCATATTCTTTAAGTAATTAAAATATCATGTCTTATTTTGTTTATACTGTAAACTAGTGTTAAATTTGTGATGCATGTGCTTATATTTAAATTTAACATGGTAAATCGAAAATAATATTTTATAATCATAAATTTCTCGAGTTTAGTATAATAAATATACTGAGTATGATATTTTATTTTTGTTCAAAGTAAAATGCAAATAGGACAGTTTGAAATCTATAATATTATTGAATCATAAGGAATGAGACATGAAAAAGTAATAACATATATAACTGTAATAGACCAATAAGTTATAGTTCAAATGGTATAGTCTTTCCATACTCATCTAAGATGTTCACTACTACATAATTGACTTTTACTGACATTTAAAAAATGTTACCAAATCATATTAAAATGTTAGCTATGTATATTAGTAACATTTTAACAAATGTTAAATATACCCTATGTTACTAAAGAGTTTTACTAACATTTTTCTAAAGATTTAATAACATTTTATAAAAATATTATAATAGATCTTCTATAGTAATATTATGAGAAATGTTACAATAGACCTTTCATAGTAACACTTAAAGAAATGTTACAATAGATATATTTTGTAACACTTAGAAAAATGTTACCATAGATATTTTTTGTAACACTTCAAAAAATGTTACCATAGATATTTTTTGTAACACTTAAAAAATTTTACAAAAGATTTTTAGTAACATTTTTTTAGTTATATTATACTATTTTTTATTTTTTTTATATTATACATAATATAAAATTAACTACTATAACATGAAATATTTCATTAAATTCACAAATTCACAAAATAAAATTTTTATAGCCTCTTTCATTAATCAATAATCATCGTACAAATTTGCTTCGTGATGCAAATAAAATGGAAAAAGAAAAAATACTTATAGTGCTTAAACTCTGTAAACATTCTATATAAAAAAGAAAAGAAAAAGTGATACTATGTACATAAAAACACTTGATACGTCATTCGAGTAGGATATCCAACCCTCGAAATCCTTACAACCTCCAAGACTCCGCAACATTTGAGCTGTTGCAGGACAAGGTCTTCATCATATATGACAGGAACTTGCTTAGCATTGGGCTTTATACGGCGAATAAAGTGGTGTGTAGTGTTCTCCATCTGATGCATCAACTTAAACAGCTGACCCTGAAAGAAAGAAAGAAATTCAGTAACTTACTACTATCAGTATACACTTCTGATGCTACTATGATATTACATAGCATAGTTTCCATGAGCATTCATCCTCCATAATAATCGTGACTATTAGTCAAGTAACGATAATGTACAATCTTAAAAACAGCCCAAAGAACTGTCATTGGTTCCTGAGTTGTGAGCATTAATCTCTGTTTGTACAGAGTGTAATTTGAGCAAAAATCTAGAATAGGTAGATTGTAGAAGTCCCTCAATCCACAATTCCACATGCAACAATGCCTACAATGACATAATCTAGTGAATAACCCTATACTCAAATAAGATAGTGTCGAATGTATAATTGGATGGAAGAAACTAATGGTTTGTACAGAGTGTAATTTGAGCAAAAATCTAGAATAGGTAGATTGTAGAAGTCCCTCAATCCACAATTCCACATGCAACAATGCCTACAATGACATAATCTAGTGAATAACCCTATATTCAAATAAGATAGTGTCGAATGTATAATTGGATGGAAGAAACTAATGGAATATATCAACTGGGAAAAAGGGTTCAACTGGGCAACAAGCAATACTTCTCAAATTTCCAAATATAATGACACAAAAAAAGGTTGGTAGGCGTGATGAATAAGTTACCTTCCAAAAGGGGGTTTGATAAAAAGTAGACATTTTATTTCAAAAATCAAAAAGGGCAAGGAAATAAATAATTTCAATTTGTGTATTGATATCATCGCTAACAAAACTAATTACAAGCCATAATATTGTGTATTTGCAGACCATATTGCAGTAATAATAAGTAAAAAGAGTAAAAAGTGCAGTCAACTCAGAGGAACATATTCTTGAGACACAGGGACCTTTATTGTTAATTTTAAGTGCTGCTTCTTGGTAATCTAACCTTGACATAACAATGTTCTAGATAGAACCAAATTGTATATCTAAATGTCAATAAGTAATGGAGAAAACTGAGTTCTTGGTAGAAACTCAGGAAATCTAAGCTATACTGGTGAAATTTAGAAGAGTGTGAAATATGGTATTAGGAGCGGCAGGCACAACTCTCGAGCCAAATTAGTCAGATTCTCGGAACTTGGAACTTGGAAGTAGGAATAATTTGGGTATTGGTGGCAAATATCAATGAAGTAGTATGTGTGATCATGTGACTCAAGTAAAAGATATAGAGCTCAGGAATTCATGTTGAAAGATGTGTATGTCAAACAAAACTGCCATCATGGAAATTTTCTACTCTGCTGTGAAACAAAATAGAACAGAAGCAACACAAGAAACATGATCAAAATGGGATGATATATAGCAATCTTGCCTCTCCATTAGTTAGCCAGCATTTGAAGAGCTCTTCGCTGTCGACGCAAAAGCTTTGAGAAACATTCTTGAATCCCTTTAAGCAATTAAAGAAAAAAAGCAAGTGAATAAAGACTATAAGCAATCACTATAAGCAATTAAACGTCACTTCATTTCTATAGACTAATCAAATAACTAATGCCTAATTATTCAATTATCATGAATGAATGTTCTTCTGCATTCTCCTAGTATCTTATTTTTATGAAGTTGCTTTACAATTCAACTCTGAATCTAATATTTTTATGCAAAGAAGAAAAAAAGAAGGAATGACAAGAGATATTAGTGTCAAAGCACACATCAATATCTTAGTTCAAGCAGTTCTAGCCCTGCTTTAACATCTTCAATCATAGGATAATTCAAATGCCAAAACATATATAATACTAATAATGAATGAAAATAGAACTAGAACAAGTAATAGTATATGAAACATGAAGGCTTTTCAGAAACAGAATCTGTGTAAAATCCGGAATGGCAAAAATTAAAAGGAGTAACCGAAATTAAATACTAGAATTGTTATAGTCAAATGGAAAAATAAGATGAATAGTAATTAAAAAGACAGTGTAACTAAACTCATTTATATCTAAATTCAAAACCTAAATTCAAATAAACAACTTAATTAAAACCTAACTACTAAATAACCAGAGGCGAGAAGAAGACGACACAATGACAGTGCCGGCAATGAGAGGATGAACCAGAGACGAGAAATTACATATGCATGATGCAGATCTGGATCGAAATCAGCAATAGATGAGAAATTGAAAAATTGAGTGAATAGAAAAAAGTTAAAGAAGAGAGCATATGCTTACCAAAATTGAGAGGAGAATCCGAATTTGGAGAACGATTCAGATTGCGATTGAGATCGAGAAAGAAGATGAAGTGTAAAGGAAGGAGATGCGAATGTGATAGAACTTGGAACTTGGAACTTGGAAGTGATTTTCTCTGTTGAAAAACGTGAAAAAGATTAAATGATATTGTCTCCTAACAATTTTCACATGTTTACACTTTAGTAACATTTAGATCTAATTCTTTTTTCTTTCTTTTAAGAAAAATATATTTTGTAACATTTATTTTACAAATGTTACTAAAAATATGATTTTATTAGTATAACTAACATTTTTAAAAATGTTAGATAAAAAATGTTAGTAAATGTTTAAATTTTAGTAGTGGTTGCAAGTTCGAGTCTTCCTCTAGTAGTAGCATGTCAATTTTACACTAAACTTTAAAACCATCCCAAAAGGCTAATAAAAATTCATCGACAATCTAGTATCTTACTAATTTCATTAGAAAAGCAATTGGCATATGATGTTGTACTCTCTATTACATATTTCATCTCAAATCTGAAACCAGAGTTATAGATAAATTAGTTATATTTCCAGTAAATATTTGTACAAAAATATAAATCATAACATGTTAAATAGTTGTCTATGGGTGACCACTGATTTTAGCAAGTATAGCCCTACATGTGATAATGATTGACCCTGACTCTTGTTAATGCTCATTGTAAAAACTTAAATGGCAATCCTAAATCTGAAGGAATCAATTTCATTCTTGAAATGTACACTTTATCTCCAATATTTCTATCAATCACTATCGCTGCTCCAATTATGTTGTTACCAAGTTCGTTAACTATTAATCTTGTCTCGTTGCATAAACCTAAAGTTTTGGTCTATATTTCACAGTAGCATTACAACAATTTCTAGTTTCAAAGTCAACTTTTAATTGGATATTCCCAAACATTTAATGTCATTTAGGAACTTTGGTATGAACTACTCTTGTTGTAAGTTATAAAAATTAACAATTAGGTTAAAATTTCAAACACAATTAAAAAATTATTAATTAATTAATTAATCATTTTAAATTCATAAAAATCAAATGACGTAAAAAATATTTTTTTTGTAAATTATGCTTATTATTTATATTTTCAATATTAACATGCCATTACAACTTAAAAACTAACCACTAATAAAATATTATCAAACTATATACATATTTTATATTTTTAAAATTTAAAAATTAACAATTAAGTTAAAATAAAAATTAACCATCAATAAAATAGTATCAAACTATATACATATTTTATATTTTTAAAATTTAAAAAATAACATTTAAGTTAAAATTTCAAACACAATTTAAAAAATTAATAATTAATTAATCATTTTAAATTCATAAAATAAAATATACAATGAAGTCAATATCAAAATTTATAGATTTATAAAAACAAATATATGATTACCCATCATCGATCTCTAATTCAATAATATTGTATTTGGTAGACTTGCTATCCTTTTTAAGAGTCCTCTTCCTTTCATTTTCAGCAAGATATCTAATAATATCTAGAATGGATTAAAAATAAAAAAAAGTTTGTTGTCAATAAGTTTATTAAGAAAAGAATACAATTGAAATTATCAATAAAATAAATAAATTACTTACCAACCAAGGTGTAATCGAATCCAGAAACATTGAGAGTGTCAAAAATCAGAAAATTAAATCTATATCGGGAGATACTTGATAATTCTAGAAATATGTGTACATCGATACATCGGTTTAAATTAACCACATACTCATAATGTGTAGTCTTAAAATTATCCAAATTGAGTCCAACACCAAAATATTTTATTTGGTAAGATATTCCTTCTTTTAGTAAATTCACGAATTGAGACAGAAGAGCCTTCTTAACTGAGGCGTGTATTTTTCCTCTCTAGAATTGATAAATAACAATAAAAAAATAATTAAATTTTAAAATATGAGTAATATAAATTTAATATTATTTAAGAAATTGGTAGGAAACTCACGTCTTTATCGAGCTAAACCATCTCAATTGAGTATGACAATGGAGAATTTTCGTAACTTGGTAGTGTTCATAACCGTATCACTCGTATATGTATACACAAATTGTCAACTGTATGATTGATTTCTTCATTTTTGTGAATACCAGACATTGAGAAAAGTAGATAAATTTTAAATTTTGGATATATATAAAGAAAGGGATTGATGTACTTTAAATTGTTGTATTATACATGTCTCATAACTTATATTTTTATAGTTAACTCATAGCAAAAATTCTCTAAACTTAATTGACTTTAACATGAATTTGAATTAAATTTACTGATAAAATAAATATATAAATATATTTAAAATATAAATCCTAACAAACACAAATATTTGTCAATGGGTTATAGCTCAAATAGTATAGTCTTCCATACTCGTCTAAGAGGTCGCAAGTTCGAGTCTCCCTATCTTATAATTGATTTATTTATTATCATATAACAATTTATAATTGACAAATATAAAACTAATTTTATTTAAAAAATATAAATAAATTTACACAAGATATCACTTTTTAAATTAATGTAAGAATATTGTTAGATTAGGAATTATTTATTTAATATTGTTAGATTATGAATGATTTTATTTAAAAAGTATTTAAAAATTTAAAATTATAACAACTTAATTATTATTGTTATTACATGAAAACTAATCCACGACTAGTTATAAATCACAATAATTATGTAAATTTATTAGCTTAGGAATAAATTTGAATTAAAATAAGTTTAAATTAATCTTTTCAAAAATTTTAATTTATGAGTAAATAATTTAAAATTAAAAAGTAACAATTTAAGTAAATAATAATTTATGATAAAATAAAAAATAATATGTAAATAATTTAAAATTTAAAAAATAACAATTTAAGCAAATAACTTAAAATTTAAAAAATAAGTATCTAAGTAAAACAACTTAA
>NC_029777.3:88655406-88668106 GCF_000817695.3 Arachis duranensis
TATTATTATTATTATTGAGTCACTATGTGTATATATATATATTAGAAATACATATATAAGAATTTAATGAATAAATTTATTATTATTTTTGTCCAAAAAATACAAAAAATATAGTACAATATTATTGTGCAATTAATAATAATAATTATTTTATTTTATTTTATTTTTAGACGGAGGACTATTATGTCTAACAGAGAAAAATATTGGAGATTAATTTGTACATTAGTTTTTTTTAGAATAAAATGTTCGTTGTTAAAATCTTTGGGGACTGATCTGGTAATTACTCTGCCGAAAAATGAACTGGGGACAGATTTATCCGCCGGAGTAAAACTTTGAGGATTGATCTGTGTATTAATTTTTCTTGGAGACGAAAGTGTTCAATTCTAAAATCTTTAGGGACTGATTTGGATAATTACTCTTTAAATTAAAGAGACTCCCTTATCTTTCTATTTAGTTTGTTTAAATATAACTTAGTTTTTCAAAAAATCACAATAATTACGTGAAGTTATTAGCTTAGGAATATGAGGTAACTACAATCATAAAAAATTAAAAAGAGTAATCTATAAATAACTTAAAATTTAAAAGGGTACCACATAAGCAAATAACTTAAAATTTAAAAAATGACAATTTAAGCAAAACAACCTAAGAAAATAACTTAAAATTAAAAAATAACAACTTAAGCAAATAATAATTTATAATTTATAAATAAAATTTTAAAAATTTCTAGTGACGACACTTAAGCAAATAAGTAGTTCAACAATATTAAAAACTATTTTGGTGAACAACTCAAATAAATAATAATTTTTAATTTTTAAAAATTTCTAGTGACAACACCTAAGTAGATAATTAGTTCAACAATATTAAAAACTAAATACCCAACAACCTAAGAAAGCGTATTAAAAGTCTAAAAAGTAACAACCTAAGCAACTAATAAGTTATAATTTATAAATAAAATTTTAAAATTTTTAGTGACGACACTTAAGTAAGTAATTAGTACAACAATATTAAGAACTAAATACCCAACAATCTAAAAAGGCGTATTTAAAAATTCAAAAGGTAACAACTTAAGCAAATAATAAGTTATAATTTATAAATAAAATTGTAGAAATTTCTAGTGACAACACTTAAGCAAATAAATTCTCAAACTCAACGTATAAGTGCCACGTTAACATAAGATATTTCTATTTGTATTATTATATTATTATATATTTCAGAATCGTCAATGACACCAAACTTTATTCGATACCTCCTTAATAAAAAAAATCAGCATAAAAGAAAAAGTAAATGTATATTTATTCAATATCTAATCCATTGTGATTAGACTTTAAATTAAAAAAAATAAATAATCTTGGAGTTATAGATAAAAGGAGACGACCACAACATAAACATTTAAAATATAGGTAGACCTGTTGCATTTATATTAGTTGTACCACTAGTTTGCAGTATCCATAATATGACTTATAATAGCCAAGACAACACAAACAATATTCTAAAAAGAAAAAATTTAATGATTTAAATCCGCTAAATTTGTTGAGTTTTTAAATCTAAAAGATATACTTAAATAAATAAGATGAATAAATAAAAATAATATATGTGCAACGAATTGAAATTTTTTTTTCAACTTTTTTTTTTTCAGAAAAAAATTACAGTATCTAATTCCTTTAAATGTTCAATGTTTTTACCTTGATAAATTTTTAAGAATGCAACTTTATTTGAAATTTCACCGATATTATTCTTAGGTCCTTCAAATCATACAAAGCTAGATAAATGAAGCAAAAAAAAAATACGTTAAATAACACACATAGTTTTAAACTTAAGAGTTAAAAAAACACATATACACCTATTTTTAAATTGAATAAAATTTTCATCTTTAAGATTGAAGAAAATCTTTGTGCCATACATAGAATTTTGTAAAATAATCTTTCCAAATAAAAAAGTAAAAAAAGAATACAATCTTGATATAAAAAAAGATATAGTGAAATAAAAGTAAAAAGAGAATACAATCTTGATATAAAAAAAGACATAGTGAAATAAGTTATTTTTCACGTCTTTTTCTCTTATATAGTATCCTGTTAGTTAATAATATCTAAATTACATTTTAAATACGATTTGATTTGCTAATGTTATTAGATACCAGTCAGTAACATCATAATAGTTTTTTCGATTGAGAAAGTTGTGAATGAATATTATCATTAAATAACTTCGTTCTAGCAAATTATAAGACAATAATAGTTTCATCCTTATTTAGGGGTGGAAACAGGCCAGGCCAGGCCAAGCTTTGCTCTTAACAAGTCTGGTCTGTCATACAGTTAATTGGCCTGAGCCTGGTCTGCAGCCTGTTATAAGCTCTTTATAAAGTATTAGGCCTAACCTATTATTCAGCCTGACCTGGCCTGAAACCTGTTAAAAGACCTAATAATTTTTTTTACAAAGATAAAAATATTATTTAAAAAAATTATTTTTTAATAAAACTATTTATATGTAATATGTCATATATTTTAACAGGTTCAGGCAGGTCTGACAGGTCGATAAGACTAATTATTGAGTCTGAGTCTGACCTATTAACGACTTTTAAAAGAGCTTGGGTCTAGGCCTATTTTATAATAGGCCAGGCCAGACTAGGCCAAACACAGGCCAGGCCCCTGATAGGCCATCTAGCCTTTTTTCTACTCTTACCTAACCTTTTTCCACTCCTACCTTGCTATTAGAACCCAAAAAAACATTTAGGGCTTGTTTGGGTGAGCTTTTAAGAAAAGATCTTTTTTCGAGTTATCTTTTTTTAAAAGATCTTATAGAGAAGTAAAAGTAATTTTATGTTTGGATATCTCATGTAAAAAGGTCTTTTTATCTATCAATTATGTTTGGGTATAACAATATAAAAGTACTTTTTATTTATTTAGTACATGAAAAACATCTTTTTTTAAGAAAAAAAGATCTTTTAAAAAAAGATGTAAATTACAGCTTCTCAAAAAAGATTTTTTTTTTATTTTACTAGTGCTTTTACTTTTACTACTAGAAATTTGCCAAACACGTTAAAAAATAAAAAAAGATCTTTTTTCATTTTAAAAAGATATTTTTTTAACAAAATAATGGCACCCAAACATGCACTTAATTCTTGTATATAATTGTCAAAAAGTACGCACTATTATTTTTCTATGTAAAATACAATATTAAATATTAAGTATACTTTTTTTATTAACAATTAAATACATAAAACTTAAAATTATAATTAAAAAAATTAATTATAACTTAAAAAATTAACAATCAATAGAATTATAACAAATTATATACGTATTTTATATTTTAAAATTTAACACATTAACGATCTTATAAAATTGTACCAAATCACGTATCTATTTTAACAATTTCATAAAATTTCAAATATAATTTATATATAAAAACCTTATTTTTCAAAAAATAGTTACGATTTAAAAATTAATAATTAACTAATTAATTATTTTAATTTTATAAAGATCAATCACGATCAATGTCAAATTAATTAATTTTATAAAGACCAATTGAAAAATAAATTTATTTACTAAAAACAAATTGATTTACCAAAAATAACTTTTTCAATAAATTAAAATCTTTCAAGCACAAAAAACAATATTTTTATTCAGAAAAATAGTTATAATTTTCAAAATATTAACGATGAACAAATAAAAAGAGAAAGAGTAAAAATTGTTAGAATTTAAAAGAACATAAAATATTATAAACTTGAGTTACGAAAAATAATTTTATATTAAATAAATTAAGTAAAAATAATATTCGATAATCTTAACATGTTGTTTAGCCAATATTTATATAATTCAAGAAAATTTATCATACATTATATACTTTTATACTTAACTAACTAAAATTTAAAAATTTAGTTAAAAAGTTAATATTACAATATTAATTTGTTTTTAAAAAAATATTTCAAATAAACTAATTTGTACGCATTCAACTTAAACATATTTTATTCGCACATTATCCAAGTTAATTCAAAATGAACTGCTTATAAACGAATTATATTTTTAGGTACTCGATTCACAATTTTTTTTTAATATTTTAAATTTTTTAAAAAATATTCTTTTAATTTATAATAACATTTAAATAGATTAAGATAAAAAGAGTTTGTTGTTAATAACTATGATAAGAAAAAATAGATAAAATAAATAAATTTATCAATAAATTTATTTTTTTTTAAAATAATAAACTTACCAACCAAATAGATGTAATCGAATCCAGAAGCATTAAGATGTTTAAAATTCACAAAATTAAATCTATATTGTGGGATACTTGATGATTTCGAAAATTTGTGCACATTAGTCTGTTGGTTTAAATTCACCACATACTCATGATATGTTTAGTCTTGAAGTTACTCACATTGCATCCAACACTAAAATATGTGATTTGATACGTCATTCCTTCTTTTAACAAATTCATGAATCGGGATATAAGAGCCTTCTTAATTGAAGGATGTATTTTTTCTTCCTAAAATTGACAAACAAAAATAAAAAATAATTAAAATGAGATAAATAAACACATTTGAAATATCAATAATATAAATATAAACTTAATATTTTTTAAAAATGGTAGGAAACTCACATCTTTATCGAGCTAAACTATCTCAATTGAGTATGGCAATGGAGAATTTTCGTAACTCGGTAGTGTCCATAATCTTATCACTTGTATACGTTACTTAAATTTAAAAAGTAACAACTTAAAACAAATAATAATTTATAATTTATGAACAAAATTTTAAAAATTCAAAAGAGAAAATATCGAGCAAATAACTTAAAATTTTAAAAAATAACAACCTAAGTAAATAATAATTTATAATTTTTAAAAATTTCTAGTGACGACACCTAAGTAAATAATTAGTTCAACATATTAAAAATTAAATATCTAACAACCTAAAAAAACATAATTTAAAATTTAAAAATTAACAATCTAAGAAAATAATAATTTATAATTTATAAATAAAATTCTAAAAATTTCTAGTGACAACACCTACGCAAATAAATTCTCAAACTCAACGTATGAGCACCATGTCAGTATAAGAGCTCTCCATTTGTATTACTATATGATCCGCCCGTTACAAATCCAACATCATAACTCGGCATTATCAATCATAACTCAGCAAGTTACGTTATTACTCGGCAAGTTACGTTATAGCTCGTTATCTGACGTTACAGCTAGACTCAACAGATTATGTCCTGAAATCAAAACGCCCATTGTAACGTCATCACCCATCAAAACCTAATCATTGCTCTTCAATTTAGGAGACTAACAAAAATATAACTAACCTATCGTACTTCATCTATAAAGGTATGATATTCTATCTTAAAGAGAACACATTGAATTCTCAATACTAACTTAAACTTCGGAGTGCCTTTGTAAATACACTCTCCCCTTTTCTTGTTCATACTCTACACGATTGGACATCTCCCTAGATGGAAATCTCGGACTGTCCCAAGGCTTATAGATCGGCATCGAAGATAACAACTCGGCACCGATTCCCAACAGCCGAGCTCCCCTCCAGATATCCATACAGGAACAATTGGTGCCTACCGTGGGGCCGAGAATATAATTATTTCTTTATTTCATCGGCCTCGACGTTCTCACCTAGAGCCATGACTAAGGAACTTCCATCTACGCCATCTGAACTTTTTTGGATGGTGACCGAGTTACAACAAGCCAACCAGCGCATGGCGGAAGAGAACCAAAGAATGACAAATCAGATTGCTAATCTGAATAATGCTCAAATTGAAAATAACAATGATCGACAAGAGCGAACAGAAGAAGCCGAGCATTAGTAAGGGCCAACGCATGTCTCCAAAACTGCTTGGCACGAAGAAGAACAGCCTAAACACAATGAGGAAGCTTGGCCGGAAAACAAAGATGACAACGTAGAAAACTCCCCCGGGCCATTCACGACCGAGGTGATGAACTTCGTGCTGCCTAGGAGGTTCACTTTACCAACGACCTTAACCCCATATGATGGGTTAGGTGATCCAAAGAAATACATCAAAAAGTTTACCTCCATAATGATAGTAAATGGTGCATCCGATAAAGTTTTATGTCATTGTTTTCCATCTTACTTAGACGGTCCTGCACTTGATTGGTTTTTTTCTTTGCTTGCATGTTCTATTTCTCGTTTCTGAGACCTGTCAAAGCCGTTTGAGGAGCACTTTGTAGGATCAGCAATCTATCTACATGATTCTAATTACCTGAACACAATCAAACAAGGTCAGCACGAAAGCCTAAGAGATTACACGACTCGCTTCACAAAAATAGCTATGCGTATACCAGATCTCCATCCTGAGGTGGAACTGCACGCCATCAAAAGCGGACTCCGACCAGGAAAATTCCAGGAAAATATTGCTGTGGCCAAACCTAAAACTATAGCCGAGTTTTATGAAAAGGCGAAAGGTCAGATTGACATTGAAGAACTCCGACAAGCTCAAAAAATAGAGAGACCACAATACAGAGAAGACGATAAAGCACGAGATAGCAAGAAAAACTTCAAGCCAACTCCCCGATATGAATCTTATACTCAGTTCAACACCAAGCGTGACGACATCATCAAAGAAATCTTGAATTCAAAGTTGATCAAGCCACCACGAAAAGCCGGCAACTATCCATATTCAAAAGGTGCAGACAGATCAAAATATTGTACTTTTCATCAAAAGCACGGACACACCACTGACGAGTGTGTCATCGCCAAAGACCTTTTGGAACGATTAGCTCGGCAAGGTCATCTCGACGAGTATATTGGCAGCCATATACAACGACGCGCACCTCCCCCTGGTGACCAAAGCTCGGCAGCACAACATAGCCGATATAAAGAAAGACTGAACACCAACCCTCCCGACCAACCGAGACATATCATCAACTGTATTTTCGAAGGTTTTGCAGGTGGAGGTGCTACAAGCTCGGCAAGAAAGCGGTCTTACCGAGCTATGCTTTCAATAGAAGCCAGTCAAAATCATCATCAGACACCTCCATACTTCCCACAAATAACATTTCAGGACTCCGACTTCAACACAAACGTAACAAATCTAGATGACCCCGTTGTGATCTCCCCACAGCTCGGCGACCTCCTAGATAAAAAGGTTTTTACTCCACATTTCAGAAGATGAAGCTGAGTAACAACATCCTCTAACCTTCCACTGGAGTCCTGGTCGGTTTCTCAGGTTAGAGGGTCCCGGTTATAGGCTCGGTGTGGTTCCAAACCACACTTGGTGAGGTTCTCTTTATCAAAAACTTCAGATATTCAATACTTAGTCATTGACTGTCTTAGTCCTTACAGTTTGATACTTGGCTGACCTTTTTCAAATAGGTTTGACGCTATTGTTTCTACAATTCATCTCTGTGTTAAGTTCCCTTTGCAGGATAATACAATTGCAACTATTCACAGTGATGCCTGAGAGGCCAGAGAATGCTACAACAATAGTTTTAAAAAACCTAACCAAAGTAATCAAGCTTGTGTGCACAACATCAGCATCTAAGACGAGCTACCAGTCCTGGCTGACCTTGATCCCAAGGCAGGAATCCTCAAATGACCAACCCCAACCAAAGATCTGCATAAAATCTATTTTGCAGATAACTCGGAAAAGTTCACTTACGTGGGATCCACACTAAGCTCAGAAGAGAAGGCCTTATTCCGAGCATTCCTACAACAAAATGCCGACTTGTTTGCTTGGACCCCAGCTGACATGCCAGGAATTGACCCATCCGTCATATCCCACAAACTGGCATTGGATCCGTTTGTCCGACCTATAGCACAAAAAAAGTGAAACCTCGGCCATGACCGCAAAAAGCCTCTTTGGAAGAAACCAAGAAGCTCATCAATGCTGGCTTCACTCAAGAAATCAGGTTCACAACATGGTTGGCGAATGTCGGCATGGTGAAAAAGCATAACGGTAAATGGCGCATGTGTGTTGATTTCACTGATCTCAACAAAGCATGCCCAAAAGACTCTTATCCCTTACTATCTATTGATTGTTTAGTTGACAATGCTTCTGATTATGAAAAACTTAGCTTTATGGATGCATACTCTGACTACAACCAGATTCAAATGCATCCATCCAATCAAAGTAAGATAGCTTTTATTATTGAATATGGAAACTACTGTTATAAAGTCATGCCATTTGGCCTTAAGAATGCAGGTGCAATATATCAACGCCTAATGGAGAAAGTATTTGCCCAACAGATCGGCAGGAACATTGAGGTCTACGTTGATGATATGGTTGATAAAACGAAGATTGGCAACAACTAGCTTGATGACCTCACAAAAATCTTCGGTCAAATCCGAAAATACAACATGCGGTTAAATCCCGAGAAGTGCGCCTTTGGAGTACAAAGTGGCAAATTTCTCGGCTTCATGCTCACCAGCCGAGGTATTGAATCAAATCCAGAAAAATGCTGAGCTGTTGTGGATATGAAGAGACCACAAACTATCAAAGAATTCCAACAGCTAACAGGAAGACTTGCTGCACTCTATAGATTCTTACCTTGCCTAGCTTCTAAATCTTTATGTTTTTTCCAAACTTTAAAAAAGAAAAAGGCATTCCATTGGACCGATGAATGTGAACAAGTACTCACAACTATCAAAGAAACTCTTTCAAAACTACCAATTTTACAAACACACCATCAAGGGGAACCACTTTTTTTATATTTATCTATGACTAACTGGGCTATAAGCTCCGCTCTTATTGCAGAAAGGTGAAATCAGCAATTGCCGATCTACTTCACCAGCAAAACACTTCAGAATGCAGAACTTCGCTACCCGAGCATTGAGAGGCTAGCTTTGGCTTTGGTTTTCTCGGCACGAAGACTTCGGCCATATTTCCATAGTCATGTCATCTATGTCCGAACAGATCAACCATTGCGACAAGTCCTTCAAAAACCAGAACTAGCTGGCCGACTAGTAAAATGGTCGGTGGAGCTGTCCAAGTTTAATATCAGATACAAAGGCTGATCATCCATCAAATCTCAATTCTTGGCCGATTTCATTGCCAAATTCACAGTCCCAGACGCAACCGAAAATTCACCCGAATGGTCTTTATATGTTGATGGCTCCTCTAACCCACACGGGTGTAGAGCTGGAATCATACTAGACGATGAAAATGGTAATGTCATCAAACAATCACTACACTTTTCCTTCAAGGCAATTAACAACCAAAGTGAGTATGAAGCTCTTATTGCTGGGCTCAGACTCGCAGCCGATCTCAACATCGACGAGCTTAAGGTATATTGTGATTCCCTGCTCAGTGAACGAGCTATACTAGGTTAAGAATCCTTTATTATCCAAATACCTTGCAATTGTTTAAACCTTACTTTCAAAATTTCATAAATGTGACATTGAACATATACCTCGGGAGGACAATAGCAGAGCTGACACTTATCTAAGCTCACCAGTACTCAAACAAATCTAGATTCTAAGTTCATTCCATACCGGACCAGACCGGAATAGGGTTATATACATTCTCATTATGAGAAAGGGGTCATTCGAGCGTATCTAAATAGATACTATGTTTACATATAATAGATCCCTGCGTCGTTCCGTTCCATTTAGGATTAGGAATAGGCGTAATCGGACCCGCTTTTTACATATCTATCATTATTTTGGACCCTATTCACCTCTTTGGGCTTCTATTGAATCGAGGAATAGGTTTGATTGTCCATCTTTTTGATAGAATATATATAAGATATCCTACGGATAATTCAAATCGAACCAATTGGATGTCCGACTCGGGCCTATATGACATGACCGATCAATAAAAATACTCTAACACTCCACCTTTGTCATATATTCCATACATAACACTAGCTAGATATCATATTCATGGAATACGATTCACTTTCAAGATGCCTTGGTGGTGAAATGGTAGACACGCGAGACTCAAAATCTCGTGCTAAAGAGCGTGGAGGTTCGAGTCCTCTTCAAGGCATAATATTGAGATCTCTTATTGAATTGGAATAAGTTCGGCAGCGCATCACGAAATCTTGGTGATCTTCTCTATCTAATGAATGGGGAGTCCGTTTTGAAATCGTCTGCCCTGCACCCCCCCGAGATATGCTTCAACAGGAATCACACAGGGGTAGATTGATACAATAGAAACCTCTGGTAAAATGCCCACCCGTAACCCGATAAAGTACATTACATAGTCCATTTTAGGGATTGGCGACTTACCCATTCAATTACTTTTGCACCGGACGTTCCCCAAATGGGTACTCTCGGGTCGGGTGAATTCCATAATAGATGCCTGTTGGCATTCCAACCTTCCTTCTCCTTTCAGGGCTATCCGAAAAGAAAGAGAATTCAGTACTTCTTGGTCGTGAATATCTGAATAGGACAAACCGCCCCGTGGATATCTTTGCTTCGGAACAAAACAATTAGAATTAGGCTCGGTCAACTGGAATGTGTATTATCAATATAGGGTATCTTTCAATTGAGAAGAGCTATCGACCTGAGACAAAGAGAAAGAAAGGTCTATCTATTTGATTTAGTTATTCAGTTAAACCAATGATTCTTTCCTCCCTTCACCAATCTACGCTAATTAAACCCAATATACAATTAACAGAAGTTCTAAGTGTTACACAGGACGCAGACTAGAGAACACCATACATAGCAATCTTCGGATAGAGAACTAGCCAGGCGAAGTTGAAAACATTCGACACTTTCGTTGGCAAGCTTTGTTTTTTACTATATATAACAATTGCCTATATAAACGAGGATTCTATCGTCCTTTACCAAAATGTCTCTGCAGATCAGAAGCCGATCTTGCGCTAGCCGAGGAACACGAAGGTATTTGTGGTACACACCTTGGAGGTAGGAGCCTGTCTTCCAAAATCCTCTGAGCTGGTTTCTACTGGCCGACATTGCAACAAGATTGTAAAACAAAAGTCAAAACCTGTGACAACTGCCAGAAACACAGTCCGGTCACACACCTCCCAGCAAAACTCCTACACAGTTCCGAGGTAAGTTGGTCATTCAACCAATGAGGGCTCGACATCCTCGGTCCCTTACCCTTAGCGGCCGGGCAGGTAAAAATTTTAATAATAGCGATTGATTACTTTTCAAAATTGTTAGAGACGTAACCCTTAGCAAAAATCGTCTCACAACAAATGGTTTCCTTTGTATGGAAACATATTATCTGCAGATTTGGCATACCTTGGCAGATTATCACTGATAATGGCGGCCAGTTTGTCGATAAAAAAATCATTTCCTTTTTGTAGAACTTAAAAGTCAAACAGCATTTCTCATCGGTAGAATACCCACAAACAAATGGGTTAGCAGAAGCCACGAATAAAGTCATCCTACATGCCTTAAGGAAGAAACTTGACGAGGCAAAAAGCCTTTGGGCCAAACTCATTCTAGAGATCATATGGGGATACAATACCACCATCCACTCAACAACAAAGGAAACACCTTTCCGAATGGTGTACGGCTCTGATGTAATGATACCTGTGGAGATCTCTCAGGCCTTACTCCGAACTCAAATGGCCAACCATACTACAACAGATAAAGCTCGGCAATCCGAACTAGACTTCCTTGAAGAACTCCAATCTTCAACAGCAATCATACACCAAGCTATGAAACAATATATAGCCCAGCGATACAATCAGAAAATTCACCCAAGGTCCTTTGAAGTAAACAATCTTGTCCTCAGAAGAACAGATAGAACAGGCCAGAAAACCACAAGCCATGGCAAGCTAGCAGCTAACTGGAAAGGCCCTTTCCAAATTATTGAGGTCATCGGCAACGAAGCCTACCGATTACAAACCATAGATGGTAATATTATACCTAACACTTGGAATGTATCATCTTTAAAGTTATACTACAGTTAAAAGTCAGGAACAGGCAAGTATTATTTTTCCTACTGCCAAGATTTTTCCCAAAAGCGGGTTTTGTTTGGAGAGGTTTTAACGAGGCTAGCCTACCTACACCTTTGTAATCAAAGGTCTTTCAATGTACATAAGTTTCTTATTTTTAAATTCCTTTTCTCACATTAAGTTCATTTTTTTTCTCAAACTATACTCTTATCATTCCGACCTCTATTCACAATCAAACCCGTCAGGGGTTACCCTGGGTTAAGCTGTCCGACCCAGGATGTTTAGCGACAAGCCGACCGACCTCTTCAGGTCAGACTATCCGACCTCTTCTCAAAGAGCTCGGCCAAATGCCCGACCTCTTCTCAAAGAGTTCGACCAAAGTCACAGGAAAGCCCAAACAAAGGGCCCAAATAGAGGAACACGTCCCAAATCCAAGGGCAGCCCAAAGCCCATAGGGATAAAGGCGGTTCCCTTAAAGATGACCCCACTTAAAGATAAAGATAAGATAAGATAACTAACTTATCTTATCCACAGGAGGCCACATCTCACCATTATAAATACACTGGAGCACCCAGGTATAACTCATACTCTGATTCTACTCAATACCTGTTTAATACCCATGCTAACTTAAGCATCGGAGTCTCTTGCAGGTATCCCCCACCCTCCAGTGACGAAGGATCAGCAGTGCAGCCAGTCCAACAAGTCGGACACGACAGCTCCGGCTGTCTCCCACCAGCCGGACACGTTAGCACCAACCAGTTTCAGGTAACTCTCGGAACATTGGCGCCGTTGCCGGGGAACCTGAAAGTCACCCCATTAACATGGCAGATGACCATGACAACGACCACGATTCAGGTTTGGAAGACAGAACGCC
>NC_029777.3:88668907-88671529 GCF_000817695.3 Arachis duranensis
GAAGAGGTCGGGCGAGTTAAGGTCCACCTCACACCAAAGAGGTCAGACATGAGTTTAAGGTCCACCTCACACCAAAGATATCGGGCGAGTTTAGGGTCCACCTCACACCAAAGAGGTCGGACAAATTGAAGGTCAACCTCACACCAAAGAGGTCGGACAAGTCAAAGCTCAACCTCACACCAAAGAGGTCGAACGAGTTGAACGTCCACCTCACACCAAAAAGGTCGGACGAGTTGAAAAGGACAACGGAGTATGAACAAGCCTTCCGAGATTTCAAAATTCTTGGGGCAATCACCCATTCTTTCCAGACCACGGGAAAGTGAAGAACTCATTACACCTCGCAGTGGGAAGTCAGGCAATAGCCTCAGCACTAGTCAAGATAAAAGTGGGCAAAAACCCGTCTACTTCATCAGCAAAGCTCTACAAGGGACCGAACTAAACCATCAACAGATAGAAAAAGTTTGCCTACACCCTCATACTCACCTCTCGATGACTCCACCCATACTTTCAAGCTCACACTATCAGAGTTCAGACCAACCAGCCCATAAAAAGACATCCTACAGAAAACAAACTTAGCTGGAAGAATCCTACAGAGGACAGCTTGGACAATTCGGGAGACCCTGGACAAAAAAAGAAAACAGCTCAGACAAATCGGGGAAAATGAAGTCCGACACATAGAAACATAGAATGCCCGAGCTAATGCACTTCCAAAACCGGCCAGCACCAACAGCTCGGACAATTCGGGGATATGAGGTCCGACACATACCTCGGGAGCAGAACGCTCGAGCTGATGCATTTTCAAAACTAGCTAACACCAAACTAGGGTGCAATAACAGAAGCCTCATCCAGGCTACATCACAAGACCACAACAAGTCAATCTCAGGGATGTACTCAGGGTCAGCCACAGTAACACGCATTAAAAAACTATGGAATCCAGCCAATTAGACATGCCGTCCGGGATCTTAGTATACATCTCAAAGACATAGGTCAACTATGGGTTACTACCAAACAACTCGGGCAACAACTCGAACAATAACAGCAAAATATCAGGTGTCAGATACAACAGTAAAAGGGAAACCCCAGGACTCACACGAAGGTCCAGGGGCACCTTTTGGAGGCAACAAACGGAGCAAAAACCCAAATACAAAGTCAAAGCTTTACATCAAAAAGCATGCCAACTTCCACATTGCCCCACCAGAGGAGCTCATCAGTGTAACATCACCTTGGCCGTTTGCAAAGAGGGGACTCGACCTCCTCGGACTATTTTCCCAAGGATTGGGACAAGTCAAGTTCCTCATTATAGGGGTGTTCATAAAATGGATTGAGGTAGAGCCCCTAGCTAGTGCCACTGCTCAAAGAAGTCAGAAATTCTTGTACAGAAACATTATTACAAGCACCAATTCACATTCGTAGAACACCCACAAGCCAATGGACAAGCAGAAGCTGCCAACAAAGTCATACTAGCTAGGTTAAAATGGAGAGCTTGGGTTGAAGAGCTCCCACAAGTCCTATGGGCATATCGGACAACTCCACACTTCACCATGGGGGAATCACCCTTACGATTGATTTATGGAATGGAGGCAATGATCCCAGTAGAGATCAAAGAAGGATCCCCAGAATGATCTTCTACAATGAAGAGGTCAACTCCCAAATCCAAAGGAAAGAACTCGACCTACTTCCAAGAGTCCGAGAGAGAACTCCGATCAAGGAAGAGGCGTTAAAACGTCGAATGGCCTCAAGATACAATCAGAAGGTAGTACAGCGAAGCCTTACCAACAACAACCTCATCCTAATCCGAAATGATATCGGAACAACTCGACCTAGAGAAGGAAAGCTAGCAGCCAACTGGAAAGGACCATACCAAGTTGTTTAAAAGAACTGGGAAAAGGTTGCTACAGACTATCCGAACTCGAAGGGCAAGAACTACCAAGGTCATGGCATGCCTGCAATCTAAAAAGGGCACCAGACCGAGATCCAAAAAGATTGCCCAACCTAGAAAGGTAAGTACTAACATGTACACACTCTTATCTTTATATTATTATTTAAAAGATTGCAGATTCCCTAAAAAGTTTCCTACCAAGACGCCCGATTACGACAAAGTCGGCAAGATGAAAACTAAACCCATCGTCCGATTACAAAGCGACAAGTCGGCAAGGTGAAAACCAACTTCACCGCCCGACCACGATGAAAACTGAATTCATCATTTGATTTCGACAAAGTGAAAACAAAATTCACTGCTATACCAAGACGCATTAATCTGAAACGCAAATTTCACTGCCGGATCACGACAAGGTCAGCGGGGTGAAAACCAAATTCACCGCCCGATCATGATAAAAGTCGGCAAAGATGAAACCAGAATTCATCACCCGATTTCGACAAGGTCGGAAAAAAAGTGAAAGCAGAGTTCATCGCCCGATTATAAAGCAACAGATTGGCAGAAAGTGAAAAACAATTTCACTGCACGATCACGATAAAGACAACCGTCCGATAAAGGTGAAAACGCGATTCACCCAAAGGACAATCTAGAGATGACAACCACTTTCTACAAATTGGCAAAGATGAACACAGAATAATGTAAGAAGTTATCGAAAGTGATCTAAAAAAGAACCTGACGAGGTCTTA
>NC_029777.3:88672235-88674378 GCF_000817695.3 Arachis duranensis
AAAGCAACAGCTTGGACCGACAAGAAGAAGTCGGACCAACGAAAGCTACAGCTTGGACCGACAAGAAGAAGTCGGACCAACGAAAAACGTGCGCTAAAACAGACATAGCTCTGCCCAAAAAGCCATGGCTCTACGATAAGGCTATCAAAAACTGTTTAGAATGACTAAAAAGTGTTCTACGAAAACACTAAAAAGTCGTCGGACAAATTAGCCCCAAAGACCACCTCGACCAAGCAGAAAGTGGACGAAACCAGAAGTGATCAAAAGAGGTCGGACAATAAAGTACCGACACTCTACAAAGATCCACAAAAAAGGACAAAGACATCTCGCAACGGCCAGAGGAAGGCCGAAATGCTTTGCTAAAAAATACGAAGTCTTGGAAAAAGACACTTCTTAAAAGGCAAAAGCACAAATCAAAGACGGAGCTAAAAAGTCATCCAAAACAAACTATAAAGAGGTTCCCAATCGGAACACTACCTAAAAAGTTGTTGGATTATGACTAAAAAGCCCGAACAGCGAAGATAAACAAGTCGGAAGAAGGCTGAAAAAGCCCCTCAACAAAGTAAAAGGGGCAATATCAGACTCGCACAAGGAGAAACTATTCAAAAGATCGACCAAAGTCAGGATGCTTGAGCACGACTTCCCCGAAGAGATCGAAACTCTGAAAGCACGATCTCACGGAAAAGTCTGAACTCAAGCAGGGGCAAAGTCATACAGGTCGACGTCAGCTAAAGAAGAGGTGCAAGTATGATCTCAAAAAAGAACAAAGCCATAAAGGTTCAAAAACAACCTAAGGCTCAAAAATGCTCAGCCAAAAGGATACAACTCCACTCAAAGAAGGCACAATCTCAAACAGGGCTACGAACGTCATCTGAGACTAAAAAAGGTTTTACATAAAGAACACTAAAAAAGTCATTAGACAAATCACTAAAAGTCCGGATATCAAGCCGCAAGGACAACTTCGCCAAAGCAGAGGGTTGTCAACACAAACTTAAAGCAAGGCGTGATCCAGAAGGCAAGGGTAGAAAACCCACGCTACCACTCAAAAAAGGTTGGACTATGAAGTACCAAACCTCTAGAAAATCTACAAAGATTGCAAAGCAATGAAGAAACAAGCCAGACAGATGCTTGAGCACGACTTCCAAAGAGATCGGAGCTCTGAAAAGCATGATCTCATGGAAAGATCGAACTCAAGCAGGGGCACTGTTCATACCCTGGATCAAGCTGTCCGACCTAGGATGTTTAGCGACAAGCCGACCGACCTCTTCAGGTCAGACTATCCGACCTCTTCTCAAAGAGTTTGGCCAAATGCCCGACCTCTTCTCAAAGAGTTCGGCCAAAGTCACAGGAAAGCCCAAACAAAGGGCCCAAATAGAGGAACACGTCCCAAATCCAAAGGCAGCCCAAAGCCCATAGGGATAAAGGCAGTTCCCTTAAAGATGACCCCACTTAAAGATAAAGATAAGATAAGATAACTAACTTATCTTATCCACAGGAGGCCACATCTCACCATTATAAATACACTGGAGCACCCAGGTATAACTCATACTCTGATTCTACTCAATACCTGTTTAATACCCATGCTAACTTAAGCATCGGAGTCTCTTGCAGGTACCCCCCACCCTCCGGTGACGAAGGATCAGCAGTGCAGCCAGTCCAACAAGTCGGACACGACAGCTCCGGCTGTCTCCCACCAGTCGGACACATTAGCACCAACCAGTACAGAAGATCTCGTCCGAGATCGACCTCTAGTTTCAGGTAACCCTCGGAACACACATTAAGTTCATTTTTTTTCTCAAACTATACTCTTATCATTTCGACCTCTATTCACAATCAAACCCGTCAGGGGTTACCGATCAAACAACACTTACCGAACAAACAAGAATTGCCGATCAAATACCAATGGCCGATCACATCGGAAAATTACCGATCACACACTGATGAGCGGATATTTTGTACGCTTTTTGGGGGTAATTTCATGTAGATTTTAGTATGTTTTAGTTAGTTTTTAGTAAAATAATATTAGTTTTTAGGCAAAAATCATATTTCTGGACTTTACTATGAGTTTGTGTGTTTTTCTGTGATTTCAGGTATTTTCTGGCTGAAATTGAGGGAGCTGAGCAAAAATCTGACTTAGGCTGAA
>NC_029777.3:88674497-88674642 GCF_000817695.3 Arachis duranensis
GAGTCCAATTGGCGCGCTCTCAACGGCGTTGGAAAGTAGACATCCAGGGCTTTCTAGCAATATATAATAGTCCATACTTTGAGCGAGGATAGACGACGTAACTTGGCGTCAAACGCCAAGTTCATGCTGCTGTCTGGAGTTAAAC
>NC_029777.3:88675829-88676890 GCF_000817695.3 Arachis duranensis
TAAATATTGATTGCTTCAAACCAATAATCTCTGTGGATTCGACCCTTACTCACGTAAGGTATTACTTGGACGACCCAGTACACTTGCTGGTTAGTTGAACGGAATTGTGCCCACTCGTACTAAAAAAAATCCTAAGTTCCATAATTCTACAATAAATATATTAATGCTATATTGATGTGATCACAATTTCGTCCACCAAGTTTTTGGCGCCGTTGCCGGGGATTATTGAGTTTGAATAATTGAAGGTTTATTTTATTTCTTAGATTAGGAATAATTTATTTTTATTTTTATTTTTATTGTTATAGAGTCATTAAATTTTGATAGGATAGTTTCTTTTCAAGAACATCTGCATCAAGTGTCATATTTATTCCCAATTGGCTAAAGCATTGGTTTATATTCTTGATGAGGGAGCACCAGTCCTTTTGAAAATCTTTTTCAAAAATAATTTTTCTTGATTTAATCTTGTGCCAAACTCTAAGTTTGGTGTTTTCTTGTTAATCTTTCTTTAATTTTCGAAAACTTGTCTTGATTTTATAAAAATTTTAAGTTTGGTGTTCTTTCTTGTGTTCTTGGTGCTCTTGTGAATCTTCAAGGTGTTCTTGAGTTTTTCTTGTGTCTTGATCTTAAAAATTTTTAAGTTTGGTGTTCCTTGGTGTTTTCCCTCCAAAAATTTTCGAAAATTAAGGAGCATTAGATCTAAAAATTTTAAGTCTTGTGTCTTTTGTGTGTTTTTCTCTTTCATCATAAAATTCAAAATTCAAAAATTTTTATTTTTCTAACTAATTTTGAACAATTTTTTTCGAAAATCTTTTATAAAAATTCAATTTTCAATTTCAATTTCAAATTTTTCGAAAATTTTCACAAAGTACTTCAAAATATTTTTACAAATTCCATTTTTATTTATTCCATTATTATAACACAGATAATAGCAACATACATATCATCTCTTTTATTCCATTATGGAATTAATTGGGAGTGATTAGTCCAAGAGGACTCTGGGGTCATATGCAAACCCCACTACTGCTTCATATGGGAGTAGCATCTGTATACCCTCCATTGGA
>NC_029777.3:88676990-88687361 GCF_000817695.3 Arachis duranensis
CATTTGTCAACACTTAATTGGAACATGTAGGAAGGGTATGTAATACCCTCAAACTAGTTGGGTATGGAAGAAATCACCATTTTATAATAATGCGGTTTAATTAGAGAACTATTCTTTTTTCAACTAATAAAAGAGAGAAAATTAAAGGATAGTATTGGTTGAAAAAAATTAGTTTTCAAAACTTTTTTTTATAATAAAAGCTTAAAGTTCATTATTTTTTCACGCTGAAAGATGAGATGTATTAAAAAGAGAAAAAGTGCTGCCCAATTGCTTATAAAAGCTACAGGTAGATCATATGTCTATAAGATATATAGGATTTAAAAGAGTATCAAACTTATATTATTACTTCTCTTTCCGGCGATAAAAACATGAAATAATAGGATGGAGGCAACAAGAATAGATTTTAGGATGATATTATTATTTATTATTTGTATATAGACAGATTAATTTTCCAATTTTTTTTACTGTGCATTCTTCTAAGTTAATTTTAATTTAATCTTTATGATATCAATATGTAAAATTCATTTTCATTAACTATATAGGATATATAATCGTTTATATATTTTTATGTCTAACTGTTTAATATTTTGGGATAATTAAGGATAGAGTCCTGTTACACATTCAAGCAATTTTACATCTAAATTTATTTAAGTCATTTAATTTATGCCGTGGGATTTTGTCGTTTTCTTCTTCTTTCTTCTCCTCCTCCTACTTTTTCATTATCGTCATCCACTACAAGAAACATCATTAAAATCGACGGCCAAATCGACGGCTAAACCGTTGATAATATTAAAATTTGACGGCAAAATGGACAGCGGAGGTGGTCGTTATTAAACTTGCCAATTTTTTCAAAATTCTAATAAAATCGACATTATTTCCGTCTATAATATGAGTTTGAGAATTTTACGTTCTTACTAAAATCGACAGCGTTGCCGTAGATATTATTATATAAAATTGACGTCATTTATGTTGATATTTGATTCAATAAAATCGACAATATTTTCGTCTATAGTATGCTTAATAAAATTGACAATGTTGCTGTCGATATTATTATATAAAATCAACCTCGTTACTGTCGATATTTGATTCAATAAAATCAACACAGTTGCCATCGATTTAATTATTTAGATACCGACAAATTTTTTGTTTTATATTTTGTTTTTTTTTGTCTATTTTAAATTTATCTATACCGACAGTGTCTCTGAACTTTGGACGCGGGAAGTGGATGCGAGTAAGTATTTTTAGTGATAAAAATCGCCGGCACATTTGTCGATTTTAAATTAAAAACAATCGACACTTTAAGCGTCTACTTTATACATTAAATCTACACCATTTATTTGGTTTTAGAAAACGATCTAGACCGTTAAAATTTATCGATGGTAAATGTTGTCGATATTTTAATTAATAAAATCGACACCAAATTTTGTTGATTTTAAAATAAAAATAATTTCAACCCCGGTTCGTCGACAATGTGACGATACAAGGGTAAAAATTAATGTATCATAAAATTATCGACGACCTAACTATCGATTTTAATATTTTATTTTTAATTATTTTTTTAGCAATATCGATAGTAAGCCGTCGAAAATATCGACGGCAGAAATAACTGTCGATTTTTGATGTCGAAAAAAACGCTTTTTCTAGTAGTGATCATCACCACCACCATACCACCACATCCATCTCCTCCTCCTCCTGTTTTTTTTTATTTAATTTTTTTTATCTCCTCCTTCTTTTTCTTCTTCCTCCTCCATCATCATTATCGTCATCAGCAACAACACTAATATTTTCCTAACATCTTTATTGATTCTGATTCTCTGTAGTGATCGAATGAACCGAAAATATTATCAAAACGAAACCATTGCATAATACCAAATGAACCAAAAATGGTCCATTATATAAATTCGAATTCAAAAACACTTGCGTCTCGAATGAACCAAAAAATAGCTCAAAATAAAACCATTGTATAATACCAAATGAACCGAAAATTGTCCATTATATAAATTCGAATTCGATGATAACGATAACGACGATATGTATTAGAAGAAGACAATGACGATAACGATGATGATGATGATGATGATGATGATGATGATGGAGGAGAAAGATAAAAAGAAAGGAGGAGACGAAATTCCAATAGGAGGAGGAGTGAGAGGAAGAGGAAGAGGTGTTGTTGGTGATGACGGTCAAGAAATTAAAGAAAAAGAAAAAAATAAAAAAAACGTGTAACTCAAATTACTTAGATGAGCTTGGATATAAAATTGCTTACATTTGCAGAATTACTCTTATATATAAGGGAAAATTTAAGTAAGGCTTTGTATAACTTAACTATGATTAGATGGTTGTGTATTAACTTTGTTACTTGTTGCAGAAGGTAGTTAGTGCTAGACTAATAATGTAGTGTGTAACTAAATCTAATATACACAAATTTTAATTTAGCTATTTTTTAATTATGAGCATTCATGCATTGTTTTATTTAAAGGAAAGTGACAAATAAATCTATAAGAATTTACATTTCGGACAAATTAGTAAGTATTAATAAAGTTTTTTAGAATAACAGATGTGGATACATTATCTCTAAATTAGTTCATATAATTAGAATAAAAGATTTTAATTTAAACTAATTTGTCCACATTTGCTATTATAAAAGACTTTATTGATATTTTTTTATGAACTAATCTGTTTGAAATATAAATTTTTAAGAATTTATTTATTATTTTACTCTTCTATTTATCAATATCCAAGATTCTTTGAGTTGTTCCTAAACTTCAAAGTCTTTAGGAACCATAATATAATATCAAAAGCCACTTTTTTCCCTTCTAAGAACCACATGTCTTTGTTCTCATCAAATATTTGACCGAGATCACGATAGTTCAAAGTCTCAGCATAAAGGATCATCTTGATTTCTCAAAGATCATCCCAACTTTTTTACTGATTAATATAAAAGGGGCCATCTAATGTATAGATGAAGTTCTATACGGATTTACAGATATTTTTTCTGATTGCATCTCTTCTTAACACGTGTTGTCATCTTTTGCAAAATGGTGTAGGAGATTAGGAGAAGGTGGACGCTCATGGGAATGGTTAGCTAAGCCGAGCTACTGGGTTGCACAACAGCTTCACGGATTGGGCCTTTGTTGTCGTATGGAGTGCTTCTCAGAAACAGGTTGGGTTGGGTCTTCAGCAATCTCTCATCCTCGCATCATGCACAGTTGCCAACAGAAGGAGAAGCATCTCCCTAAAAAGAAACCATAGGTTCCTCCACTGCGACCGCCGCCGGGATTCTCACAGTCACCGTCAGTTGCACGGGAGCTCCAGCCTCGCGCCTCCATCATGCAAGCCCTACAAGCTGCAGAGATCTTTGGCAAGCCTGCCCCCCTTAAAGAATGCTATGAGCACGTGTCACTCAGTCCTTGAATCTGTATCATTGACATCTGCAGCTAAATTTCATGTTTTTTTCTCCAATTATTACCGGCGAATTTACCGTTATTAGAAATGAAAATCTGCAGATAATAATTTGACCTAACGAATTTGACACCTAAACCGCCGGTAAAGTCTTCAGCGTTTGTTTTTTGTAATGCACCAGCATTGCTTTATCTCATTATATCAAAGCTTCTTATGGTAGTTTCTCAGATAGAAGACATATAGAGTATCCACATCTAGATCACCAAACAAGCTTTGTTATCTGAAAAATATATCATCATCCCTTCTTTATTTTTTTTAGAAATCACCCCATGATAAAACATAATATTTAGCATCCCTTCCATCTACAGAAAATTGAAAAACAATTACTTCATATACCCTTAACTCAAATAGATTTTTGTGAACTACTTATACTTCATAAAAAAAAACAAAATTAACACCACTAAATAACTATTTTTTCAATATTATGACCATCATTTATCATAGTCCTGTTCCATTCGGTTAAAACAGAGTATCAGCACAAAATTCCAACCTAACTTAAACACCATCAAACTCAAAAAATTAAATTGACAAAAAAAATAAAAAAATTCTAACCACTTACAAGACGAATATAATGAACAATTATTATTGCATTATAAGAAAAAAATTACCTTCGCTAACAACAAAAATGGAAGAACTTCTTGCTTTCAATGGAGGAGACAAACAACTAACTCAGTCCTGAGTCAGATGTTTTCTTGTCTCAAAGCTTTTGACCCCACTAGGAGTGTTCATGGTTTGGTTAATCCAAAAATCAAATTAGTTTTTTGGTTAACCAAAAATATAGTCTTGGTTAATTAATTAACCAAATTGGTTGTACATGATAAAACCGGTTAGTAAAATTTGAAACCTGTTTTTAACCGGTTATTAAAATAAAAATCGGTTTTTACACTAAAAATTGGTTTTTATACCAAAAAATTGGTTTTTACACCTAAAAATCAATTTTTACACAAAAATTAATTTTTTACATACAAAAACTCAAATTTTTAACCTTTTTTTTCAAATTAAATTTTTTAATCAAAAAATTAATTTTTTTTTCTTTCTAAATGATACGAGTAACATTTGTAAATAATGAAATCCTTTTTATTGCTTCATTCTTTTTTCTAATGTAAATAATTTTTTTTCTAAATGATACGAGTAACTTTTTTTATTTCCTTCTCTCCATCTCTCTCCTTTTCTCTCCCCCTCCTATCCTCTCTTCCTTCTCTCTCTCTCCCCCCTTCCCCTCTTTCTCCCCCTCTCCTCTCTTTGTCTTCCTCTCTCTCTAGAGAGAGAGAAAAAGAAAGTATGTAAAAACTAATTTTGGAGTTTGAATAAAACCAGTTTTAATTAGGTTTTGATTTTAATTTGGTTTTGCTTTTAGTTAATCGATTAAAAACTGATTTTTTTATTTGATTTTAGTTAATCAATTCTAAAAAATATAGATATGATTTTTAAAATTGTTTTATTATTGGTTAACCAAAATGTGGTTATAATTTTTTAACCGATTAACCACATTTTGATTTTTTTATAAACATCCTTAAACCTCACCCATGAAACCCTATGGTAATACACTATTAATAAAGAGAAGAAGAAAAATGAGAAGGAGTTTAGAAGTGGAAAAGATAAGTGAAGTGTTAGTGTTTGTGTTTTATATGCTATGTTTACTCCGAACGGTATCTTTTTTTTTTTTTAATCAAATTTAGACGTCAAACCAAAACGGTAACATTTTGGCACCCTCCAACGTGTCAACGTAATGTTAAGTCAGCGCGGCGATAATTGATTCATTATCAAAAAGATATTCAAAAATCACTATAATATCTAAAATTGTATATGAAAGACTACAATAATAAAATTAAGATCTCGAATACCATATTAAATAATCTTTTTTCAAGAACCATTATCATAAAAATGTACTCGCTTTGTCACTAATAGCTCATCTTTAGTGTCCGATTTGCATAAAGAAATATAGGGTTTAAAGTAGGCCCCAATAGCTTGGTTCAATACTCTTGTATCAACCTTAAAGAAATATGGATTCTCTAATTCCAAGTTTGATGTGTCATTGTGTATTGGAAATCATGCTTCTTCAATTGCTTATCTCATAGTATGTGTAGATATTATTATTGTTTCTGGAAATAATTCCAATTACATATATGATTTCATTACTTCTGTGAATAATGTCTTTACAGTTAACGATCTTGGAGTGTTTAATTTCTTTTTAGGCTTGGAAGTTACAGTTCGAGCTAGTTGATGCAATAGCAAAATCAACTTCTATGATGTGTCCTCACTAAAATTGTTGAGACTAATTCAAAATCATTTGAGGATCCACATGTATATCATTCTGTCAGTTTTAATTTGTTACTTGTTATTGTTTGTATTGTTGCTTGTTATAGAAGGTAACTAGTGCAAGGAGATTCTAAACTTCTTAGATATATCTATAACTGGGATAAGTGATTTCATGATTATATATCAAAATTTTTATAAAAAAAAAATTTAAAATTTGATCACTGTTGATATCAAATAGAAAGAATTTTAGCATAAAATAAATAAAAGAAATAAACATATACAAAATTTATAGAATTTTTAAAAAGAGATATTTGTGTGAAGAGGCATAACTATAAAATATATAACTATTATGCAAAAACAATTATTAGAAATTCAGGCGGAATTAGATATCAAGATTTTTGTTTTTCATTATCCTTGCATAAAATGTCCCTTTTGCTTTCTTGTTTGCATGATATAAAAGTCATTTAAAGTAAGAAATATGGACAAACCCATACTGAAAGTATAGCAAAGTTGATGAATACTGAAACCTAATCAATATTATATTCAATGATTTCTTTGCTGATTCTCACAAATAGTATATATATATATATCAATCAGTTAGTCTCCATTCATAATTCTATTGGTTAGTATTTAAAGCCACGCGCGCGTTCGAATATTCAACTCGTCAGATTCCTTAAGAAAGAATTTCATAAGAACTGGTTAACAACGAATGTATTTTAATCTTTTCATTTTTGTCGTTTTCCCTTTTTAAGAATAAGTTTTGTCTAAATCCATCCATATATCTTAATAAATAATTAATTTTAAGTTTTTGCATTCTTGGTCATGGTACATAATAAATACGATTTAGTAATAGATTCGGTAAAATCAGACTAACTATAAATTAAATTATAAAATGAAAATATCTAGTTACAAATAAAAATTAGTTAAAATAGTTAAAATTTAATTTATTTAATATTTATTAATTATTATTAAAATTAATAAATAATAAATAAGATAAATTTAGATTTTTTTATTTTTTTAATATTATCGATTATAAAAGATATATATAATAATTAAATTGGATTGATCTAGTGATTAACTCACTAGTCTGTTTAAACAAATGTCGAGAATTCGAATTCTATCTGCTATATGCAGCTACTCATTAACAAGTAACAAACTTTTAAATAAAATTTAATGCTATTAGACTGAGAGATACCGTATAAAAAAATACATATATAGTAATTAATAACTAATAATAAGCACGCGGGTATATGAATTTTAGGTGAATAAGTTAACTAGAGTTGAGGTCTTATGGAAATAATAGCAATTTAATGTTTGAATAAGATGTGTGCTGTGTGCACATCATAGTCGTGGCCATTATCCTTTTCGTAGGATCTAGGTTGTGTCTAAAATTGAATATTTACTAATCTTATACACAAGTTGAAGAAAAAATATTATGATAATTTGGGTTAATTATAATCCTTAGAATTTTACTAAGCTTTAGCTTTTAATATTTAAAAATATAAAAATTAATTTTTTAAAATAATAAAAATATAATTATTTATGTATATTTTTTAATTATTATGTATATGTCTTAGATTGATCGGTGATAATATGTACTTAAGTCTTTATTTATTTACATGGTAGATTTGGTTGTATTTTGTATTTTTAGTGTTTCTAATTAAGGATCTCTAATTAATTTTTTATGACAATGCTAAAAGAAGTTAATTGTGTGTTGTTGGATACATTACTGCTTAGTTTTCTTTGGTAGATCGATTTGTACTGAATGATCTAAAAAAATTATTTATGTATTTTTTTGTCAATTTAAATTTTTTAAAAATAATATTTTAAATATGGTATTAGAGTTTTTATAACCTAAAGATTCATAATTCGATTTTTGTTAATTTCAAAAGATTAGGTTGACCTAGTTTTAATTTTAATATGGTATTAGAATCTATTTGATCTAATATTGTTGGATCATCCATCTATATATAAATATTAATACTCAAGATGATCATTTCTAAATATAAAGGGGTATATTATAAATCTCACATCTATAATCAAGGATCGGATAAAATGATATGTGATAGATTCAGATATTTGTGAAATGAAAAAATTAAGTATTATTTAGAAGTTATTAGATTATATTTTTAAAATATTCAATTTAGTTTGATGTATTTTGATTTTGTTTATTTAATTATTAAATTAGGTTTTATGTTATGAGTTTGGGATTTTTTCTTTATTTTAATCTAATAAGAGGTTATAAATACCTCGTACATTATGGTAGTCATCGAGTTATTAGAGATGTGAAAACTCCTTTTTTAATTTTGTGATAAAATCATGACGTGGACAATTGAAATTGAGTGAGTCGTTCCTCTCTTGTTGTATCGAGGAATTAGGTAGAAGGTTGAGATGTTCCTTCGATTTAATTCCCAAACTATGGCGTGGACAAATTAAATTAAGGAGTCTCTTTTTTATTGTGTCAAAAAATTTAGTAAAAAGTAAAATGATTCTCTTTGTATTCAATTTCAATATATCTCTTTTATTTTCTATTTTAATTTCAATGTATCTTTTTATTCCGTTTAAATTCTTGTCTTCTTATTTAATTACCCTATTTTTTCATCACAAAATCTCTAAAAAATTTATTAGATATAGCTCTTCTCCCTTGAGTTAACTTTCTAATTTGGGATCGAACTAAACTTACCTGGTCTCAATTCTAATATGAAAAAGTACGCATAATTTAAATTTTAGAAAAAATAATCAACTTAAGTTGGTTGAGTGGTCATCTTATCACTCGTCCGTTTAAACAAGTGTCGAAGTTCGAATCACGCTTTGTACATACTGTAATTTATTAGTCAATAGTAGATTTTTAAATGAAATTTAGATCCACGACAAATTAATTATTGACCTATTGAATTGAAGAATATCGTAGACAACAACAAAAAAAAATTGAGAAAAAATAAAGTACATTTAAAACCTGAGAATTAGGTAAGTTTTGATCGTGCAAAAATGAGAGCGTTGTTAATTAGGTAAGAATTAACATTAAGAGTTTTGTTGTTTAGTGTTTTTGTAAAGTTATTACAGCGACATAGAGAGTGAGCATGGCAGTGAAGAAAACGTATTGATGCATGAAACCCCAAACATAGAGTATGGAGACAGCTAGCTAATAGCTTATGTCACCGTCGAATAAAAGCATCTTTGAAGAATATTTATTCAACTCTATCACTTCTGGATAATCATTCCCTTTTCTGGTTACCATACTTTTTCGCTTTAATTTTTAGGGTGAATTTTTTCCGTAGTAAGTACTTTAGGCACTCATGAGGAAAATAAATTTGAAAGGAAAAGGTAAGTTGCTAATGTATATTCATCAAAGTAAAGTTTTAAAAGATAGTTATTTCTTATATTTATTATTTATCTAAAATATATGTTCTGCATTAATGATTGGCAAAATCCAAATCTTTTTTATATTTATATATACTTAAAAAAAAATTTGTCAATTTATCGTGATTTATTATTCTTATATTTGATACAACTTTAAGAATTGTTAACGAAATAAAATTGTATTATTATACTATAACTTTCAGGATAATTCGTTTGGGCAAATAGCATTTTGAGAGCTTATATATGATGACAATAAACTTTTATAAAAGTGTTTCTTTTGTAGTGTTTTAATGGAGAAGTGATGGTTAATGTCTTGAAACTATTTTTTTAAAATTAAGCATTATATATAGAGCCATATCATGTAAGAATTTTAATTTAGATTTATATGAATTTTATAATGATTTTTTAATTTGTTTTATTTTTGAAATTAATAAAAGTATAATTTTAATTTTTTATTATAAAAATTCTGATATTATGTTATAATTTTTTTTCTAAAAATTTAAGCTAATAAATAGACATAAATTGCCCTCATGTAAGAATTCTAATTTGATTTATATGACTTTTGACTTCCAAAAGTTTCTTTTCTGAAAAGAAACAAATTAATTTAATTAATATATAGATCTAGTCAAGGGGGAAAAGGCATTTGATTGAACATTTTGTTAAACTATATAATTATTTTTTTTATAGTTTTAGTGAAAGGACGGATATCATATCATGAGGTTAATTAACCAGGCAATAGTGGTTCAATTTTATCATCTCATTCTTCGATTTTTTAAAAATAGATTTATTTAATTTTTAATGATGTCTATGTATAACAATTCTTTATCTTGTATAAACTTTTTAACAATCCCCTATAGTTTAAATATTTTTAATTAATTCTTTAATTCCATACAAAAATATGTTTAAAAATAACAATTTATAATGTAATATATATACACACACATATATAAAATTTTAAACTGTAAAACCTTAATTGAAAATATAATTAAATTGAATCCACAATATATAAGAACTACCAAAATAATTTAATAATTATTTAAATAAATTGCTAAACTCTTTTACGAAATTCCTACTTGATTTAATAAATTTTTTACTTTTTAAAAGTATTTTATTATTAAAACTAGCTTTTGAAAATTAAAGGTACTTTTTAAAGATGTAATAACTATATTTGGTAAATTGAATAAAAATAACTTTCAATAAGTATAATTAAGCTACAATAATTGTTTTTGATAAAATTATTTTTAAATTTTAAAATAATTTTGATAGACATAAATATAAATATTTATTATT
>NC_029777.3:88775508-88801327 GCF_000817695.3 Arachis duranensis
TTCACAAAGAAGAGCAAAATAATCTGTTTTAAGGACTTCAGCTGAACAGTGGATGTTCAACCATCAACCACCTATTATTCATAGATGACTCTAGCCTATTTTGCAAGGCAAACCAACAAAGTTACATTATAATTTACAGCCCATTCTAGAGTTGTACAATAGACTAAGTGGCAAAGAAGTCAATTTAAATAAATCAGTTGTGTTTTTTTAGCAAGAATACTCAATAACAAGTAAGAAGCAAGTTGGCAAATCTACTTGGAGTTTCAAATGTGGGTACTCAAAATCATTAAATATAAATATTACAAACTAAACTGTTTCTTTGAAAAAAAGAGGAATAAACTATCTTGAGAATGGCAGAGTCTCCTGAAAGGAAGAAATGTTCTGGAAAAGGGCATGAAATTGACAGCCTCTCAACAAGGGATAGTGAAACTGTGGGAAGATTCTTATTTGGAGATGAACCCCTTTCAGAATTCCATCAAATAAGTTCAACAACCAGCAATTGTTATAGGTAAAAAAACTAATGGATGATTCGGGAACATGGGACCTAGGCAAAATAAATACAATTTTCAATAGTGAAATTAGTTCCAAAATATGCCAAACAAAGATTGAATAGGATGAGGATAGACTAATCTGGATACATATTAGCTCAAGTGAGTACACTACAAAATCTGACTATCAAATTGCAAATCTCTTCTTCCACTCAAGTTCAGAGATACTCCATGAACGATTCAAAGAAAAAGTCTAAAAAGCTATCTAGAAGATAAACAGTTAGCCAAAAATTACAGTTTTTATCTGAAAATTAGTTCACAATCGCTTAGCAGTAAAAGAGAAGATTCATGAGTACATACCACAAACTAACCTGCATTGTCCTTGGTGCTCTGCTACTTTGGAATCAGCCTTGCATGCGTTGATTTTTTGCCCAGAAGTTTCAAAAATCTGGAACAACTCTCTAATGGCGAGCGCAATTCTTAGGAAGAACTTTTTTCAACCTTGGCAGTGGTAAATCCATATTGTGGCAGTAGTGACAAATGAAAGTAAAACCATATTGAATATGACTCAAATAACTTACCTTTATGGGGTATATAGTTAGATAAGAATTCTTTGTTGTTCGAAGAAAAGAGAAAAATACTTAGGAAAATTCTGTCCCAGAGAGTGGATCTTGTGTCAAAGTTTACAAAGAGTAAGAACCAACATCATTGAATTACTTTTTGGAAGTTCTTCTTCTTCGACATTTTCTCTCTGTTTTAGTTAATAGTTTATTTCTTCTATGTTTTGGGAAACCCTTATTAGTTGTGAGTTTAATTTTGGACACAATGTAATAGACTATTTTATTGCAAGGATGTAATAGTCTTTTCATTAATGAAAATTAGAATATCTTTAGATACATAATAGTTTAAAATTGACAAAAGAAATTAACAAAATGTGTATAGACTTTTTTGCTCTACTATTGATAGGTACAGCTTTATTGCGTACTTTACATGTTAATCAAATAACCAGCACCATATGCTAAACAAATAATATTATATAAGATAAAATTAATTCTTCTTTTCATAATATAATTTAATTTTTTAATTTAATTTATAAATAAATTTGTATGTACTCGTCAAATGTTAAATCCAGTACTTTACATGATCAATAGTTTAAAAAAAATATTTACCATGAAGAGTTATTTAAAAAGGAAAAAAAAAACATATTAACGAATTAACAAATCATTGATACATACAGACTTTCTAGTGTCATATACCAAATAAATAATATTTTAATTTAGTTCAAAAACAAATATATATAATCTCAAATTTTAATACAGTACCTTATATAATCAATAATTTAAAAAATTGAAAAGAATTACTATTCCATGTAGAGTAGTTTAAAAAAAAGAGCATATTAATAAGTTAAAAATAAAATATATGTAAGGCTTTGTCATTCCATCATTAATAAGTATATATATGTTTAAAAAAACTACTCCAATCAAATAAAAATAAAAAACAATATTTTTTTTATATCAAATTGATGAGTAAGACAATTGAAAAAATTATTTTCGAAGCTATATTTTTACTTGAGTTGGAGAAAGATTACAGACAAAATTTAAATAGTAGAAGAGTGACTGAAAATATAATTTATAGAAGAGAATTAGAAAAAAAAAATATGAGTGAAAATTATGCATAAAATTAGTAACTACAATGAAATTGAATAAAATTTTTAAATATAATGGATGGAGATGAGGTTATGTGTGAATTTTTTGTAACTAGATGAAATAAGTAACAATAAAAATAATTATAGATTATATTGGTAAGACTAAAATGAGAAAAAAATTGAACACCAAATTTTTGTATATTGACATTTATATATTGTTATAAGTGTAAGAGTATAATTAACAATTTATAATAAATCCTACATAAAGATAGTGAAAATAACAAGGGTAAAAATAGCATGTATTATAAGATAAGAGGGGCCAAAATGGCACAGAATTTAGGAGTATAATTACACATACAAACACAAATCTAGTTGTGAAAGTTTTGGTACTTAATCAATGCAATAATTTTTTTATGAAACCAATTCACACTTGTTTCACACCCACACACCCAGAGGACCGGCCTAGCTACTCCAGAATCAAATCATGTACAATTTGTCCATAGACATGTGCTACTATTTAATTAACTGGCTAATCTTTTATTTTTTTCTATCTCACTGTTGTGCCAATTGATCTGTCTACTCCTCGAACAAAATATCAGATCATGTATGATACCACAACAGAATCCAAGAAACAATAAAAGTGATTGCTGTTATGTCAAAAAAAATAGTATTTAAATTATTAAATAAGTTAAAGATAAATATTTAGTTTAAAAATATAAAAATAAATAATTTTAAAAATTTAAAATTTATTATAAAAACTAAATTAAATAAAAATTAAACGTCAATTTATAAACACATAAATATTTGTCTTAATCCATTGAAATTATAGCTAGATTGTATGGATTTATCTAGAAGGTATCCTTATCACTAATAATAATCACCTATCAAATAATAATAAGCACCGATTTATTATTGTGATGTGAGGCAGAGAACAATTCCCGCAAGATTTGGCTTTTTAATTATCTGTTTGAAAGAGTCAAAATAATAATCCTCAATGAATGAGGCAGTTCTGACAATTTATTTATGTCATCATCAAAGAAAGCACGCGCATTGTGAATCACAAAAAGTTGTATTAAGCAGAGAATGGAATTTGACCTGAATTACATTATTCCGGTTACAATGCTTTAACGGATGAAATAAGGTCATGTTATTCTCTTACATATATTCAATTCAAAGATCTTTCTATCCCAAAAATGGGAAAAAGGAAATTGAACCCAGAAATTTGTGCATAATAAACAAGTTATGTTTCACTTTGTGCATGAATATCTATCTCTCTCGCTATTTACAGCGACTATATCAAAATACCATTTAAACAGAAATTGTATACTGTTGTGGAATAATGTTAAATCTCAAAGAGGAGCTGAAAACTTAATTTTTCAATAAAAAGTTAAATAAAATTGTTTCAAAAAAATTAAACTAAAATTTATATATAATTTATAAAAAGAAATTAAAGTTTGGGGGACCATTGCCCCCTTTTCTACAATGAAGCTTCGCTCCTGCTTGTATAGGAATCATGACTCCTTGTACCAAATACATAGATAGATACAATGAAAGAGATGTGGAACCCCAATTAAAGAATTGTTCTTTTTCGAAGAGATTAAATATTGCAAATAATACCAAGTAAATTGTGATAAAGTTAGAGTTGGATAAGGATTAACATCCACCCAAATGCACTTATGAACTTTCTTGCAACATACTTCTGAAAATAAAATTGAGGTTTTGGAATATAAAAAATAAATGTTTTTTTATTATTTATTCGAAAGATAAAATGTCTCTTCACAATTTCCTAAATTATTAGTGGGTTTTTAATAATCTAAGTAATTGGATGGAGCTTTTTTACTAATATAAATTAATAGAAATTTAAAATTATAAAAATCCTTTAAATTAAATTATGTTATTTGAATATCCTTTTCTTATTATTATATAAATCATCCAAAAGTTATGTGGTTTAGGTTAAATAGTAAAATTTTATATTTTAGGATAATTTATGTTTTTTTTTTTGTTTTAGAAAAATAAACATAAATAGTGTTAGAGTAGTGAGTGTCCGAAGTTGACAATAAATCATCCCACACTAAGTAGGTTTACGTGATTTTGGCACAAAACGCAGTAGTCTAGTACGATTTACTCGCTGGAGGTAAAACATAATAAACTAGCACCATTTTTGAACAAAAAGTTAAATTAAAACACAATAAGTTAGAACGATTTATGTAGACAATAAATCTATAAATAAATATGTTGTATATTTACAAACGTGAAATTTTAAGAAAGATGACCAGTCACGAGTTAATAAATTAATATAATACAAATTGCAAATAAAATTTTTAATTATTTTATTTGATAAAAGTCCCCTTTTTTGTATACCACAGAGATAGTATATTCTTAATTTACTTTTAGCTATATATGTTTGAGTAAAATTTCGATGATTAATAATTAATAAACAAAAACCAAAATTGCTAGGAATCTTGTAATGAGTTTCTGTTACGTGAATTATCTAAATGTTCTATAATCTATCTTATTTTTTATAAAATTTTCAAAACTCATTATTCATATAAATTTTTTAAATAATTTGTATTGATATATATTTTTTTAGGGATTTTTTTGTTATTTTTTATTTGATTAATTTATATAATTTTTATGGTGTGTTTTTGAATTAACGTGTACTTTGTTTGCTATTGTTATTTTTTATAATATAAATTATTTATTCTGCTCTTAGAAAATTCAATTTAAATAAATAAAAAATCCTGACAAATTATAATAAAAATACTAAATTTTAACACATAAATTTAAGTTCTTAAAAAAAAAGAGTCAAAAGAATGTCAAAAAAAATATAATTTTACCTAATATAAATTTATGTCCTTTTGAATAATATAAATTCATGTCCTTTTGAAATTTTTAATTCATTGTTCATATATTTTTTTAATCATTTTTATTGATGCATATATTTTGTAGAACTTTTTTTTATTATTTTTTTATTGGCTTTGTTAAATTTTAATTATTTATTTATAATTTTAATTATTAATTCTATTAAAAAAACCAAACTAAATAAAAAAATACTAATAAATTATAATAAAAAGAGTACTAAATTTTAATATATAAATTTAAATTTTTTTTAAAAATGTCAAAGGATGTTAAAAAATATAATTTTGCGTAATATAAATTTATATTTTTTTTTTGGTGACGTAATATAAATTTATATGGTTTTGAGTAACATAAATTTAAGTTTTTATAAAATGACAAACAAAATTTTATAAAAAATATGTATCAATAAAAATGACTAAAAAAAATAAATAAATAAATAAATATACTCAAAATTTTATTAAATACTTTGCCTACATACATATACACAAGTCTTATATAGTTACATATTTTTTTAATAATTAATTTGATACTCAAATACTAAAAATTTCGTAAAAACTTAAATTTATGAACAACGAATACTAACAATTTCGTAAAAACTTAAATTTATGTTACTTAAAACAACATGAATTTATATTATGCAAAATTAATATTTTCTAACACCTTTTGACATTTTTTTAAGAAAAAACTTAAAATATGTATTAAAATTTAGTACTCTTTTTATTATAATTTGTTAGTATTTTTTAATTTAATTTAATCTTATTAATGAAATTAATAATTGAAATTATAAAAATTATATTTTTATTTTTTAAGTTAAAATTTAAATAGATATAATTTAAATTAAAATATTATAAATAAAAATACCATATTATACATAAATCGTGCCAGGGTGAGTAGGGTCTTATTTGTATGTAAATCGTGGCAGTCCAATGAGGTTTAGCCTAACAATATGTTAAACCTACCAGTCTGAGACGATTTACGTTTTACGTTTTCCTTTTAACTCTAGAGACCCTGTCACAATTTATCTTTATTTCCTTTACCAGATCATGCATTAATCGTTACAGGCTGAAATGGTTTACGTTTTATTTAATCCTAGACAGTTTAGGACGATTTATATAAAAATAGGAAGAGGATAATCACGTTATAAATCTCATTTCAGGAGAATTCAGTAAATTTGGATTATATAAAATTTATTTAAGTAAAAAATCCTATATTTTTTCCATTCACAAAAGTTTGATACTGTGCATTTAGTTAGTATAATTCGTGGGTTTGCGCACACTATGCTGATCAAAACGGTAAGAAAAAGCGGGCAAGATTTAAGTTGAATAATAAACCTTTTAAAAAGGGAGACATTTTGATTTTTGACCATTGATTAGCTGAAAACTGAGGGTTACTTGCTCATCTTTAATTTATCGCTAGTGATCGATCTTTCCCCAATAGAGAAACAATTTTATAATGCAATTGTCTGATTGAACGCCAACTGTCTCAACCTATGAAACAGTGTTAGGTTTTTGAGTATGAATAATTTATGGTCCCTACAACACTTTATATTATTAGTCCTAATCTGATATTGCTGCGCTTTACGTTAGAATATCACCAATAATTGCTGCTGCCATACCCCACCACCCTAGCTAAGCTTTCTTTGGCCCACCACCCATATGCCCTTGATTATGTATCAATCAATAATAATAATCCAAGATTAAGATTAAGATTAAGATTAAGATTAAGATTAAGGATAAGATAACTGGGCTTTTATATTTAGGTGAAGTCCATAATCCATGTTCTTGATGACATCACTATTTTCTCATCCAACGCCTCTGATTTATTTCTTCACTCAAAAGCCCATGATGACCCCTTGATGGCATGCAATGGGACCTATATCACATGTAGCAAGAAAAATATTTTTCTAACATACAACTAATTTTAATGAACAATTTATATATTCTTCTATTTTAACAAAATATATTTATTTTAATTTTGCTAATATATTAACAAATAAAATATATGATAACTAGGTGTATTTAGGGTAGTATAGAAATTAACAATGAAGGAACAGAAAGCGAGTAAAGCAGTTATTACTTGCTTATATTAAAAAACAGGGTTAAGTACAATTTTTGTCCTTAACGTAGAGATCGAAAATTTATTTTGTCTTCAGCCTTTCTTTTGTTACAAAATAGTCCCTAAAGTTTAATTTAGTTTCAAAATACCGAATGTATTTGAGAAAAATAGTTATTTTCTCTTTCTTTAGCTTGTATATATAGAGTGTTCAGACTATATACTATATGAAATTTGCTATACAAACAAATTTTTTTGGCAAACAAGTTTATACAAGTTAGCTCAAATCCAACGAAAACAACCCTCAATAGTGTGTAAACATGCGCTTCCTCAACTTTGAATAGCGCGAAATTAGAAACGGTTCTTCTCCAATGTTTGTATTCTACGTTCTTCTTCCTCCTCCTTCTCCTTCTTTTTTACATTTCTCCTCCTTTTTCTTCGCGTTCCTTCTTCTTCTTCTTCCCGTGTTTCATCCTCATCGTTGTTCTTTTTATTGTTGTTATTGTTGCTGCATTTTTTTCCTCCTCCTCTTTCTATTGATTTTGCAACATTATGTATTTTTTTTCTTTCTTTTTTGTTTGATTTTTTCTCCCGAAAAGAATTATGAGAAAATGAAAGCAGCAGATGAGGACGATGAAGAGGAAGAGTTTTGAATTATGTAGAACTTATCAGTATAAAAATACTGAAAATTCTTAAACAATACACATAAATTTTTTCGTTTTACACCGAAATTTGCTGCATATATACAAAAATATTTTCTCTAATGCTACATTTTTTCTTCTTCTTCTTTTTCTTATTTCCTTTTTCTTTTAGTTGAATGAATGTAAGTTAAATGCTGCCTTTTGGTGACTCACAATGGTTTATCGGACAGCAACAAGTCGTAAATTTAAATCGCGAACCCTATTCTCCCTCATTCAAGATTCATCCTCTCTCTCACTCAATCATTGTTTCTCTCTCCGATCCCCAACACCACCCTCTCTGTCGTCATCAACCCACCCACCGCCGACACCCCTCCCTTCTTCTTCTTCTCCTTCTTCTCTCCTTGCCACTTCATCGTTCACCTTTTTCACTCTTGGAACCGCCACGCCGCACCACAAACCCACCACTGCCGCTGTTGGACTTTGCCTCTCTCCCTTTCGTGTGTCACGACGCTTCCCTCCGCCTTTCATCCGTCCGTGGGTAGTTGTTGCTGCTCGTCCCTCGTCATTCGTACCTTCGTGGTTGTGCTGCCTACACACTGTCGCTGTCCACCTTCTGGAAGCGTATTTGCCTCTACAATAATAGGTGACTATTTTAATTTTTTCAGTTATACTAATATTTTAGATGATATATTAATTTTAAGTAGTTGATTCGTTGATGTTATTGTTGTTATTTTTATTGTTGATTAATTTATGATGCTTATTAGAATATGGCAGTGGTTGAAATATTGAATTGGTTTATGAATTTGTTTATGAATATCAATATGCAGTAGTTTTGCTAATTATGAATTTGCTGATGTTTTATTGATTGTTGAATTGATTTTATATGAATTCATAATGTAAAGAAAAAATTGACATTATTCCAATTATCCAATGAAATTTTTCTTTTATTGAAAATGTGACGTTTTAGGAAGAAATATTATTTTGAGTATATGTTTTATGTACATTATTATATGTGTTAGGTACATTATTGAGTCTTTTGTTGATTGTTTTCATATTTCTAACTCGCAAATATTTTGAAATCATCTTAGGTGCACTAATTGAGTTTGAGCTTGAACTTTGAAAAGTGTTTCGATTATTGAACTGAATTGCTAGATATTGTTGTTGGAGTTGTTTGAAATTGTCTAAATTATGGTAATTTACTGTGTTACGGCTGGTTTTTCTCTTTTCAAACATGACGACGGGTAGAGGTCTAGCAGATCAGGCTGCTGGTCGTGGTTGTAGTCGTGGTCAGGTAGAGGGTTTATTTCTTCTGGTACCCCCAAAAATTCTAGATCCTCTCCCTCTACTCCGACTACCCCAGGGACGTCATAGATTGTGGGTTTAGCGGATCAGCCGTTCATCACGGTCACTAACCCCCAACTACGTGCTTCTGTCTACGGTGACGCTGCCGCCTCCTACCGCTCAAAAGTCCGCTGCCACAACCACGCTCCCTCCAGCGACGAAAGTCACGGCCCCAAAATTCTCTCACGGAAGTGAGGTAGCTGATGCCCCTTCACCACCACACATCGTACGGTTGATCATTTGACCTGATGACAACACATGGTAAATATCACTTTGAGTCTTATATATTTTTTTATTATTGTTATTGCTGAATGTGCCTGGAAATTTATTCTAATTTAGTGGATTTAGGTTTGATTATTTAAAAGTATTTTCTTTTTTCTGATTATGGAATTGATGAAAGTGTGTGATTATTGATTCAATTTTGATCGGATTGCCTCAACACCAATTTTAAATTAAAGTTGTGGACATATAGAATCACCTTGTATAAGTAAAGATTTCTTATGTGAGTTTTTCAATAGTTGTGGACACATAGAATCACCTTGTATAAGTAAAGATCTCCTACGTGAGTTTTTCAATAGGTGCTGAATCGGTGATCTGTATATAGCAGTCACTGTTTTGCATGCATAATTATAGATGCAGGCATCGAAACCATGCATAAATTGCATTGTCATAAGCTTTAGTCCGTCGTGGACGCGTATAAAATTTGCACAATTTAGAGTCCATTCGTTATATTAATTATTAAATAGAAAAATCAGTCGCTAATAGCACATTAGGATAAATATTTTAAGAAGAGACTAGAAGTACATGTTCGAATTTAAAGTAGGCACAAGATACCAAGAAGACTTTTGCAAAAGTAATTATGCTGAAATGAAGTGTGAATATTCTGGGAAAGATCAGAATTAATTATATAAATTAGTGGTAGCCTTAATAGACCCAGAGTGGATTGTCTGGTGAGAAGGGGTGAGATTCGCTTCGACGAAACCAGAGTGGATTATCTGTTGGGAAGAAGGAACGTGTGGGGTAGGGACGCCTACCAAAAAAGTTGTTTCTCTTCCAAACGCATACTGTTGAGTTGCATTACTGAATGAGTTGAAAAATCATATGTGAGCGTAACCTCGAATAACGTCGGGCTACAGATAGACAATCGACGCGTGTGCTTATGGTCTGCACTAGGGACAAGCACGCATCATGTTGGGTATGCATTTGCAAGTTACTTGTGTTTGATATTGTAATTACTTTAATTATATGTGTTTGTTTTCTGTTATATATAAATAAATATGTTACTCAACTATTTTCCTTTTACTTTCTATTTGACGAGAACATAGAAACCAAGACCCTAGCATCCCTTTCACCCTGTTGGAACCTTAGGCTCTCGCCCTTCTTTTCTTTTCTTTTTCCCTCCACAGATGGGATCGACGGTGATCTTCTTTGAGGTTCCTCTTATCTTGAGCTATGAAGACCCCATGCAAGGTGGAGTCTTCATGTGGGGCACACCAAGAATCCGCATTTATGCTTTACACGACCATGGTTTCATATTTTTTGTACATAGCCCGTATTTTGATCTAGACATGCCTTACGAATTTACCTTAGCAGAACTACATCCAACCGGAGGTTAGTTCTCTTTTCCTCATCCTCTCAATATGGTAGGATCGTACTATAATATATCATTTACGGGTTTTTTGTACGTACATGAGGCTAATCTTGATCTTACTCAACATTTTTCGATTTTTGCATTACAAGTTGAGCTGATGCCAGATGACCTTTGGAGGTACCATTTGCAGCTGCTCAGGCCGCATATTCTGATCCTGCAGTGGCTGGACCTTCTGATGTACCACCCACCTAGGTTGAGCAGTTGGAAGTAAATTTAGAGTCCGATGAGGGGGTTTATTCCCCAGGAGGTTGGACCAGTTATCAAAGAGTTGTTTGGAGACCATCCAAGAGTTTGATGTAGCTGACCTTCTATTCCTTTTGGTGATCTATAGTGCCATTTTTCTCGCTTTAATAATATTTTAGAGGGATAGGATCTTCCAGTAGATCTATGCCAGCTTAGGGGACCCGTGTGAAGGTCGAAACTATTTTTCATATTTTGTCTATGTATATACTCAATGTAGTTAATCTATATTTTGGATATTAGGCATGTACCTTTCGACCTATGTTATGTATTTTGTCTATCCTTATATGTCTATCTTGCGATATTATTATAACTATTATTATGAGTTTACGGAAGATTTATTTCAATACTTTGCCACACTAAAATAGAAACGGTTTTTATTAATCACGTTAATTCGACAAAAGCTTTTAGAAATACCTGATAATAAAATTTTGAGTCTAGAGCCAAGTAGGTCTGTACGACAAATAACACTTAAATGTTTAGCATTAGTCATGACGTACTAAAAATTAAGTTATTACAATATTCTTCGCCGGTGACCCAATGCCGTTTCTAAACCAAAATTGGGTAAAACAATTGAAGCAAATGCTCAACAATTATAAGTTTATAACCTAAAATCCAATTTTCTTTTAAAAAAGAAAAGGAATAGTAAATTAAATGTAGAAGGTGGTAAATAGAGTTAATATAAGAGTGAAGAGTAGTTTGAATGAGAATAGTTTGACTCCACTTATGAAACTCTTATGATGATGCTATTAATGAAGAGTAGGAGGAGAAGAAGAAGAGAGAATTTAAAAGTGAAAAAGACCACTGAAGTGTTTGTGTTTGACTGAAACCATTTTACATGCTATGTTTAATCCAAGTAGCATCGTTTTCTCCAATTTTGGGCACCAAATTAAAACGGTAAGATTTTGGCATTCTTTAGCGTGGCAAAGTGATGCTAGGTCAGTTCGGCGATAGATAGCTCATCATAAAAAATATGATAAAAAATTATTACGGTGTTTAAAGCTGTATCTGAGAGACTATAATAAAAAAATTAAAATCTCAAAAATTATATTAGATAATTACCTGAATTTCAAAGATCACTATAAAAATTTACTCGATAGACCTATTAAGATAAATATAGTAGACTCTATTAAAAGTTCTCCAAAGTAAGTGATTATTGCATTATATATATATAGCATACCCAAATTAATCATATGATAAGTATATATATCATACCAAATTACTCGATCATAATTAGCGTGTATATATATTTATATAATAGAAAACAATTTTAATATTGTTGTCGTATGAAAGTAATTACCTATATAATAATTATTGAATATAGACTTTTAATACATAATAATTATTCATATAATTATACATAAAATATTATTTTATATACGACATATTATTTATTAATCAACTCAAGATAAATTTTATTCTTTTTTAGTTAACTATAAAATATTTCATTAACTCATTTTTTATCTCTAATAAATTTATCTCAGTAATTTCTTTTATTTTTATTTTACTATTATTATATATGATATAATTTTTTTATTCTTTTCTTAATTCTGTTTAAAATTAAAATATAATTAAAAAAACTATTTTTTCTAGATCTTAGGGTAACATTAATTTTTAAAGTTAAAACTATAATTTTTAAAATTATTAATGTGGTAATTGATTTTAACTAAAAAAATATTCAAATTATATATTCTTTCTACATGATATATATAGAAGGGGATGTTGAGTTTAATGGTTAATTAATAGAGGAGGGTGGGGGAGAGGTGTTGGTTTGAATGGGGAACGAATAAGGGAATAGGTGGGGTGATCACAGGAATAAGGGGAAAGGAAATAAGGGGATGAAGAAGGGTGTTGTGGGGATCAGCTTGCATTTTTTTTTTCAATTTTCCCACGTTGAATTTGGAGATAGGCAAAAGTTTTTCGAAGTGTTCGGTTCCTATTTTAAAATAGCTGCATGTTCAAAACACACGTAAAATGAAAGAAAAACAGTAAAAACTCAATAAAAATCAAATAAATAAGAAAATCACTACTACGAAAAATAACTAAGGATACGAAATTATCGGGTTGCCTCCCGACAAACACTTCTTTACCGTCACTAGCTTGACGGTCAGCTCCTCTAAGTAGGAGGATCATAGGGGCTCAGCTCTTCACCCCTTACTTTGAACTTCTTTCCTGTGTCTCCATAAAGTAGCTCAATATGCTCAAGAGAGAGGATTTTGTTTACTGTATAAATCCACACTTGATTGCTAGTCAACACCACTTTCATTCCTAGGGAGAAACCTTCAGTGGGGATCTTTTTATTTCTCCATCCTTTGGGTACTTTCTTCTTTTTGTGAACCTCCTCCTTGGTGGATGATACATTTCCGACACCAAACTTAGGTTTGATGTCAGGAGAAATTTTATTGATTGTCACCAAAGGCGGTTTGAGCTGCAGATTCTGCTATGCATCATCAGGGGGTTCTTGAAGGTTTGGATCAATAAGTTCAATATGCATGCACCTCTCTTCTTCACCTGCTGAATGTATATATCTTTGAAGACATGAAAGACTAGTTACTCATTATGCACTCTAAGCTCTAATTCATCTTCTTTCACATCAATCAGAGCTCTTCCAGTGGTTAGGAATGGTCTTCCTAGAATTATAGAGGCATTCTCATCCTCCCCTGTGTCAAGAATCACAAAATCTGCTAGGAGGAAGAACTTACCCACTTTGACCAAGATATTCTCCACTAATCCGTATGTAGGCTTCATAGATTTGTCTGTCATCTGTAATGCTATACTTGTGGGTTGTGCCTCTTGGATTTGCAGCTTCTTCATTACAGACAAGGGCATTAAATTGATGCTTGCTCCCAGATCACATAACGCTTTCTCAAAGGTTGTGCTCCCAATGGTGCATGAAATTTGAAGCTCCCTAGATCTGGTATCTTCCTTGACAAGTTATTCTGAATTATGGCACTACATTCCTTAGTCAGGACCACTGTCTCATCTCCCGTTAAAGGCTTCTTCTTTGACAACAGCTCCTTCATGAACTTGACATAGAGAGGAATTTGCTCCAAAACCTCAGCAAAAGGAATATTGATTTGTAGCTTTCTGAAGACTTTCAAGAAATTTGAAAACTGCTTGTTCTTGGTCTCATTTTGAAGTCTCTGAGAATATGGCATTTTAGACTTGTATTCAGGAGTCTTTGGCAATGTAGGATAAGTGTCAAGAGAATTCGCGAATGGGTTGTCCGCACGCTTTGGAGGAGCGTGCTCTACTTCTTCCTTCTTCTCCTCTAGCGCTTCTTTTTCAACTGGCTCCTCATTAACTTGTACTTCTATACTTGCTACTTGTCCACTTATCAAGATGATAGCCTTGCATTCCTCTCTTGAATTCACCATTGTATCACCTGAAAATATATTTGAGGACCTCTCAGGTATTTGCTTGCTCAGTTGGCCCATTTGCACCTCCAAATTTCTAATGAAAGCTCTGATTTTCTGCATAAAACTTTTCATCATCTCCCAGTTAGAATCTTGTTAGGGTGGAGAATATGCCTGCTGAGGTGGTTATTGTTGATGAGACTGAAATTGGTGGTTATTATGATTGTTCTGTTGAAAATCACCCTGAGAATCATTGTTGAAATTCTGAGATCTATGAGGTTAGTCCCTCCACCCAAAATTTGGGTAATTTCTCCATCCCTGATTGTATGTTTTAGAGTATGGATCATTATTGGGGTTTCTAGGACTACTCCCCATGTAATTTACCTGTTCAGAAGAGGATTGAGCATAATCATAATTATCATTTTGCATAGAATTACCTGTCATGTCATAAGGGACCTCTTGAGGTGAATTTTTGGTGTTGATAGCTGAAACTTGCATTTCACTCAACTGTTGAGTAATTAAATTCATCTGCTGACTCAAAATTTTATTCTAAGCAAGGATAGTATTAAGAGCTTCTACTTCCATAACACCTTTCTTCTGAGGAGTCTCAGAGTTCACAGGATTCCTGTTAGATGAGTATAAATATTGGTTGCTAGCAACCAACTCAATAAGCTCAATAGTCTCCTCTGGTGTCTTCTTCATGTGCAATGAACCACCTGCAGAATTATCTAAGCACATCTTGGACATCTCACCTAAGCCTTCATAAATATCTAGTTGGGTCCATTTGGAGAATATGTCCGGTAGGGCATTGCCTAGTCAGTAGCTTGTATCTCTCCCAAACTTCATAAAGAGTTTCACCATTCTTTTGTCTGAAGGTCTGAACCTCCAGCCTAAGTTTAGTCAGCCTCTTTGGTGGAAAAAATTTAGTAAGAAACCCAGTAACAACCTTGTCCCAAGTATCCAAACTCTCCTTAGGCTGGAAATCTAGCCACAGCTTTGCTCTGTCCTTCAAGGCAAATGAGAAAAGTATGAGTTTGTACACCTCAGGATTCACCCCATTAGTTTTTACAATATCACAAATTTGCAGAAAATTAGAGATAAACTGATTGGGATCTTCCTGAGGGAGTCCATGATATTGACAGTTTTATTGCACCAAAGTGACTAGCTGTGGCTTCAGTTCAAAGTTGTTTGCAGCTATAGGAGGCACCACAATGTTTTTTCCATAAAGATCTGCAGTAGGAGCAGTGTAAGAGCCAAGCACTCTGATCTCCTAGGTTATTTATTCCCATCCGAATTTGTCACATTGGCATTAACAGCATTATTGTGAACCATAGTGAATTCTGCAGTCTTGTAAAGTCTTGCTTGTTGCAAATGCCACCTGAAAGTACTTTCGGGTTTATGATCAAAGTCTAAAAGAGGTTCCTTGTCTTTGTTCCTACTCAAAAACAAACAGAAAATAAAGAAAAGTGAGAATCTCTATGTCAGAGTGCAGAAAATTCCCAATAAAATAACTTGTGTAAAAGAAATAAAATAAAGCAACTAAATAAATAAAAAAGTTAAAACTTTCAAAATTTTTTATTTTTTTATTTTTTTATAAAAAATATAAATAGATAAATTAAATAAAAATGACTAGGTAACACCAAATTTAATTTTAAAAATAATAAAAAATAATTGAGCAAAATTTTAAGAGTGAAAATTGAATTTTAAATAAGACTAATAAAATAGAAAAATAAAAATAAAAAATGAATAAATAAAGAAGAAAAACGAATATGAAATAAAATAAAATAAATAAAAAAGGACGAAAGAAAGTTTGAGGAAAAAAAATGGATCAAATAAAATTAATAAAATAGAAAAAAATAATGAAATAAACAAAACGAAAGTGAAATAAAAATTAAAAAGGAAACGAAGGTAAAAGGAAATAAAAAGAAAACAGGGAGTGAATGAGAAGAAAGAAAGGAAAAAAATAAAGAAAAAAATTAAAAAAATTAAAAATGAATAATACTAAAAAAAATTAATTAAAATAAAAATTATTTAATTTAAGCAATCAAACAACTAGCAGTTGTCAATCATAATCAATCTCCGACAACGGTGTTAAAAATTTGGTGCGGCATTTACATCCACAAATTAACTGGCAAGTGCACCGGGTCGTACCAAGTAATACCTCAGGTAAGTGAGGGTGGATTCTACGAGGATTGATGGATCAAGCAATGATGATTGAGTGATTGGCTTAGTCAGACAGACAGAAAATGATGTTTAGAGTGTTCAAAAGCATTAACAGTAAATTCAGAATATCAAAAGACAGACAGTAAATAAGTTGGAAATATTATATGGAGAGACAGTTAAGGCTTCAAAGTTATCTATTTTTCTAATTGACTTTTCTTACTAACTATTTTAATCATGTAAGATTTAATTGATGGCAACTATATATGACTAAACCCTAATTTCTTAGACCTATTTAGTCTCCTCTAACTCTCATCAACCGCCAATTCCTTGGTCAATTAATTCCAATTAGAGGGTGAAGTTCAATTCTAGTTATATGCCACAGAAATCCTAATTACCCAAATATAAGAGGATTGTATGTCACGTATCTCGTTAAATCCAGATAATTAAAAATTAGAAGAATATGTTTTCAAGCTGTTAGTCAAGTAAAGAGCTTTTTCAAGTTATACAAGAACTCAATTAGAAAGAGGATCATACTTCCGTTCCACCCAATTTCATAAAATAAAGAACGAAAACAATTCTTGAAATATAAATCAGTATATGAATTAAAATAGAAAAATAATAGAATCAATCCATACAATAGACAGAACTCCTAACATTAACAGTGGAGGTTTAGTTGCTCATGGTTCAGAGAGAAAAACTAGGATTCAGGTAAACTTTAATTTACAGAATGAGGTGGATTCTTCTAGAAGAGAAGTTTCTTTTCCCTTTTATATCTAATCCTAATAAATTTAAATTATATATTTTTTAAACTAAATAATATCTTTTCTTATTTTTAAATAAAAATAAAGTTTAAATCAGAATTAATTAAAGCAATCCGCGCGTCTTCAATTGATGAATGGGGACCACTTACTTCGTAGGGAGGCACACCTAACTTGGCATCAAGCCACGCCTTACTTGAGGTATGCAGTGATTGGAGCTACAAGGCTTGTGTTGCTGCGCCCTACTTGAGTGAAGCAAAATCAATATGGCATACTTTTGTTGTGGCATGCGCCTAACTCAAGTTTTAGTGCGCTTTACTTGGAGTCACGCTCATTGTTGCGTGTTGTTGATGGTGTCTTGCGCCTAACTTGAGAAATATCAAGTTAGGCGCAGCCTTGGCCAATATGGTGGGAGAGAAGTGTAGACTATTATATATCGTTGGAAATCTCTGGAAGTTAGCTTTCCAACGCCACTAGAATCACGTCCGTTGGACCTCTATAACTCGAGTTATTCAGGTTTGAGTACAGAGAGGTCAGGGTTGATAGCATCATTCGCCTTCTTCTCTTTTTCTGCGGAAAACTCCATCAAAACCAGCCAAATGCTACCTAAAATAAACAGAATTTCACACGACTCAAAGTAACATCCATAGTGGCTAAAAGACAATTAATTCTTGATTAAACTCAATAAATTAAATGCAAATTCACTAGGAAAAGATAGGAAAGATGCTCACGCATCAGGCACCCTATCCACGATACCAACCTCTCCGCCTCCACTACAATTGAGATCAACAGCGAACAATGGGGAGGCGACAGGTTCGTCCGGAGGTTCATTCACAGGGACGGACGAAGATGCACCAACAGGACTCGAGTTAGAACCGGCTACCGTACCTATAGTGTGGGTATTCCGGTTTGAACCCCTCGAGCTAGATACCACATCAACCAACTTTGCCAACAGTTGAGGTGTCCTGACCTCGAGAAACTGCCGACGACAATGGAAGAGGACCTGCATATCCTCATCACTCCTTATGGTGAAACAATCGTACTTCACGTCTTCTCGCAGCATTGAGATCGAAATGCGATAGAATAACTTCTGAACTCGTTTCACGCCTTGCAACCCAAGTTTCTGTAGTATAGAATTCACGAAGTCATCATATCCCGTCGTAGGTCTCATAAAAATAATGAGAGGATCCTTATCAGTGAATTTCATACCAGATCATGTTTTTCTCTTAATTGATCCTCTGTAATGCACCAACACTACAAAACTCTCCTCACTAACTATTTTGTCACTCTAATAAGAGAAATTCACGTTCACACCATATTTATACACGTCTGGCCCTTCATAATTCGAAACAGTATATTTTGAATTATACCCTGATTCAAATTAGTCTGAGTAATTGTGTTATAATTCAAATCATCCTTATTCAAATTAGTGTGTATAATTCGAATCAGGTTGATTTGAGTTAGTGTTTATGTGTGTGATTTAAATTATTGTAAATATGTAACTTGAATTGTACTAATTCAAATTACATAAAAAGACCTTCTTAATAAAACCTTGTAACGATTATTTCTTTAGTAGAATTATATAAAATTTTTCAAACTATAATTTATAGGAAAAGTATGTAGAACCAAAAGGGAATCAGCCAAAAAATAAACAAAATCACATTTTACTTAATTAATTTAATTTTATTTAATTTTCAAATTTTGTTATTAATTGTCGTGTTCAACTAAATCACTCCTTGACTAATATGTGGAAAAAAACCAAAAATCTCTCCTGGGATCACGAAACTCCTCATCACCTTCGTTTCAAAATTCAACCCTATGGTGCATGGTTTGGTGAGGGTGTCATCAATGGTGCAGGGAATTGGTGCATAGGAAGCCGATAAAGCCGGTTGGAATATTGGATTAGTTTGATCATAGTTGAAGAGAGAGTGTGAATTCTGAAGGTTGTGTTTTTTAGGGAGTATGAAGTAGGGTCGTTACGGGTGTTATTAAAAAAAAAACATTCATTTAATATAAAAAAAACATCTTAACACTTAACAAAAGAAATATTCAGTTATATTTTAGTAAAAATAATTAAATATTTATAAAATTTAAAAAAAATTATAAAATTTTTAAAGAAATAGAGACATTTACATTTGTAATACAAAAAATTTCGAAAAATATATAAAAGAACATCTATTTAGCATGAAAAAGAAACATTCTAATACTTAGCAGAAAGAACATCCATATATATTAATTCGTAAAAATTTTAAATTCACCCAAAAATATTTAACTGATTTTTGGCTGATACTTTTTTTGGTTTCTAACATTACTCTAATTTATATGGATCATTTGCCCTTAATATTATTACGCTTAGTCGCTTATGGTCCTATATGGCTATATGTTAGTTTGGAAGAAAGTAAGGCACGATTATCCATAACTACATAGCGTCAGAAAACGTCACCGGCTTGGGGTTTGTGAGGGGCTTTGGAGATTGCTTTCTTCGTTTTGCTTTTGCGGTTGAGTTTCGTTTTGCAAAAGTCAAACAGTTTTAGGGGCAAGTTATTAGTAAGAGAGAGTTTCTCAAGCCTTCCATTCCAATCTAATTTTCTTATTTTATCATTATATAAACCAACCAATATAGTATTCGAGAAAGCACGTTCGGAAACTTAGGAGAAGGGGTCCACACGTTTTGGAATTTTATATTCCATTATCAATTTATTATTATGTTATTAGATAAAGTTCCAAATATTTGTAGCGTATCAACATTACTCCCTTTTTTTAAGTAAAGCATTTTCTTTTCTTTTTTAACTTTATTAAAAGAATAATGTAATTAGATTATTAATTTTTCGATAATTAATTTTTAATGAAGGTAAAAGTAAGAAAAAGACTCTTAATTTATAAAAGAGTGGATAGTATTCAAGAGTTTACTTATTATTATGAATTGATAAATTTATTTTAAAATATAAATTGAGAAAATGCATTTTATTAATGTAATAGTATTTACGAGTATAATTTAAATACACTGATTCTAAACAATTTAATTATACAATCGTTTAATAACATCATTTTTTTGTATGACTATTTACATAATTAATATAAAAAAATAATTATTTTTATTAATGTAAAATTATATAATTAAATATATGCATAAAATTAAACTATTGTAAGTAAACATTATATTAAAACTAAATTCTAATACCCAATTAATTATCTGCATAAATATTTTTACGTTAAGTATATACGTACATCAATGAAATTCAACTATTACTATTGCACTCATTATCATAATTCAGTAATTAATTAATTTAAAATTTTAAATCTAGATATGTGACAAAATTTGTTTTTAATTTATTGAATTAAAAAATATTATAAAAAATTAAAAATCTGTTTCGGTCCCTAATTATTTTTTTAATAAAACATTATACCCTCTTAACAATTGTAAAAGTACAAATAAATCTCCACTCACTTTTGTATTTATTCAATCTAATTCCTGCCATCAATTAACAATAGATCACACATTAACATATCAGGTAATATATCCATGTCTCCTTCAGAAAAATAATTAGAAAACGGAAAGGACTTTTACTCGTAATTTTTACATATTATTAGCATTTTGTTTGAATTTAATAGTGAACGTGATATTTCTCTCTCTCTCTCCCTCAATTTTATAAAACCTCTACTAAATAAAATAGTAAAATCCAATAAATTAAATTGGTAACAGCGCCACCAGGAAATGCCAATCAAAATCGGCACTGAATAAAATAAAGCATGCTTCAGCGGAATTTATTCCGTATCGAGTGGTGGGGTTTTTTGAATAATAAATATTGTTTTCTCGCAAAATTCGGAAAGGAGGGTTATGTGGCATATTGGGGTCCACATTCACACACATTAATACTTGCACTTCATTCACTAATAACTTTCTTAATTAATCTCTCCATTTGGACACGAATTAAAAATCATCATCAAAATCAAACACGTATTAATCAAAATACCTTTAACTAATGATTTTTCCAGCTCATCCCACATTCATCTCCCATATTGTCAACACATGTCACGTGGCTGTAAAATATGTAGTAACGAACTTGGATCATACATTAAATTGGTAATATATATATATAGATGTAGAACTAACTAGTACTACTAATATGAATTAGTAACAATAAATAAATGTTAATTAGTACCAAGCGTCAATAGTCGGTTATTCTAGTTGAATTAGCATAATAAAGAAATGGAAATAACGCAACTTCCTATGCAGGTGCAGCAGCAGAACAATATTCAACAACGTAATACGAACAAGGGCAAATCGTAGTGTTTCGATTGGAACTGTTTCCTTAACCAAATACTAGTACTAGTACTAATACAACTAGCTTAGTTTTCAATGTCGGCGCCGTAATGTTTCACTTTTTTTATTTAGCTCTCGTTATTACAATTCCAAAGTGCATTCTCGCCTTCTTGTTTCGTTTTAATTAATAGATTTAAAGACATTTGTTAAAAACAAAAAAGGCGTACGTAAAAACAAATAATTTTACTATTATATTGAAAAAAAAACTTTTTTTTTCTTATATTCAATGCTTAGAAGTACCTTCTAGTTAATCTTTAATTAATTAAGTTCACACTTTTAACTAATAAAATTTACTACCTAGTGTTTTAGGTTAGTTTGGTTTCAGTCCTAGATTTACGAGGAAAGAGACACAAAGACAGTTGAAAATTGAAATAAGCGTAAAGTATAAAAATAATATTTGAAAATTCACCTTTTTAACAAAAATAATATCAAAAGAAAAAAATAATAAATAAGCTTTTAAAAATTTTTAAAACAATGACAAAAAATAATTAGATATTAAATATATATTTTAAAAAAAGTTTTAGAAATTAGATTTTGATGTATTAGTGACCAATTTTTTTAAAAAGTAAAAAAATTATAGAGAATAAATTTTGTTTTAATTATTTGTATACACCTTTTAAATAGTTATTCAAATGCCATCATAAAAATTAAATCAAATAGATAAATTATTTGTTAAATATAAAAATTATTTTCATTATTTATAAAAAATATAATATTATTGACTATTTTTATCAAATTTTTAAATTATTCAAGAAATTTCTTTGCCATTTATATATTTAACGGTTATATTTATTGATGATATAATTTTTTGAATACCATTTTAGTAATTTAGCTATAAATGTCATATTCAATTATAGTAAACAAATATAATAATTCCAATCAAATAAGAATAAAGATGGATTACTAACAACAATTATAATCTTTCGCCCTAGATATATAACCACTCTTGAGTGCTCCATTAGGGTTTTTAATGAAGTTCTATCTCTGCTAGTCTGTTGTCAAGGTTTATGGAGTCAGCACAATTACTGTTGTTTAGTGCCAATTAGAATATCATTTAAAGAATTTTTCTTTCCAATATTTTCTTTGAAGACTTTGAGCTTAAGGTTACACCTTGCACGAATCGAAAACTACTTGTTTTTATTAAAAAAGTGAAGAGAATTATTTTTAGTATACATGTCCAAATGCATCGGGTGATGAAAGTTTCACTGCTAATTATAAATTATTCAATTTTTTGGGCTATATTTAGTATAGATGTTATCAAAGCATTTTCTTTGGAGGGGTGGGAGAATTCTTAAGAGCTTCAATCACACTTAGATATATCTTCATCCACTGCAAACCACACCTTCAACGATTTAGCCTTAAATTGGATTAGGTCTCAAATTGGACTAGGTTTAGGTGATTTTAGCCCAAATAAAATCGAAATTGTGTAATCTGATTTATTCATTGGTCTGAGCATTGAGATTGAACTAGTCAATTCGATTGTGTTAACTAAAAATAAGCTATTAAACCGGTTCTAATTCACGATAAAAATTAGTTGTCAGTGAATCTACAAAAAAAAAAAGAAAAAAAAAAGAAAAATTGGTCAATTAATTCATTGTTTAGTAGTTAGTTTATTTAAAATAATAAAACCTAAAAAAATATCTTTTTAAAAATATATATTATATACATGAATATATTATTTTATTATTTCTAATTCAACTCAAATTAAATTTCGGTTATGCTTTTAAATCATTGAATCTCTAGTTTTATTAGTTTGATTTTAAGAACCTTGGATTTATTCCAAAATCAAGTAGACCAAGGTGATTCTGACGCAACAGCATAAAAAGTAAAAATTCTTTTAGTAAATAATGTTTTAATTTCTTTTATATAATTTTTTTTCCCCAAATATTGTGCTACCTTAACCAAAATTCAAGCGCTATATATCCCTATACATTTGTGTTAAAAGTTGAAAAACATTTTTTTTTCTCGCTCAAGTAGTCTTTTCCAATTTGAACATAATTACTTCTGCTAAGAAAAGATCCATATATGGTTTTAATTAAAAATAAAAAATATAATGTTCTAAAAGTATTTATTAAACTAATCTCGAAACTTTATTTCAGAGAGTAATCAGCCATCACATTTAATTATTTGTCTAAGTAAATTGTAAAAGGATTCATTGGAATATTTTAAAAAGATTCTTAATTTTTTTTTATATTTTTATTAAATGATTTAACTAAGGCACATGTTAAAGTTGTTATTAATAAAAATGTTTTAAATTTAAATTTTAATAGATACACAACAAATACATCGAAAATTTAATTTTGTATCTTTTTTATAAAAACTTGGTTAAATAATAACTTTAACTTATGTTGTTAGAACACATATTAATTAAATCTTTCAGTAATTAATTTATTAAAACTAAAATGTCCAACTAATTTTTTTAAAACTTATTTGAAATATTATTCTTTAATTAATTAGAAGCAGTGTATTACTAACTTTAATTACCCGAAGAAAAAAAGCGCAATAAATTAACGACGGCAGCTACGGCTCACCAAAGGCAAATTAGAAAGTAGCAGCAGTAATCATGTTGACCTTATTTTCCGTGGTTACGGGTGATTAATTAGCCATAATTACCTTCTTAATGCCCACTAAAAGTGAGGCTTTTATGATTGTTGATCTCTCTTTGTTCATATTAATGGTACACTTTTCTTTCGGCTTAATTCAGCCTACTAATACTACTGTGGCTATTCGCTGGCATATTTCGGTCCATATATGTATTAATCTCCCTATACATACCCAATACCAAAATTGAGTATAATAATTTTTTTTAAGTATCTAGCTAGTTGCAAATTTGGTTTAGAAATTTCAACGAAGTTGCAAGGATAGTGTCATATATTTCAACCCTTTCCCATCTTCGTATGTACAACACATGTGGTGAAATTAAATATATTGCTTTCTCCGAAACCAACAAATTATTCAGCTATCGGTGCCTAACAATCTTTTTTATTATTACAATTTAATTTTAATATTTACACATACATGCTTTTAACGTGTGTTTTTACCATAACAAAAATAACTTTTTACCATGTTGGTCATTCAAATTCGATAACAATAAATGTGATAAATTGAATATATATTATTTAAAAAGGTAGTATAGCTAGTAATTTTTTTTTTTTTAATTTTGGCCATCAACAAATCATTTCATTTAATAACGAGAGTGAGACAGATTCATTAATTCTCCTACTTGTTGATTTATTATTTTACCTGCTAATTTATACATTATTCAAGTCTAGTTGGAACATCAAAAGGGCAAACATCTTTTTACCATATTTTACTTTCACCAAATTGGTAAAGGTATACGCATGTTTAATTTTACCTTCTTTTGACACATGGAAGTACCATCCCTCTTCGCTATGCTATTTTCAGTTATATATCCTTGTTTTGATTTTGATTTAATCCATATATGCATGCTTTGATGGGTAGATTGATTTAGTAGTATCACATTTATAATATACCTTTTGAGAATAAATTATTTTATATGGAACCATCTACATATGCGGATATCAAATTGTATCTATTTTTATTTTGATTTTCATCATCAAATTATAAAATATATGCATGCTTTAGTGTTTTACCTTCTTCTTCTTCTGACATATGTACATTCTATTCTCCCTTGGTATGTTATTTTCAAGGATATCATTATTTTCATAGGAATGAGGGATACAGTTGTTAGATTTTATACAATTTTTAATTTACGGATTGTAGGAAAACAGTTGTCAAACTTGATTAACTTTGGAGCAATTAGGAAAGAAAATGTCACATTTCATTTCATATTTAAATTTGTTTATAAAAATATTACGTGAATATTAAAGATTCGTGGTTAAATTAGTTATAGTGTATTTATATATAAATATACGTTGTGTACTTTGTAAATAAATTTTATATTTTAATATATATTTTATAAAATCTATATATATCTGAAAAATTTTTTTAAAATAACAATGCTAATAAAATAATAAAATAATACTTTAATTATTTTAAATTTATAATATTTATTATTTTAAATTTTACTATTTTAATCCAACGATAATTAATAATTTGATAGCGTATTTTTTTTAAATGATAATATAACTTTAAAAAAGCAGGATCTATATCCCAATGTGCCTGCCAGCTAAAAATGGAAGGCTATTGAAAAATTCACCCCCTCTTTAATTACTGATTCTTCTGATGACTTTTATCCTCTCTATTTTTCTGGGAAACTGTTGCGAACACATTCCAAAACTTAACTGTGTATAAAAAATAAAGTTTGTTACCATATGGGG
>NC_029777.3:88801348-88805465 GCF_000817695.3 Arachis duranensis
TAAACACAAAATAACTAATCCAAATAATAAATTATTAATTAATTATTTATATAAAATATCCATTAAAATATAAAATAACATGTATCAATATCAATACTTAATATATAATAATGAAATTAATATATATTATTTTTAGTGGATATAAATATTTTTAAAATTTAATCTCCATTCCATTACTTCTGATTTTTAACATAGTTGTTTATTTGGATAAATTAACTTTTCAATGTAGTAATTTTCCAAAAGAATTGCGAACTTTTTTTTTTAATATTAGGTCTATATTGGTGTAATTTATTAAAATATCTAAAAATTTGTATTTAACCTGTGGGAATATACAAAATGTCATCGCTGTTTTTAATTTTTTTAATTTAAAAAAATAAAAAACATCAAAACGTCAATGATGTTTTTCTATCTTCAATTTAAAAAAAATATCCAATACAAAAACGGTTTTACTGTTTTTTGAAAATATATATTTTTTTTTAAAATTTTTTTTACATACAAAATGTCATTGACGTTTTATGTCTTTTAAAACTCACATACATTAAAATATTAGAACACATCACACAATTTGTTCCAATATAAAAAAAATCAGCCAAGAATTGCTGGTACTTAATATAGTACTAAATCATATACTATAATTATAAATTACAATATTAAAACATAGAAAGATCTAGGTAGGCACTCATGATGATTAATAATGTGGCCTATTTTTTCAATGAGGTTAGGAATTCGAAGCTAAGCAAATGTGAACCTATATATAAAATATAAATAATTAAATATAAATAAATATGAAGCAGTAGCTGATCCAAGCCAGCTACCAACTGAAACAACCACCACCCACCTAAAGCTGCTATAGTGTTTGTATACAAAACCAAATTAGATTAAGCCACCACCACCTCCAGGCTCCAATAGTAGAAGTGGAACTAGCAACATTTTCTAAAATTGTAGTAGAGAAATTCTCTCCTTAATTAATAATTATTTATTTTTACAAAGAAAGAAAATAATAAGCAGAGGAGTTCACCATGCATTTTGCTTTAATTTTTCATCTCCTTGTAATTATTATTCCACTTCTACTACTATTCAACCTTGTTGAACAAAGACTATTTCATTAGAAGAGAGTACGGTGAAATTCTGAGTTGGATATATAGAAAGATACGGTTGACGGTAACATACATGCAAGATACTGACAAATATTAAATGCATCAGTAGCTACTATTATTTATATATAATTAAATTGATCGTAATTGAATAATTAAATTTATAATAAATAAATATAAATAATTGAATACATATTACCATATATAATCTTTAATTAATAATTAATTTTTAGTGTGCAATTGATAATGAAAATGTGGAAATTAAATTAAATGTTAGGTTGAAGGCTCTAGCTAGCGGATAAAGTTTGTAAATTTTTTTTCAATATAAATAATAATAAAAAGAATTGGTGGAGCCTATAGAAATTAGAAATAGAAAGGATGAGGGTCCACAAAAAGCATTGAAAGCACCCGTTTTTACCATTTCTTTTCTCACCTTGGGGGGGAGGGTAGATGTAGCGAGGAAACCACCAAAGATAGGACATACGTCATGGAATGAGAAAAATACACGTATTTTTTAAATTAATTAAATGAAAATAAAAATTTGAAGAGAGAGAAGAAGAAAACGAAAACAGCAATTGTAGGCTTCTTGAGGAAGTGCCTTGCATACCACGATTCTCATCTCTCTCATCTCTCACAGCGCGTGTAAACGCTCTCTCTATTTAAGCACACCATCCTCCTTTCTTTCCACTTTCTTAAAACCTCTCCAATTCTTCTTCTTCTTCGCTTTCCGATCCTAATATAACCCCAATTTCTCTATTCCACTATATATATCGTTGAATTCAAAAAGATATTTAGTTTGATTGTGTTAGATGGAAGAGCCTGTCGTAGTTAACAAAGGCGAGGAGCCGCTGGATTTGCCACCAGGTTTCAGATTCCACCCAACAGACGAAGAAATCATCACTTATTACCTCACCGAGAAGGTCATGAACAGCAGCTTCAGTGCAACTGCCATAGGTGAAGCCGATTTGAACAAATCCGAACCCTGGGATTTACCAAGTAAGAAGTAGTAGTAATATTATGTCCGTACATGAGCAGTTAGTTAGTTAGTTATGAGTTATGAGTGATTATTTTCATTATTATTTGGTGTGCAGAGAAAGCAAAGATGGGAGAGAAGGAGTGGTACTTCTTTTGTCAGAAGGACAGGAAATACCCGACGGGGATGAGGACCAATAGAGCAACGGATTCCGGTTACTGGAAGGCAACCGGAAAAGACAAAGAGATTTTCAAAGGGAAAGGGAATCTCGTTGGGATGAAGAAAACGCTTGTTTTCTACCGAGGTAGAGCTCCCAAGGGTGAAAAGACCAATTGGGTCATGCATGAGTTCAGATTGGAAGGCAAATTTGCCAATTATAACCTCCCCAAGGCTGCAAAGGTCATATATATTATTATCACCTTTTACAAAAGTGCCTTTATTTCTTCTATGTTGGTTTTGGAGTTCCTTTCATGTTTGGTCCTTCTTAATTTTATTTCTATTTATTTTTTCTTCTTGTAGGATGAATGGGTTGTGTCGAGGGTTTTTCACAAGAACACAGATGTAAAGAAGACTACTACCCCATCATCATCATCATCAATAATTCCTGGCCTTTTGAGGATCAACTCAATAGGCGATGATCTTCTAGATTGTTCCACACTCCCACCTCTCATGGACCCTCACCCTACTCCTCTCGATACAACAAAATCCGACGGCTATTATTTCCCCTCCTTCTCATCATCACATCAGATTCTCAATATCAAGCCCGAAGAACACAACACAAGCCACCAAATTCCCATCACCAACTACCAGATTCCAAATTTCAATACCACACTCTCTTCTTCATCATCTCATCAAATCAGACTCCAAAATCATCTCAACTTGTTCTCATCATCATCATCAAATAACAATTACCATAATAGCTCGTGGCCAAGCTATTATGATGAGGTCCACCACCATCATCAAGATGATATTCTACTAAGAGCAATCGCCTCAAAGAACTATAGCAACGGAGGAGGAGGAGGCGGCGGCGAGTGCAAGGTGGAGCAATTCTCCTCCGGCAACCAGTCAGTGGTGAGCGTTTCGCAAGACACGGGGCTGAGCAACGACAGAACCACCAATGACACGTCATCGGTGGTTTCGAAGCAGCAGCATAATAATAAAACATTGTACGAGGATCTTGAAGGTCCTTCTTCATCAGTTGCACCTCTTTCAGATTTGGAATGCTTGTGGGATACCTACTGAAAATTCATCAACATCAAGTTTCCAATCCTATCCGTGTTTTTTTAATTCATATTCATATAAGTATCATCATGCATATAGTGATTTACCTATATACTATGTTGCTGGTTTTTCTTTTTTTAAAATCAGGCTTCTATACTGATTAATTATTTATATATTATTATTATTGTTATTATCATATATACATATATCATTGTAGGATTAAGGAGGAAACTAAAGGTTATTGGATACACATATATACTGTATAGATTTATGATATCCATGACTCTTTTTTTTCTTAAGTGTTAGGTTTTCCCATCATAGGTTATATCGAGGACAAGGACCTGGTGAAATCATGTAAATCTATATATTCTTTTGTTATATTAGTGTGTTTGTTTTATTCTTTTCTTTAAACTCATGACTCTTGTATACTCCTCAGAAATTTCGTTTGATGCCTTTGGAGAATTATTACTACAATTATTATTTATTATTATTATTATCAATTATTTGTTCCTCTATATATTCTTTTAATTGCAAAATATTAATCTAGGCAGACTCATTTTAATTTTGAGCCGTTCCATTCTTGCTGCAGCAATATATTTATATTTATTTTATGCTGTTCGAATATATATATCTATGTGGCACCCCACCAAGAATGGGAAGCATTAATTCCTAAGAAAATTGATGCATTATTTTTCTCTCAACTTGTGAATAAAATGTTCTAGTTGCTTAGCTGCTAGCTAGTGCCTCCCACCACTACTGTTATTATTTCCTTTGCAAATTTGGATTTGAGAAATGGTACGAGCATATTAGTAATAGGTTATTAAATCAG
>NC_029777.3:88805845-88809962 GCF_000817695.3 Arachis duranensis
TGTGACAATTTTTTTTAATAGTTTAAATTTTTGAATAAGTAATTTTATAATATAGTATTAAAAATTTTTTATAACAAATTTAAAATTTAATCTTTGTTAAAAAAAATATCAGAGAAACAAAAAGAAAAAAAATATACAAAATTTATGCAAATTCCAAAAATTCTATGCAAAATTCAATATAATATATATAAATCAATGCAGTCTTCATAGTAATAATTACAACAAAAGAATAATTACAAATAAAAGAAACAGAAAAACAAAAACAAAAACCGTGTCTGTGACAACAAATATACAGGTTTTCTTGATTGTCGCTTAAATCTTTTGTCCAAAGCAACCTAGTTCGTCCTCACATGTTTTCCTAAATATTATTATTTCATTCCAGGGTTGAGTTGTTATAGGTTAAGGTGTATGTACTGAGTGTGCAGGCCTTATATGCATGGATAAGAGTTGAGGTGTATTAGTACTTTCTTTTTTTTTTGTATGTTGAATTTATTAATTTATTAATTAATTTACCGATCTCCCAAATATTATATTACGTATGAATGAATTAATTATAACAAAGAAGAATGAATTTATTCGGAATATATATAAGGGTGAATGCAGATTGCAAAATATACATTTTGCTTCTATACGCAACTAGCACTACTTTTTTTTTCCCTTTCACTTTTAATTTGCTTAAATGAGGGATCCCAGAAAAAATAACTACAAATAAAAGTTATTTCTCAACGTATAAGCATAAGCATATACATTGCTGAAATTATTTGGCTACTTAAATACATACTATATACTTTTTTCTATACGTATCTATTTGTGTCCACTACTATTCACTTTTGCCCATCTTTTTTGTTGTGTAGGTGCATGTTGCTTAGGCACATATATAATTGGGTCTAAAGGGATAAGATGATATAGGAGGGGATCAAAACTAGAAATAGAAATACATGTGAGTGTGAGGAGAAAGAAAAAATAGGGTATGTAAGAGAGATGGGTTTCTAAGCAAAGTGAGAAATAGTAATAATAAAAATAATAATTAATTAAAATTGGTTATTATGTTACGGTAGAGCTGGCGGGGGAATGGGATAAGGGAAAAGGCAAAGATAACGGCAATATTGGAAGAGAAGGAATTGTATTGAAGGAAGGTTTTTTCACCATTCATGTGATGTGTGATGTGAGTTTTTGGAGTTTTGGGGATTTGATTTGATTAAATAATGGAATGTATAATATTTATGTTATAAAGTATACATTCCCTTTCCATTCGAAGCAAAGCATTAGTAGGGGTTTTATGCTTGCGGGGAACTCCACCACATACACTCTTGTGTGTTCTTTCGCATTTTCACAATTTCTGTGGGGGTGTGGAAATTTTAAAGAAATCTATAAAGGATTATGAGATTCTCTATCTATAACTAGTTACCTATAGATCTTGTGTGTCTACTAGGGGTGTTCATGCCCGAAGACTCGGCCCAGCTCCGAACTTTTTAAGGGCTAATTTGGTGTGATTTTATCACTTAAAAATAGACATATTATTATTTCGGGTTGGGTCCGGACCATAACTCGGATCGCCTGAATTCGGTCCGGTGGTTCAGTCATCATACACAATTAATATTTTGTATTATTAATGATAGATGATGGTTATTTTTATGTGGAATTTAAGTATTGTAAATCTTAATATTTTGTGTTATTAGTCATTATAAGTCTATATGTTAATGTTTTATATTTAAAATGCATACATAAGACTTTAGACTAATGCATAATATTGTGTTATTTGTATTGATTCAAATATTTGGTGTTATTAGACAATATTAGTATTGATTGTGGTTATGCTTTAATTTTAGGTAATGATTAGTTCTTGTTATATTTTTCTAAGTGAATTTTACCATGTCAAATAATGGTTGAAATTTTAGAAATTTAAATATTTTCACATGTTAGATTACAAAAAAGTAATGTTAACGGTCTAGTTTTCACCCGATTTTTATCCGGTATAATCGTGGCTTGAAAGTGTGTAGGTTTTATCGGGTCTAGAGCCGGATTCCAGTCTAACAAATAGGTCCGGTATATATTTCGGGTCGAATTTGGGTTACATTAAATCTGATTTCACCCGGGCCATGAACATCCCTAATATCTACCATCTTCTTCTTATTGGAATAAAAAATAAATTTTAGTGATATATTATAAAATTAAGAATTTAATTTTCAACTATTTATTTATATATTAAAATTAATTATCTAAATTAATTATTAAAATAAAATAAAATATATATTAAAATATAAAATATAAAAAATAAATTAAATAATACATATATTTATACATAAATATATAATAAATTTTCTAACTGATTTAATAATTATTTTTTAACGTGTATATGACATTTTTTGAAAACTTGAATTTTCGTTTGTTTAAACTTTAATTTTGAAGAAAGAAGAAATTTTTGTATAGGTATGCCCAAAATAATTGTCATGCTTAAAATTGTATTACAAAATAATTATTTTGTTTAAAATTGTATTAGAAAAAATTAATTTTTCTACTAACTTTGTAGGTTATGTAAAAGTTTTGATACAGAAAATTTCAACATGTGGGTTTTTGGGCTTCTTCGTTTCTAATTTACTACTAGTCGATCTTGGTGATTTTGCTTCCTTCATGGGAGTGCCAAAATGTAAAGGTTGAGAAAGTGATATATCGGAAACAAAGTAAGAAAGCGATCAATTCTCATCATTTATTTTTTCTTAAAAACAAGAGAAAGAGTAATGAAAAGAAAGAGAACATAGAAAAAAGGGGATAGTTAAAATAAAATAAATTTTATTTTTGTTTTTATACATTAATTGTATTTGTTAATATGATTATAAATTATTCTTAATTAAAATATTTGTAATATGTTCAATAAAAATACTATACGCACATTAAAAATATTTTATACATATATAACATGTATTTATATTTTAATATAAATTTTTTTATCAATATAAATAACTAATTTTTAATATGAGTGCGTGTGACGTAATTATAATTTTAATATATTTTATTATAAATTAAGATGAAAGTAATATATGTTATATATTAAAAAAGACCAATTTTATGATATTTATGAATTGGTGTCTAAATTTTACCTAACTTACTTTTTGTAGTAAGTTTTAATTTTTTTAAAATGATTTATTTTTATATCTTTTAAATTAAATATTAATTTTTAACTTTTTTTAATAAATAAACACAATTTTTTAAGCACCATAACATTCACTATTAAAAAATTAATATTATCAGTCATATTTTAATAATATTATTTTTTACAAATTTATATAAAAATACAACTAAAAAATTATATAAAAAATAACATTATAAAAATTAAAATGTCATTATTTTTTAGGAATAAATATTTTTTTATCTTTTACAATAAAATTCTTCTCCATCAATTAATCTCTAATTATTTAAATAACTGGTTAAGCGACTTCTGATATATGAATAAATCATCGTTTATAAAACTGTGTAGATTAATTATTTCGATACTTAAAAATTAATTAAAAATTTTTAAATCGTAAAAATGGTTGTATTATAGATAAATAGTAAAAAATAACAAGACATTTACTTTTTATTTCGATGGAACTAAGATACGATCAATTTTGTCGTTGGATAAAAATTAATTAAATTATTCAAATTATTTAACGATTCTTAATTATCAATTTTAGATAAAGTTAACTGTATTTGAGTTTTTATTTTTTATTTTAAAAAAAATATAAATAAGTAATGAAAATACTAAATAATGTGAATAATAGATATATCAAAACTTTTAAAATTTATTATTTACAAAAATTATTATCTATCTAATAATTTTTTTTATTTTTTATGGTATGAATATGAAAAGCCCGATTTGGTGCATGAATATATGGGAAAGCGTGCTATGGGGCTCACCGACCAATGGGGAAGCTCCAAGGAACGATGTTCTAGATGCTTTGTCCCGATGAAAAATGAAATTAACGATGCCCATAAATTCCAATCTCAGCTTCTTCCACAAATTCCATTCTTCCATTTTCATTGCACCTCACCTCTCTTTTACACCCTAATCTTTCATCCAGTGTCTTTTTTAACCTGTCCTTCTTCTAGTATATTATATATTTTGTTATTTTTTTATTTT
>NC_029777.3:88810066-88841911 GCF_000817695.3 Arachis duranensis
TTAAGAAGACAAAAAAGTAATTTTTTTATGGAATTGATTACTATGAGTTTTACTTTTATGGAATTAATTAATTTCTCAATCAATGTTTTTTTTTTGTTTTTTTGATTTTTTGTTTTTGGCACAAGAGCTAATTAGTCTCATAAAAATAAAGTTCAGAAATTAAGTTGAGTATTTTTTTTATTAAGGGCCTCGTAGTCCTTTCGAGGTAACTAGCACAGAAACTAATCAGTCTCATAAAAATAAAGTTCCGAGGCCGAATTATGTATTTTTTTGTTAAAGTTCTCGTAGTTCTTTTAAAATAATTGTCAGGGATCGAATTGGGTATTCATTCTAATTTGTATGTAATTTATTTTAGGAAAAATTATTTCTTTCTTTAAACATAGTTATTTATGGTTGTTGGTTCTACCAATTAAAAGTAGTTAATTAGTTGGGGGAATTTTAATTTCACCTCAATTTCTAAAAGCAAAAATTGATTTTCGTTGAGAAAAATAGTCAAGGATAATTAAACTGGTTAAGGAAATAGATCTTTTTAATTGTTAAAAAAAATTAAGAGTGTAAAGTATAATCTCTAATTCTTTATTATTCTCTCTTATATTTATTTTTTATCCTACTTATAAAATTAATAGTGGAATCGAAAATTATATTTTACTCCTTCAATTATTAAAAAAATTTAAGAGGATCCATTCCCGCTAAGATCGAGTCATATATCTAGACCCACAAATGATTTTTTTTTTGAAACATGCATAGTCAAAATTGTCTTTCCAGTATAATTTTTCTTGAAAAATAAAACAGAAGATTTTAAGGTTGTGATAATGTGATATGTCTCTATTCTTCAAATACAATTCAACTATTGATTATATATAAGAAATTAAATGAATTTAATTTATTTTAAAAATTAACTCTAAAGACAAAAGCTGTCTTATTTTTATAAATGTTATCAGACTTTTAATTTTAGATCATATAAGACGTGATATATCTCTTCGCTAAAAATTAGACAAAAACTTAGGATGTAAAATTTGATAACTACTTAAATTTTTGTGTGATATAAGAGTGAGTCAATAACAATGTTTAACTTGATTTTGATACCATATCAAATTTAGAACAACGAGACAATTATATAAACAATTGTGTTGTGTATTTTTCATTTTTTTTCAATGATTGAAAAGGCTAATATATACAAGATAAGATCATCAAATCTACTCTAGATTCTACAAAAATTTCCTAAAACAAACAATGAAAAAATGCAGTGAGTCATCACTTCTAGAAAAACGATAGATGAAATAATGAAAAATAGAAAAAATCTAATAAGAAAAAGATAAATGATTTATTTAGTTTAAATTTTTGCATTAGCTGAGGCCTGTTGTAAAATAAAGGGTAAAGTACGATTTTAGTCTCTAACGTAGAGACTGAAAATTTATTTTATTTTTGATTTTTTTTTCGCTACAAAATGGTCTCGAAAGTTTCAGTTTGTATTAAAATCATTCTTTGGACAAAAATATCCTTCACCATTTTTCTCCAAAATCAACCAAAAACAGAAGCTGCAGCAGAAACAGAACAGAAGCATAACAGAAGCAACATCAATGAACTCAGAACTCAGAAAATTATCATCATCATCAAAACTCAGAAAATCATCATCTGAACTCAAAAGAATAACAACAACAAAAGCAGCTAGAAGCAGAAGAACAACAACAAAAGAACAACAACAACCCAAAACTCAGAAAATCATCATCATCAACAAAGTATCCAGAACCCAGAACTCAGAAAATAAGAACCCAGAACTCAGAGCTCAGAAAAAATAATGGAATCAGAACAACAACAACAATAAAAGAACATAAATCAAAAGAATTGATAATCAGAAGCAGAAGCAGCAAAACCAGAAGAAACCAGAAACCGGCAAGGAGCAGCAACGACCGACGACTGAGCGAGGAGGAGGAGCAGAAACGGCGAGCGGCGTGCGATGTCCACCCTCGCGGATCTACTGGCGTCGACGGGGAGTCAGGAAGAGGAGCAGCAGCGAGATTTGGCGGTGAGATCTAGCGGAGACGACGAGGACCGAACGACGAGGAGCAGCGGCGGTGGCGACGAGGACCCTTCCCCCTCTTCTTCTTTACGCGTTTTCTTTCTTTCTTTTTTTTTTATTTTTTTATTAGGTTTTTTATTTTTTTATTAGGGGTAATTTAGTAATAAAAATTAAAACTTTAGTAAAAAGAACGATTTTAAAACAAACTGAAACATTCGGGACCATTTTGTAGTGAAAAAAAAGGTCGGGGACGAAATAAATTTTCGGCCTCTACGTTAGGGACCAAAATCGTATTTTACCCTAAAATAAATAAATAAATAAGGAAGAGGTAATAAATATAAAATAAAGAAGTATAATTAGATAATTCTAGTAGTAATATTCACCACAATTACTATATCAATATAATAGAGATGATTAATATATTTACTAATATTATATATATTGTAAACTTAAAACCCACGTAGAGATGGAGAAAAGAGAAAAGAGAGAATTTATATTATTGTAATGTATAAAGAAAGAGAAAAATATTTTTGTTATTGCTGTGTGTCATATGCCTCAGACTCTTCTTCTATTTATACTCGTACAAGATTTCTCTATTTTTTTCAAACTTCATAAAGTTCATTCTCTTTTGAAAATATTGAACTGCCCATCATAAATGGGCATCCACCTAAGCATACTCATCACAATACTTCCTCTTGGATGTCCATTTAGGATTATGACTCATTAAAACCTTACTAAAGAAAAACCCAATGAAAAAAATTTTTAGTAAAGAAAAAGAGTACAATATCTTTTGTGATAGAGACTACCTCATTAAAAACATTGTCAAGAAAAATCCAATGGAAAAAACATGACTAAGGAAAAAAGAGTACAGTCTCACCCTCTTGTCGACATTATTTAATATTTTGAAATCGGCGCATCCCAATCTGATGTACCAATTTTTTAAAGGAGGATTTTGAAAGTGACTTAGTAAATAAATTTGCCAGATTAATGCTTGAGCGGATCTGTTGGACATCAATTATTCATTGATTTTGAAGTTCATTAGTGAAGAAGAATTTGGGAGAAATATGCTTTGTTTGTCACCTTTGATGTATCCACCCTTAAGTTGAGCAATGCATACTGTATTATCTTCAAACAGGACAGTTGGAGCTATTTTATGATCAATTAGTCCACATGATGAGAGAATATATTGGATCAAACTCTTGAACGAAAAACACTTGCGACTAACTTCATGTATTGCTAGTATTTCAGCATGATTAGAGGATGTTGTTGTAATGTATGTTTCCTAGACCTCCATGATATAGCTGTACCACCATATGTGAATAGGTATCCTGTTTGAGATCTCCCTTTGTGTGAATCAGACAAGTATCCCGCATCTGCATAGCCAACTAGTTATGACTTGGATCCATATGGATAAAACAATCTCATATCAACCGTTCTATAAAGATATCAAAAGATTTGTTTGATTTTATTCCAATGCGTTCTGGTTGGAGAGGAATTATACCTCGCTATTAAATTCACAGCAAATGATATATCGGGTCGTGTATTATTAGTAAGATACATTAGCGCTCCAATGGCACTAAGATATGATACTTCAAGACCAAGGATATCTTCATTTTCTTTTTTAGAACGGAATTGATCATTTTCCACATCCAAAGACCTTACGATTATTAGGGTACTTAATGAATGTGACTTATCCATATAAAATATCTTCAAAATCTTTTCTGTGTATGTTGTTTGATGAATAAAGATCCCATTTTTTGTATGCTCGATCTGCAGGCTGAGATAAAATTTAGTATTTCTAATATCTTTCATTTCAAACTCTTCTTTTAGAACTTTTATAATTATTGGAATCTCTTCAAGGGTTCCAATGATATTTAAATCATCAACGTACACAGCAATTATAATGAATCTAGATGCAGATTTCTTTATGAAAACACATGGGCAGATATCATCATTCTTGAATCTATTTTTGGCCAGATACTCAGTAAGACGATTATACCACATTCATCCAGATTGCTTTAGACCATATAAAGATCTTTGTAATTTGATTGAGTATAACCCTTGCGAATATTCATTGTATGGTTTAGATATCTTTAGTTCTTCAGGGATTTTTATATAGATATCACAATCTAATAATCCGTATAAATAGGCTGTTACCATTAAATGCATATGTAGTTTATGGTATGTGGATAAACTGACCAAATATCGCAATGTTATTGCATCCACTGTAGGGGAATATGTTTCTTCATAATCTATACCGGGCCTTTGTGAAAAATCTTATACCATAATTTGAGCCTTGTAGCGTAAAACTTCATTTTTCTCATTTCACTTTTTCACAAATACCCCCTAAGCCAACTATACTGTGTTGGTGTGTATGGAGTTCCGTATCTCGGAGCCCTAGGGCATTAAAGGCATTTCGGAATAATATATTGGTGTTAGCCCTTGTGTCAACTAATATTCTTTTCACGAGGCCAGTTCCCACCCTAGCCATGCTGACCATGGGTGGATCATCGACCAGATCCTCGAATCTACAGTTCTGTAGGCTAAAAGTGAAGTCTGGGGACATGGGTAGCTTCTGGGTTTCTGATGTGGTAGCCGCAAGGATTTTGAGCTCTCTCCTTTAAGGGGACTTAGACTTCTCTCCCAGCTGCCCAACCACAATGTTGACCACGATGGCCGGGTCCGTGTCGGCTTCGTCTCTCGAAGGTTCTCTGATAGTTTTGGGTTGCGTCTATCTTCTATTTATGGTGACTTATCTTGAGTGGGATCCTCTGGTTCGCGAATGATTTTCGTGAACTCGGGGAGCTTCCTGTCACGGATGGCCTATTCTAGAGCGTATTTTAAATCGAAGCTGTCTTGGGTTCTGTTCTCATACCCACGATGCTAATCACAGTATAAGGATTTGTTTCCCCCAGTTCGCTCCTTGAGTTGTCTAGCTTTCTTGTTGATGCCCCGATCAGCTATTTACTGGTACACCTCAGCAATTGGGGCAATCAGGGGGATGTAGTTAGTAAACTTCCCGATTCTCAGGGGTCGAGGACACTTGCATGACAGGTCATCAGTCCGTTGGTTAGACAAAGGCTTGCAACCGAATTTGTGAGGCTGTCGATTTCTAGACATTCATTATTGAATCTATCTAGGTACTTTCTCGTGGACTCGTGTTCTCATTGAGTAATCTCCAAGAGGTTTATGGGGTGTTTAGCCTTGGCGATTCTGGTGGTGAACTAAGCTAAGACTCTTCGGGATATATCCACAATGCACGCAATGGACCCTTGGGGCAAGGAGTTGAACCATTTAATTGCGGGCCTAGCAAGTTTTACGACAAAAGCTTGATAGCGCACCACTTTGGAGATACCTTCCAAGATCATCTAGGCTTCGAACGCGGTTAGGTGTTCTTGGGGATCCTTGATTCTATCATATCGCATATCCGTTGGCTTATCAAAGTGCTTTGAGAGGCAAACCCGGAGAATCTTATAGGCAAAAGGGGTGGCCTCTATGACTATAGGCTCGTCGTGCCGTCTCCTCTTTCTAATTGAAGACCTTTCATTCCTCCGACATCGACGATCGTGACGTTCTTCCTTGGCGAGCGTGAGCTGCTGTAATGAGAGTGATTCATGTTGCTCTTGCCAGGTCGCCTTCCGGTTTGCCATTCTGGCGAGCCAGTGAGATGCCTTTCTCAGGGATGCATTCCTAAATGCACCTTGGACGATGGCTGAAAATGATCCTGGTGGCAACCTCTCTTTCCAGATTCTATAACCTGTGATGTAATTTCTGGATGATCCGAGAATTGTTGGACCCCGTTCCCCCGAACGGGGGTGCACCGGTTTTTGGGTTTGAATTCTGGTTATCCTGTGGTTGGTGGCCGGGCATCATCACCATATGGGCCACACTCGGAATCCGGAGCCTAGTTAGTGCAAGATTTTCTGAGGGTGTTGTATTCGTCGAAAGTTTCCAAAGGGTTCTGGTTGTCCACTGGCGCGGAAGCCATCAACTCTTTTTGTCAGCAGATCCCCACAAACGATGCAAATGTTCTGGTCTGACCTAGAACAATAGGATCTTATCTCCTGACGAAGTTGCCGAGCCTCAAGGTTTCTGGACCTCTGAGGGAGTAGAGACGGGGGACTTGCAAAGACATTTCGATGTCCAAATTAGAATGAACTTTTAGAGGACGAGTTTTTAGGGATTTGATGAGTCTTACCTTTGGGGAGTTCAAGATTCCCCTTATATGGGTGTTTTTCTGACCCTTAGAGATATTCTAAATGGAAAAAAATATGATGCGTATCAATCATTGACGGGGTTGAGATGGATCGAAAGGTCCCATGCGCTTTGGGCTAAAGAGACTGAACTGGGCCTAAGGACTATGACATTGTTGGGCCTTTAAGACTGAAATCTGAGTCCGCAATAAATTGGTTTAGCTTGTCTTATTGTGTTTGAGTATTTACCAATAAATAATAATATTAAAGATTCTTCGTACGAATAAATTATTTGAAAAATAATTTTTAAAATGTCCTAAACAAATTCTTTTTACATATTCTTCTTTTTCTTATATTATTTTTAACATAAATAATTGCAGGCGACTATTACTAGAAATACATTGATTATTGTCAAATGATACCATTAAAAATTTTTGACCCTATTACCGTATCATCGAATTTACTGTGGGATAATCTAACAGTAACTAACAGGATAAAAAGAGATTGATTTCACTATTATTCTATATCTGTAATTCTTCCTCATCCACTCTTCTTTCATGCTTCCTACTCCTTGCTCTTTTCCTTCCTCTCTGTTGCCGCCACGAGTGCCCTCCTCAGCCATCAACCCACCCTTCTGTTTGCTTCTTTCACTATTGTTTTACTCAAATTTTGTTAACGTTTAAAAGAAAATGTGGGTATTTCAATGTCACAATTATAACGTCAAATAAAATTAAAAGGAATGAAGGTAACAAATAAAACATAAATGCAGTGTGCCGGAGGCAAAGTAAAATTACAGAAATTAAGACAAACAAAAAATTAAAGAGAAGATGAAGAAAGAAACGTAAACGTAAAAGAGAGGAATACATAAAATTAAAGGAATTTTATTAATAGAAACTGAAAGAAAACAAATTACATGTGTTTGAGTTCAGAAAAATTATTTAAAATTCCCAATTTTATTTTGTGATACCAAGGGATTGAGAGCATTTTGGGTTTCTAAGTATTTTTCAAAAGAATTGAACTCCCTACAATGTGTTCCTAAAGCGCTATTTATAGACTAACCTAATGCCAACTGACAGTTACCCTTTATACGTCATTTCTGGAGAATTTGAATTGCATCCGTAACTATTCTCACACTCCTTACTTGATGTCAATTTAAAAAATCCAAATAAATAACCAAACTGTCAAATGACTTAATTTTAATTAAAATAAATATAGATATTATATACAGAAATATCATCGTATGTAATTTTTTTTCATTATTTTCTTATAAAAATAATATTTTTGGCTAACATAATGTCCTTGTACAATGTCGTACTCTCCCTATTTTGGTTATTTATTTATTTATTTATTTATTTATCTATTTATTTATTTTTATTTTGACTAAACAAAAATAAAATTGCTCAGTATTCTATCGTCTTGTACTACTTGTGAGAGGGAGGATACGTTAGTGTTTGAACACTTAGAAGTTTCTTCTTTAACTTTATGTCTTCCATTCTTCCAAATTTCATCTATTAAAGTGGATTTCTTCCATTCACAAGGGTTCAACTATACTTAACTCTTTTAATATTTCAGGTAAGATTTAATTGCTAACTCCATTTTTATCTTTCTCTTTTCTATTATTGGTTTAGAGGAACACTAACCCTCCAAAAATAGTGTGAATAATATCTCTTGTGCTATCTATGAGTACTAGAATCTTACTCTAAAGAGCATTCTCCCTTTTTCTTTTACATTCTTTGGCTCAAATTAAGATTTGACTATTGAACTCTTATTTTTCAATTCTACTATATTTTTTTTCTCTCATTTTTTATTTATGTTCATTCTCTTAATTTGATCAATATGACTTTATAAGCTAATTATGTTTGGTAAATTGCTGATATTTATAATTATAGATGGTTTTTTTAACTATGATCTTGTTCAATATGTTCTCTGTTCTTCATACTACATGCACATACTCAACTGTATTAAATTTTATGAACCAAAAATTGTAGATTACTTTCTTGGGCATGTTCATGTGTGCTGAATTCAAATACTCTTTATGTCCTTTTGAGTTGGAAAAATGTGATGATGTTCTAATTTCTAGAGAAGCATCTCTTCTTTTTGGTCCTATTGTGAATTTGTGATAAAATCCCAAATAAATAGGCTGCTAATATATATACAATTTATGTATTTGCAAGCAGTATTAACTCTTGTTCCATGTTAAGTCCTTGCTTACTATTTAAACCAAATTAAACTCATATAAGTTCAACTTTTATTCATTTTTTATGCATTACTTTCTACCTTTGCAGCTTGTTTGTTGATTGTTGATAACCTCGGCACCCAATACTTGGATTTTTCAATCTGTACTCTTATGACAACGTCAAGCCACCATCCGTCAACAAGTCTTCCTTCTTCATTTAAAGTGGTCATTTGTGACAAGCCTGTTGTAAAAATGGCAAAGATTTTGTTCCTAAACCAGAGGCCTCAAAATAAAAAAATATGAGAATCTCAGGTGCTACTCCCTTTCACTATTGACAGTGTAGACTCGGCTTTTATCGGCCCTATTATCTCTCCCAAAGTCGCAAACAAGATAAAAAATTATTTTTCAGGTCACTCTCAAAGAAAACCAATTGCTTTTCAAGACTCCATTTTCATTGGATACTTCGACTACAACAACAGGCTATTCAAAAATTTCCAAAGACCAACATTGGAAGTGATGTACTTGGTTAGATAGGGTTGAAACTGAGAAAATGACCCTGTGGAAAGAGATTTGAATATATGATCTAATTCAACTTAGTAAAAACTCTTACACTGTCAATTCAGGACTAATGGGAAGTGCATTATATTTCTGTGATGAGACTTCTCATACTTTTCACACCCTATACGGTATGATTACGCTTACTCTTCTGGATGTAGCTGCTATAACTGGCCTACCTCCCTTGGGAGAGAAAATTTTAACTAGTACCAAGTCGATCATAGTAGTTAAGTATGCCATTGATATCTCTTCCACTACCTACCAGAGCTTTATTCTCAATAACAAAGGTCAAGATAAAGAACCTGTTTCTGATAATGAGCACATAACCTTTCTTCTTTATTGGTTGAGCGACATTGTTTTCTGTACCCGAAGTATTCAAGTCGAAGTCACTTATCTCCCATTGGCCATTATGTTAGCCGAATGTAAGAAGTTGTGTTTAGCCAAATTATTTCTGGATCGATTATATCTCGCTCCGAATTGGATCATAGACCTTATGAGGGAGAAAAAGAGAATCACTAATGTTGACGGTCCTGTTTGATTTCTTCAATTGTGGTTGTTTGTCATTTTTGAGTCTGAGCTACAACCATGTTTGACCCAAAAAGGTCTTATAGATCCTATGATTGTAGGATACCATATGCTCAACTTAGTTTTTCTTGACAAGTTGATGGCCTCACATGATAAAATGAAACACTTTTTCCGTGCTTTCTATTACTTGCTAGAGAAAGACCACAACATTAATTTAACTCCTTTTGCTAATTGTCAAACTGGTCCGGAATGATTGACGCAATCTCTTACCCCAGCTAAGATTTCACAAAAGGAAAGTATCATTATTTGGTCACAATTTTTTACTCTCCAACTACTTTTTGCTGGATTCCTAGGTGAAGATGATCTAAGAACAGCAGTCTACATGCCAAATACCGTTTCTAGACAGTTTGGGTTAGCTTATGCCATTCCATCTCATTACCATCTTCAAGAGTCTCAATCTTTGCACATCAAAGCCACTTCACTAGAAGATCTGTTGAACTTTCAGAAGAACAATGTTTCGCGGAGAAATAAATTCTACCTATTCGCTTTTAAACCTTGTCTGTTGACCACATATTCATTCTTCTCTTGGTGAAAAACCTATTACTCTTCCATTAAGATTACTTTTAGTATCTGTTGTCAAAGGATGACCACTACTCTTGTAATGCAACAAGTGAGGAGAGCATCAAACGTCAAAAAAGGTAATTACAACTAAATTATTTGCCTATTTGAATTCAAAAAATTATGCTCTTTTCTGTGTTGTTGTTATTAATGTTATTTCCTTCATGCATAATTCCTTCTTAAGAATATCACAATGGCACCTGTTCTAATTATTTTATTATTATTATATTTTTTCTGTTACAGAAGAAAAAACTACCTCACTTGCTGTCAATCCTCTTTTGAGAAAGACTTCTGGTAGACTTGTAGAAAAAAATAAATTCAATTTTAATTACTCAAGTCGCCGGGTAAAAAAAAGACTTGAAATAATTGTAGTGTCAATGATCTTCAAATAGTGATGATAAGGGTGACACATAAAATATATCCGATGGCAACCTTAACGGAGCAGTAGTCTCTCAGAATAATTAAGAGGAAAATGAGAGCAACTCGTCTAGTGATAAAGTAGTGAGTAACTCCTTTTTAGAAGATAATGATGTCGATGTCCTTAATCGCAGTGGTCAACTTGTTTTTCAGGTATTTTCATATATTCTCATATCCTCCATATTAAAAATAACATTATCTTAAAGAACTTAAATAATGATGATGTCTCTCATGCTGATTTTCAATCTCATTAGTCACCTTCGTTCTCATTTCACTTCTTGCTTTAGGTCACCGCGACTCCTACCATTTTACTGATTGTGCTTAACACTGAAGATCTGATGGCTGCCACATCTAAAAAACTTACACCTAATCCCAAAACTAATAAGATATGACATGTCATTTAATCTGATTATTAGTATTTTTTTTATATATGTTGACACCTTCTTTTGTATTTTTGTTTAAATTCAAAATTCTAAAATCTCCGTAAGTAAACGGTTAGAAAAATAAATACCAATCATATCCATTCATGCTCAGACTCGGTTTAGTGTTCTTCAAACTTTTGAAAATAGCTTTAGGTTCTACCCTAGAAAAAAAAAACATTCTCTTTTGTTATAAATTCTTAGTTTTCTTTTCTTTAATTTTCACTGTATTTCTAGGAATGTTTTTGTTTTATTAGGACTAATAATGAGATAGCAGAATGTTAATATCATCCATTCTTGCTTTGACTATTAATTAGATAATAATGACAAAACTGATATTTACATCATATCACTTGTGTTGTTTGCATCAGCTACAGAAATAATGTCGAATTATGTTTACTGAAAGATTATCATCAAGAATGGAATCAAATTCCAACAACCCTCGATATCATTTATGCTTTGATATATATGCATTCATGATTATCTTAAAGCAAATTATTTTGATCAATCAATTAACTCAACCAGCAGAGACGATAAGCCGATTAGCCTTTTTCTCATTTAGGATGACTTGATTTCAATTCATATTTAGAAATTACATAATATTCAAACGTAAAAAGTTATACTACTATAAACTATATATCATCTAAACAAAAAAAAATGACTATATATTGTTTCTAGAAAAATAATACTGTCACTCTACATATAATTTTTTGCATTGTACGTATACATAAATTTATAAAAAGAAAATGACATTATCACAATATTCCTTTTCTTGTTTTTTATTACTTATATAAAATTTCTTTAACCAAGACAAAACCCATGATTGGGAAAACGGAATCAAACCCCGACAAACTTGAAATATTTTTTTAACGTAAATATAATTATGTCCCTATAACCATATATGAAGCAAATAGTATGCTATGATATCTTTGTTGAAAACTCCGTCACATGATCAAATTTGGAAAATTTATAATTTGCATGACGAATGCTGGAAGTGATTTCAACCCTTTTCATGGGTAATACGTGCTAACTATTACTCTTGCTCCAATCATGAGGTTTAAGTTTATTTATTTATAATCTTGATTAATCACCGTGATCAAAGGGGATGATCATGTTGCCAAAGATATTTATTACTAGAACTTCAAATGATGGGAACATCATAATAAGTAGGGATGATAAAAAAAAAATCTACACTACGGATGATATTCGGAGAGTCAAAGATTATCCGTGACGGAAAAGTTAAAGAAGACCGCAAAATTTTTATAGAGATAGAAATCTGTCTCTGAATAAATAAAAACGGGAGCAAAAATTAATGTATCTGTCGAACCAAGATCTACAAAATTCCTACAAAAGAGAATTTATTTAAATACTCTCATATAAATAAGTCTAATTCATCCTATACTTAAATAAAACATTTTTATTTTATTTTATTTTATTTTATATATTAAAAATTTTATATGTCTATTAATTATGTTATATTTGTATTTGGATTATGTTTTAATTTGATAAAATTGTATATTCATTTTATTTTAATTACGTTAATTTTTTTAAAAATTTAATATTCATGAATATTTGCAGATATCCATTTCCTCTGCGGAAGTGAAATAAACAAAGATCCGTAACAAAAATAAAACAAAAACAAAAGACGTTTTACTAAAAATTTAATTATTTTATTGGTTCTTGTAGTTTCGCTAAATTTTTAATTAGATCCCTATACTTTTTTTAATTGAGTTTTTGCACCAAAATTTTTTTTAATTGGGTTCTTATACTTTTTTTCTTTTATTTAGGTCCTTATATCAATTCTTTTTTTTAGTTGGGTCCCTATAAAATTAAGCTAATTACTACTAAGAACGACTTAATTGAAAAAAAATTAGTGCAGGGACTCAATTAAAAAGAAAAAAAGTATAAAGACCTAATTAAAAATTTTACAAAATTATAAGAATCAATAGAGTAATTAAACCTTTACTAAATTAAATTGAAACAGGAGTGGGAAAGAAATCTTGGATACTATAGTGACTCATTACCATTCCTAATAACTTTCATTCTATAGTTATATACTTATATTGTTCTATCATCCGTGAGTTTATATTATTATGACAAAAATAATTGTTTAGATAACGAATAATATATCTTAATTATGATTTATTACGGTAATATTAATAAGGAGAAGATAGTATGTTTTAAACATAGGAAATACTACTGTAAAGATTTGTTTTGTACAGATTAAGTTTTTATGGTTAAAAATAATTACATGTATATATCAACAGTGATACTAGTATTATTAAATAATAATTTGTATGGTTAAAATGAATATCTTTATTCTCTATATGAATTTATATATGTTTACTATAATTGGCCTTTAAACATTTTAGTTTGAAAAAGTATAGAGATTTTTTTTGTCTACAGTATTCTCTAACCTGATAAATAAAGAATTAATTCGCCGCAGATTTAAGCTCCATTTAAGGGTCTGATTTGTCGCTGGCTAATGAGTTGCTACATGCACAAAACGGAATTCGAATCCCTGACACTTATATAAGCGGACGAGTGAGCTGACCATTCGATTAACTTAAGTTGGTTATAGAAAACCATTTAATTAACCAAACCAAGTTAGATTGGTCAGGTAATTAATTCATTTGTCCAATTAAGTAAATATCGTGAATTTGAGTATTGCTTTGTTAAATTTATTATTGGCTAGCAAAAAACTTTTAAATAGAATTCAGATCTGTGAAGAGTTAGTCCTTGATCTACTAGACTAGAAGATATCGTTGACAACAAAAAAAAACTTAAATTAGTTAACTATAGTAATAATTTTTTTTCTAATTTTAAAAATTCACATTTTTTGAAAGATTTACATTTAGAATTTATAATTTATAATTGAAAGTTTGAGATTAATGTTTTGTGATTTAGAATCTAAAATTTTAGATAAGTAAAATATCGTCCAATATCCAAAATTATTGGATTCTTCTTTTTTACTCGCGTAATTTTTTTCAAAAAAATTAATTGTTATCATTTTCAATTTAAAATCTTTTGTTGTATCTTTATATACTTGAAAATTAAGGGTAATATATTTGTTCAAAACATATATAACAAAATTAGGGTTGGCTTGCAAAATATATATCCTACAAAAATTTATGAACAGTGTAAATTTACTTAAATTAAGAATGGTGTCTCTTTTGATAATAATTTATATATATTCAAATGGTATTAAAACTTTTATAACTTAAATATTTAAAGTTCGATTTTTATTGATAAAAAAATTAGTATAAAATCAATAAAAAAAAAACAGATAGAAAGCTTGGCAAAAAATCATACAAACTTAAAAAAAAATTTGTGTGAGAAGATGTGTTAAAGATTTACGTGTCTTCTCTTATCAATTTAAATTTTTGAGAAAAGTTGTATCATGATATAATATTAAAATTCTATAACTAAAAAATCTAGAGATTAATTCTTATTATTCTTTAATAGAAAAAATAAATAGTATATGACAAATTAAAAAAAAAGAAAAAAGATATACAAAAATTTATATAAATCTAAAAAAAAATTTATATAAAAAATATATTAAAAATATAATTATTTATGTGCATGTCTCTTTTTATGTACTTAAATTTTTAGGAGTATATATATATAAAAATGTTGTGATAAGCTTAAGTTACGTGGATACCCATTTATGATGGGCGATTTAGTTTTTCCAAAGAAGAATACATTTAATGATAATTTGGAAAAGTTACCTCATGAACACTATAAATAGAGGCTTAAGTCCTTGTACGTAACATACAACAATAATAAATAAATACTCTCTCTTTTCTTTCTTACACTACAAAGCAATATAAAAATGTTCTCTTTCTTTCTCTTACTATAAACAAATGCAATTCTCTCTCTTTTTACTTTTAATACTTCTTTCTATCTTTATATATATATTGGAAAAGTCTAGGGGCCAGCAGTTTTATTGAATTTTGGCCAGCATGTAACCAGCAGAGGAAGGTGAGCCATTGGATAAAATCTCATACCAATCTCACACCATCAAATCATCATTGATGGCTAGTTGATGACTAACAATCACAAAAATTGCTGGCCCCCTAGCATTGCTCATATATATTTATGCAATTCTCTCTCACTTTACTTTTTATATTCTTCTCTATCTTTATATATATATAGACATTATAACATATAATATTATTATATATATACAAATCATTATTGAGATAATTATTTTAATGCTAGAGTCTTATATTAATACATCTTTATTTTATATTTAATATATCTTTTATTTATTTTACAACACGTTATCAGCACGAGACTCTGATCAAATTTTTAAGAAGACTCAGGTAACAATTTTTCATTATGTCGAAACTCTTTCATCTTGAATTCAATGCTCTTGATATATCTGGAAACAATTATTTATCATGGATATTAAATGCTGAAATCCATCTTGATTCAATGGATCTTGGAGATACCATTAAGGCTGAAAATAATTCATCCCAGAAGGATAAATCCAAAGCCATGATTTTTCTTCGTCATCATCTTGACGAAGGATTGAAAAATGAATATCTCACATTAAAAGATCCTGCAGATCTTTGGAAAGACCTTGAAGAAAGGTACAATCATCAAAAAACGGTGATACTTCCTCAAGCTCGATACGAATGGACGTACTTGCGTCTACAGGATTTTAAATCTATAAATGAATATAATTCTGCAATATTTCGAATCACCTCACGAATGAAATTATGTGGGGAAAAAATAACTGATCATGATATGTTGGAGAAAACTTTCTCAACCTTCCATGCCTCGAATGTGCTCCTGCAGCAACAGTATCGAGAGAAAGGGTTTAAAAAATATTCTGAGTTAATTTCTTGCCTTCTTGTTGCTGAACGCAACAATGAGTTGTTATTGAAAAATCATGAAGCGCGCCCAGCTGGCGCTGCCCCATTTCCTGAAGTAAATGTGGCAAATTACCTAAAAGAGATAATTGGCAAGGTTTTAATAATAAGAAAAATTATGGAAGGAAAAAGAATTATGTTCAAAAGAGAGGATCTCACCAGAAGTGGGATAAAGAAAGAAATATCGGGTAGAATAAATCAACAGAGGATAAGTGTTTTCATTGTGGTGGAAAGGGCCATTGGTCACATACCTGCCGTACCCCAAGACACCTAGTCGACTTTTACCAGGCATCTTTGAAAAAGGACGACAAAGGAAAAGAGTCGAATTTCGTTTCAAATGATGCTGAAAATTCTACCACCCATTATGATGTATCTTATTTCTTTGAGGATCTTGAAGGAAATATTGGTCATTTGATCAATGATGGAATAGTTTAATATGTGGGATTGTGAAGTATCTATGTAAATAAATAATATAAAAAACTTATTGTTAAGTTTTATTTTTTATCTATTTAAGTTTCAAATGTGATGTATATAAATAATGAAATATTAATGTTTATTATTCTTGAAATTATTAAATGTGTCAAATTTTAAAATAAAATTTTAGTATATGACATTATTTTATGTACAGTGTTTCTTAGAAAAGTAATTCTGATCAAGTATTCAATTTAACTGTGCATACTACTTATTTTATTATTATTTGTTTTTGAAGAGAATGGCAAGGATATGTAATGGAGATGTATGCCTTGCGGATAGTGCAAGTTCGCACACTATTCTCAAAAGTGATATATATTTTACCCATCTTGTGCCAAAAGAGGAATATGTTAATACTATTATTGGCTCAGGCAATGTGATAGAAGGCTCCGGAAGAGCTATAATTTTGTTTCCCGGAGGAACAAAATTCATAATAAATAATGCACTGTTGTCTACCAAGTCTCGAAGAAACTTGTTGAGCTTTAAAGATATTCGCCGAAATGGATATCATATTGAGACTATGACTGAGAGAAATCATGAGTATTTATGTATCACAACTCATGATTCAAATAAGAAAGTTATATTAGAAAAATTATCCTCACTTTCATCTGGGTTGTATTATACCAAGATTAGTGCAATTGAATCACATGCCACTGTAAACCAGAAGTTTACTAGCCCAAATGAATTCATAACTTGGCACGACCGATTGGGTCATCCGGGAACAACCATGACGAGGAGAATTATTGAAAATTCTCATGGACATTCACTAAAGAACCAGAAGATTTTTAAAACTAGTGAATTTTGTTGTGCTGCATGTTCTCAAGGGAAGTTAATTTTAAGGCCATCATCAGTAAAAATTGGATTTGAGTCCCCTGAATTCCTAGAAAGGATTCAAGGTGATATATGTGGACCTATTCATCCACCATGTGGATCTTTTAGATATTTTATGGTCCTAATAGACGCATCTTCGAGATGGTCACATGTGTGCTTATTATCTTCGCACAACCTGGCGTTTGCGAGATTACTGGCTCAAATTATTCGATTAAAAGCACAATTTCCAGAAAATCCAATCAAAGCAATTCGTCTTGATAATGCTGGTGAATTTACTTCCCAAGCTTTTGATGCTTATTGTATGGCTAATGGAATAAGTGTTGAAAATTCAGTAGCTTATGTTCACACACAAAATGCGTTAGCAGAATCACTTATTAAGCGCCTCCAATTAATTGCTAGACCCTTGCTTATGAGAACAAATCTCCCAACCTCGGTTTGGGGCATGCTATTTTACATGCCGCAGAACTTATTCGTTTGAGGCCAACTGGAGATATATGTTGGATATGATTCTCCCTCTATAATCCTAAATGGTCATCCAAGAGGGAGTGTTGTGATAAGCTTAAGTTACGTGGATGCCCTTTTATGATGGGCGGTTTAGTTTTTCCAAGGAAGAATACATTTAATGATAATTTGAAAAAACTACCTCATGAACACTATAAATAGAGGCTTAAGCCCCTTTGCGTAACATACAACAATAATAAACAAATACTCTCTCTTTTCTTTCTTACACTACAAAGCAATATAAAAATGTTCTCTTTCTTTCTCTTACTATAAACAAATGCAATTCTCTCTCTTTTTACTTTTAATACTTCTTTCTATCTTTATATATATATTTATGCAATTCTCTCTCACTTTACTTTTTATAATCTTCTCTATCTTTATATATATATATATATATATACACATTACAACATATAATATTATTATATATATACAAATTATTATTGAGCTAATTATTTTAATGCTAGAATCTTATATTAATACATCTTTATTTTATATTTAATATATTTTTTATTTATTTTACAACAAAAAAATCATTTTTGACTTATAATAATCAAATCTCAAACCTAATCTCTCGGTGGTTGTTTGACAAAGAGTTCATTATAACAAATATTGAGGGTAAGTAGATGAGGGGTTGATGTATGTGTGACTCCGATGGACATAATATAGGACTAAAATATACATCATGAAGTTACGTTGAGAGAATCATCTATCAATTATTGATTGATTATTTTTGTTCAGGTTTCAGCCAAGTCATAGATTAATTATCCACCCATTTGGTCATGCATACAATCACAAATCATAAAAAACACATCCTGATCTTGTGGTAGATAAAAATAATGCATTTAATTAAATATTCCATTTACGATCTTAATCATATCTCATCGAAACCTTCGTTTCATACTCATTAGTTATGAGATTATATATCAATAATGATAGTCAATAAGTGAAGTTAAATTATTGTTTAGACAAACACTATCACAAATATTGTCTAAATTCTAATTAAGGCACAATTTTTCAGTTGTTCTTTTTTAAAATCTAAGACTCAACACAACAACCAGGTGAAATAAAAAAAATTACAAAAAATTAATTATAAATTTTATTTTTTATTATTTATAGTATTATCATTAATAATTAAAAAATTAGCATAATTAATTTTTTTATAATTTTTAAATAAAGATACAATAACTATTGCAATTTTTTACGTCTTATTTAAAAAAAATTGATTTTTTTGTCATATATTCCAAACAATAACAAAAAAGTTCATCAATCACTTCTTATGAATGTCTTTTTTTATTGTCACTTCTGTCTAATTTTTAAAGTTTTCCTTTATAGCACATGCGAGCGATAGCCTAAAGACAACTACATACTATCACAAGTTCAAATATATCACTGCTGTTAAAAATACTTAAAAGTAACAAACAACTAATTAACACTCTCAACATTTTTACTACATAACACACATAAATTGTCATTAGAATTAATTACACTAAATTTATTCAAATTGTTGTCTTTAGTATTAACTATATTGACTAATACAAATTAACTAAAAACTTCACTCAAATGAAACCACCCCCTTCAAATAGTTTTAGTGAAACTATAATTTGATCTATCCTTTAATAATCTTTTTTCCTACAAAACCTGCATAAAAAGAATTAGTAAGAAATAATTTATTTTTATCAAACTTTCACATAATTGTCTTCTCTTTCTTTTGTCAATTTGGCAATTTATAGAACATCATATATAGTTGACTTATTAGATCTAATTTCTATTAATAAAGATCTAGTCTTTATTGAAAAATCCAAACCCACTCTAATACATCCCAAAGCTCATTCTCGTATAGTGGATCCTTTTTGATTTGATACCGAAAAAAAGTCTTGAAAAGAAAGACTCTAGAATACCACAATGTAATCAATTATCTTCCCAAAATCTAATCATCCTCCCATCTCGTAACTCGGTATACAAACTATTAATCATCTTCTCTTTCACTTGTTGCTCTTTGATCTGCAGTTGACAGATGTCTTTTCATAGACCACCTTTAATAGAGAGCATGTGAATGTAAAGCATCCAATTCAAATTCTAGTTATTACATGAGTGATAAACCCCATTTTGAAGGTTTATCTTGCATTGATTTTAAGAGATTTTAATACCTTTTACCCTCATTTATCCATTGAATTAGCATAGTTTTGTGATTGTCTCCTTATTTGTGCTTAGATACCTTTTACCCACATTTATTCAATGAAATAGCATGGTTTTGTGATTGTCTCCTTATTTGTGCTTAGATGTGAAAACATGCTTTTTAGGACTTAAAATAGCTAAATCTAATTCTCCTTGATTCCATTAGATGCCTTGATATGTTTGTTAGTGATTTCAGATTGAAAAGGCTAGGAATGGATCAAAGGAGTGAAGAGGGAAAGCATGCAAAGTGGAGAAATCATGAAAAGTCAAAGAAGTTGAACTCGCCCATGGACGCGCGCGCGCACCTGGCGCTTGCGCGCACCTGGCGCTTGCGCGCACCTGCGAATTACCCCATGGACGCGTACGCGTGATGTGCGCGTACGCGTCGGTGCTGGTTTATGATTTTTTAATGAAAACGTGACCAACGAATTCTCAAGGGTGGTGGGGCCCAATTCCAACCAACTTTGGCGCCAAAGATGCTATTTAAAGCCAAGGATTGAAGAGAAAAGGGAGATTAGTTCATTCACACTCATTAGGATTAGTTTAGAGTAGTTTCTAGAGAGAGAAGCTCTCACTTCTCTCTAGGATTAGGATTAGGATTGGGTTTAGTTCTTAGATCTAGGTTGTAATCTTTGCTTTCTTCTACTTCTACCTTTCAATTCCTTGTTGTTACATCCATCTTCCTCTATTCTTTTGTTGTAATTCCCTTTATGTTGTTCTTATGTTTTGTTATAGATCTACTATTGTTCCTTCCATTTTCTTTCAATCCAATAAGAGGTAATTCATAATAATTGTTCTTCTTTGCTTTTCTATTGTTGATCTCTTGCCTTTGTAGTTAGATCTCTCTTTAATTCTTGCAATTTATGTTGTTTACTTTTATTGCCTTTTATGTGTTTGTTGAAATGCCTCTTCTAGATATAGTATAGATTTTGTTCCTCTTGGCCTAGGTAGAGTAATTAGTGACTCTTGAGTTATCTAATTCCTTTGTTGATTGGTAATTGGAGAGATTGCTAATTGGTTTGGAGTGCACTAAAGCTAGTCTTTCCTTGGGAGTTGGCTAGAACTTGTGGCTCAAGTCAATTCATCCACTTGACTTTCCTTTATTTAGTAAGGGTTAACTAAGTGGTAGCAATGAACAATTCTCATCACAATTGAGAAGGATAACTAGGATAGGACTTCTAATTTTCATACCTTGCCAAGAGCCTTTTACAGTTGTTAGTTTATTTTCATTGCCATTTACTTTTCATGCTTCTTATCCAAAACCCCAAAATAACTCATAACCAATAACAAGACACTTTATTGTAATTCCTAGGGAGAACGACCCGAGGTTTGAATACTTCGGTTTATAAAATTAGGGGTTTGTTACTTGTGACAAACAATCTTTTGTATGAAAGGATTATTGTTGGTTTAGAAACTATACTTGCAACGAGAATTCATTTGTAAAATTCTATACCATCAAAAATCCAAATCATCAGTGAGCAAATAATTATTTTTTCAAAGCGAACAATCTTTCTTAAAAAACCTGTACCATCATTTAAACAAGAGTGTGTGTGTTACATAAGAATAAAAAAAATCTCTCTTACTAGTCAAATTTATCTGATCTTTTCCTAGCTCTATGATAAATTTATATTTTATGATCATTTTTAAATTGAAAAGAATAAAATTTATTAACTTAGCTTGCACATATTCTTTGTAAATACATACTTTTATGAATTTTTTTAACTATATTTAATTGATTGAAACATATTTTTTTAGGTCTTTAGAATTGTCAAATTAATTTCACTTTTATTTCATTCGATGCCTTGATATATTTATTGAAGTTGTCCGATATTTAGAAGGTAAGAATGACTTGGGAAGATGGATAAAATTCATACAGAAGCAGAGATTTTACGAAGAAACAAAGAAAAAATTCCTGTATTGTGCGCACACACCAGTCTGATCGTGTGTCTTATTTAAAATGACACATGATTCGCGATACAATTTGGGTGGTATTTTGGTTCTTTCAGATCACTTTTGAACCAATATGAATCAAGATTTGAGGGGGTCAATCAAAACTCATCATACACTCATTTTTACAATGACAAGACAACTATACCTGAAACAGAGAATCAAATAAGGGAATGGAAGAACCCAAAAGAGAGAATAACAAGCCAGAGATTATAGTTGAAGATATGAGAGAAGGGTTCTTCAACATTGTTATCAATGAGGAAGCTAAAATGGAACTATGGAAGCTTTGGTGGAGATCCCTCACAATCAAACTATTGGGGAGAAAAATAGGCTACACAGCCATGAAGAGAAGAATAGAAAATATGTGGAAAAGATTAGGAAAATTTGGTATCATTGACTTGAAAAATGACTTTTACCTTGTGAAAGTCTATGCTCAAGAGAATTTGGATGTTGCACTTTTAAATGGACCATGAAAAATTTAAGATTACTATTTGCTAGTAAGATTGTAGAAGACAAAGTTTAATCCTTTTACCACGAGTATTGATAAGATCATAGCTTGGATTCGCTTATCCTGCTTACATATAGAACTACAGAATAAGAAAATTCTAAGAAAAATTGGTGACCTCATTGAAGAAACTTGCAAGATTGATTACAACATCTCTCATTTATGCAGAGAAAAATATGCCCTTCTCTGAGTTTGTTATGGCCCTCCTGAATAGGATTTTTGCGGCTCCATCTCAGTTGCATCCGAATAGTCGGGCGGCAATTTGAGCATTCGAGTTGGTGTGCGAGTTTTTAGAGATTCCAGCTCGGGTTGAGGTCTTTCTGTTTTTCTTCCTTTGTACTATTCCGCGTAAGGAAAGAAAACATTAGAAAGGCTATATTTTTCTTTATTCCCAGCCAAGTCGTAAGATCTTTGATTTGTTTAAAGATTCTTTTCACGGGTTTAAAGTGGAATATTTTAATGTTCGTCCGGCCCATAGTCATTGTCCGTTTTCGCTGACTTTGGAGCACGAGCGCCGAATTGTGACTTATTAGAATTTTGCAGCTGGGGCTTCCTACCTTACAAGGATAACTTATGAGGGGCTATCTCCCGAGAACAAGGACATTGCCGATGTCTTGTTGGCAATTTTTGGAGACAGGACGTTGAACCCTCGCGATGTAATGGGAAACCTTGAGGCGGGTAGATCTTTTGTGGGTAGGTTTCTCCTTTGTTCCATGTTTCCGAGTTTGTGATTTTGTTGCTTTGCTTTCATGTTTGTGACTTGTAATTTTCCTTTATTTTTGTGTTGTTTTCTAGTTGAGATAGCTGGCAGGCAGACAACTTTAGCGAAGTTGAAAGTTGCTTTTCTTCGTGATTCCGAGAGTGGGGGTGATAGGGCCTCATTGTGAACTCCTCAACCGGTCTCTCAGCCAGACTTACAAATGGTTTCTCAGGAGATGGTTGCTACTGGTGCAACCGGTGTTGATGTTGAGGTTGTAGATATTCCTGTTCTTGAGTCTAGTAGGAAGCGGAAGAGGCCAGTTGAGGGAAGAAATGGAGAGAAATTTAAGGAGGAGGTATCTGTTCCTTCTGTGATGGATCGAGGCTTTGATGCTCCAACTTCCATTGATCAACACCTTCTGTAAGAACCGGATTTTTCACGTAGAATCGTTTTAATAAATAATAATAATTTTAAGTGCTCGAGATGGATTCAAAATTAATAAGTTTTAATTTAAAAATATAAAGGTGAAATTTGGTTTTAGTGAATTTTTCTGAGTCAGAAAATGTATTTTTGAGAAAAACCGAGAAAAGCCGCAAACCGGCGGTCAAACCGGTTTGAGTTTGTCCGATACTATGTTTTTAGAAAAAATAAGATTTTGAAAAATTGGTTTATTGTTTTAAAAGGACAAAAATAATCTTTGAATTGAAAACCGGACACTAATCTTAAAGGTTTTGGCCCAAAGTGGGCCAAATAGACCAAAAACGCTAACAAGTTAGACCGGGCCCAAACCGATCCCAAGGTCCAACATTTATAAGCTCACTTAATGAGCTTTTCAGCTCATTCATGCCCTCATTTGAGGAGAGGGGCGCAGCTGCCATGAGAAGGGAGGGAGAAGAAAGAGTACTATTCACCCTCACCTTCATTTGCTTGTAACTTGAGCTACGGAGCTCCGATTGACGAGTTGTTTGCAGCCACGCAAAGCTCTCATCGAGCTCTATGTTTCTATTCAAAGAAATTTGGTAAAAAATCGCGTTCTAATTTCCAGCTTCCATCCCTAAGTTCTACACATTTTTGGGTTATGATTTTGAGTAGATTTTGTGCTTTTGGTTGTTTAGGTGATCTCAAGTAGCGGGTTATTATTGGATTTTACCTCTACTCTCATTGGATAAGGTAAGATTCCACTAAACTCTTGTGTTTAGTTGTTTTGTGTATCTTAGGTTTTGATGTTGGTGATATATGTGTTGTTAGTTTGAGCCTTGGTGTTTGTTGGAGTTGGTTGAGGCTTTGGATCAAACTTGGTGGCTTTGTTTTGGTGTTTGGTGCGTTTGAGAATCGGCCAAGGTATCCTTTATGTAATATGTAATGTTCATGGACACTTAGGCTAGTGGCCCATAGGATAGGATTGAATTGGATATGTGGTTGTTGTGGTATATGTATGATGATGGTAATTATTGAGGATTATTGGTGCTAATGATGTATTATGATGTTGGTTAATGTTAGTTATTGTTTGGTGTTGGAATTGATGAGGATTTATAGTGGTTGGTGATGTTGGTTGGTTGATGATGCTTGATGAATTGATTTTGTAAATGTTGTTAAATAATGATATTGAGGTATAAGGTATATTGAATTTTGAATGAATGTATATTGTTAATTTTTGGTACAAAGCAGGAATAAGGTTGTTGATGAAGATTGATAGTGAAAGAATGATGATTGGTGAAGGTGTTGGTGGAAGATTGATTATAGTGTTTTATATTTGATGTTTGGATTGATGAGTGTTGAAAGGGTTGATAATTTGAGATATTAAGTGTTGGATGTGGTATAGTTGAATAATGATGGAAGTGGTGAGAAGTCATGTTGATGTTAATAAGGTTAATGAAAATTTGAAAAATGTGAGTTAGGTTGGATTTAGAATTGTTGAATGGTTTAGAAGGTTGTGTGAGTGAGAAAATGGTTGAGGTAGTGTTTGTATGAATTTTGGACTGTTTAGCTATGGTTGATATATGATTGAATTGGTATTGGATTGAGGTTTGGTTAAAAATTGAGTTTGTGAGATTTTGGATAAAAATGGATTTTTGGTGAACTTTGTCTGATCATAACTTTTGTCTCGATTTTCAAAATTTGTTGAAATTTGTCTAGAATTAACGATCTTTGAAAACCCTTTTAATCGATATAAAGTTTGTGAAAATTAGGATTTTGTAGAGGAAGTTATGATCATTCAAAGTTGGTGTTGAAAATCTGAAATTCTGCAGAGTTGCAGAATTTCAGGATTTCTGATATGTGCGCACGCACAACCTTGTGCACACGCACAACCCTGCGAGAATTTTATTCTGTGTGGATGCACACGCCCTGTTTCATAATTTTAAACTTTATTTTCAACTCTTCTACCTTTCCAACAAGGTTGTAAGCTTCTATAACACCATTTTAAGGCTTTTGGGCTTAATTTTGAGTATGAGAATATTGGAAAGGTCTTAGGGAGTTGATTTGGGTTTTTCTTTGAAAAGTAGCAAACAAAGGTTTAGGTTTCAGGTGTATTGAGGATGAGTTTGGTTGAGAGAGAAGGAAGAATAGTGAACCTGATAATTACGACAACGAGTTGAGAAACTGATGGACTAATGAGCTTGGGATAGAAATCATGAATTGATGATGGTCATGATGAGTTGAAAACTCAAGATGGGATGAGGATCTTGATGAATGTTGAGAGTGTGCCAGGCACTATCCTTGGAATGATAATGATTGAAAGAGAGTGTGCTAGGCACTATATCCTTGGAATGATAGTGTGCCAGGAACTATATCCTTGGAATGATCATTTGATGAGTTATATGTGTTGTTGTTTTCCTTCTCTGCCACAAGAGTGTGGCAGGAACTATATCCTCGGATTAAGAATGCAAGTGGGCCAGGCACTATATCCTTGGAACAATAGTTAGCCAGGAACTATATCCTCGGAAGTGGCAGAAAGGCGACATCCGAAAGGATGAGTCGGGTTGGCATTCATAGACCGACAAGTGATATCACAAGCCAATAGGATAGGCATTCATCATATGCGTCTCTTATGTGCTTGCTTGCTTTGACTACTTGGGTTTGTCTACTTGTATAATATGCCTACTTGCTTCTTGAATTACTTGCTATATATGATTATTACCTGTGTATTACTTGCTTGCATTAATTGTGATAGTCTGGAGTTGAGGAGGTTAGGTAGGCGGTGGCGATGGGATCACACGGAGGTTAGGGTGGTGGAGGCTGTGGGATACAGCTGTGTGGTTAGTATTAGTTAGAATTCCACTAAGTTTAGATAACCCGGTTTATGATTTAAGTTCTTGATTTATTTATTTATTTATTTTGTTCTAAGCTTGAATATCGGTTTGGTGTGAAGTTCTAGGATTGCCTTCGGTGTCCCGAGGCCTTACATCGTACATATTGGGTACTGTTACCATACTGAGAACCTCCGGTTCTCATACCATATATTGTTGTTGTTTTTCAGACGCGGGTTGCTAATCCACCTCGGTGAGATTGCATATATGGTGACAGAGCGAAATATGGTTCCTCCTTGGTATATTTCTATTTTGCTTTATTATAGTTACTCTCACATCTCCTTGTATTTTATTCTTATGGCCTTAGAGGCTTATTTGGGAGATAGGTTGTATAAGCTATTTTTAATTCTAAAACTTTGTATCTTTCTATTTTTTTAACTAGTCGGCTTAAACTCCGCAAGCTGCAGCTAGTTCTCTATGATTATTATAATCTTATATTTATATATGTTTTAATCTCTTATACCTATACCTTGTATCTTATGCGTTTAGTTACCGTGTGCGAACGCTTCACGTATGTAATTCCGCATTATATGACTTTGAGCTTTAATCGTTCATCGGTTCTAGAATATATTATTTCCTTCTATATATATAAGCCTTACACTTTCTGCCGAGTACCAAGGACTTCTTTCATGATTGCGACCTTGCCGGCCAGGTGAAGCCTATATATCGCGGTCTTCGCTATTCAGCTGCCATTGTTCGGAAGGTGGAGCCAATGCTGTCCCGGGTGCTTATTCTGGATGGCAAGCTTCGGCAGTCTCAGGTGGAGGTCGATAAGCTAAAGAAGTAGCTGGAGGTTGTCGAGGCTGCCCGATTGAAGGCTGTGATGGATGCTGAGGATGTTAGCTCAGAGATTCTATCTCTCTCAGAGCGGGAGACCTCGTTTGTTTCTTAGCTTGCTCAGGAAAGGAAGTAGGTCACTGAAGCTGAGTCGGGGGTTACTTCCGCTCATACTGAGGTGGAGTCTTTGAAGGTTGAAGTCATTCTATTGAAGAAGGACAAGGAAGGCTTGCTCGCTTGATGATGCTAAGGATGCTATTTCAGCCACCGAGGAGGATTTGGAGGCTCAGGTCCGGGTATTGACTCCCGATATTGATGTGTCCGTCACGAGAGCCTTCTGAACCGTGAGGGATGGGGATATTGTAGACTTAGAGTAATTTTTGTGTTTTCCAAAAAAATTTCTAGGTTTGTAAGCCATTTGTTCGACATATAGATATTGCTTTGGTGGCCTTTTTTGGTCTATTTTTTATATGAATAATGTTTTTGGGCCTCTTGGTGGGTCGAACTTAATGTTTATTTGTTGTAAGATATCTATTTTGTTGGCCTCGAGGGTGATCAGTCCCCAGGGTGACCATTTTTGTTCATACTATTTTACTTTGGTAAAAACATGAGGGGTATGCAGAGTCATCTTTTGAAAAAAAATTAACTTCTTATTAAAGGTTGGGCCTCATTAAAACTTCTCATTGTTACTTGTTAAAAAGACAAATGAACATGGTAATGGAAATAATGAAACAAAATGAAAGAAATAGGAAATCTATAAATAAACCTTGATACTTGTTAAAGTTATTAACTCGGCAGAGTTCACCTATGAGTAGTAGCACCGTATGTTTGCGGCGTTCCATGACCCCGGCAGCTCAGTCCAGTTAAGTCGTTCTAACTTGTAAGCTCCTTTTCTGAGTATGGACTTGACTCGGTAGGGTCCCTCCTAGTTAGGAGTTAGTTTCCCTTCTTTCGGGGTGGGAGGGCTAATGTCATTATGTCGTAAGACTAGATCCCCCTGTTTGAAATTCTATTTTACCACGTCTCAGTTGTATTTTCGACTTACCCTTTGCTTTAGAGCTAGTACTCGTAGGTGGGATATGCTTTTAACTTCGTCCACGAGGTCCCGTTCTGTGTCTTCATCGTGTCCTCTGATGGTCCTTCAAGGGTTGGGCTCCCCGATCTCAATAGGGATGATGGCTTCTAGGTTGTATGTTAGCCTGAAGGGGATTTCTCTGGTTGAGGTCTGGGGTGACGTTCAGTATGACCAGAGTACAAAACCAAGCCCATCGGCCCAGAGACCCTTGGCTTCATCTAGTCTTTTGTTGAGTCCTTTCAGGATGATCATGTTGTCCACCTCTATTTGGCCATTGGTTTGTGCGTGCTCCACTGAGCTGAACTTTTGTGAGATATAACTCCTTCAAGCACTCCCTGAGGCATTTGTCTGTAAATTGGGTCCCGTTATCTGAGATCATGATCTCTGGGATCCCAATCTTTGGAATTCCAAACCTAGTTATGACTTGTCTCCAAAAAATTTTTGACACTGAGTGACAGTGATTATGGCTAGTGCTTCAGATTTGATCCACTAGGTGTAGTAGTCAATGATAACTTTAAGGAACTTGAGTTACCCAGGAGTCGTGGGGAAGGGGCCTACGAGGTCGATGCCCTAGGTTCTGAAAGGAAGTTTTGCAGTTATCATTCTGAGCTGTAAGGGGCAGCTTCGTGGACGTCAAAGTGCACTTGGCACCGCCTGTAGCTTTTGATTAGCTGGAGGACATCTCTAATGATGGTAGGCCAAAAATACCCAGCTCGAATAACTTTATGGGATAGGATTTTGCCTTCAGCCTAGTGGCCGCAACATCCTTCGTGAATTTCATGAAGTATGTAGTCTGTATCACTAGGTTCTATGCACTTGAGGAGGGGTTGGAACAATCCTTGTTTATACAACTATCCCAATATTGTGGTGTATTTTATGGCTTTTCGCTTCACACATTTTGCCTCCTTCGGGGCATCAGGCAAGTCTCTGGTGGTGTGGTACCTAAGGACCGGGAAGGTCCATGAATATTGATTGGACAAGGGCAGGTTTGTCGAGGAAGTGGCTGTGACAGAATGTTATTTGACAACTTCTTGGATTAGTGAAAAGTTTTCCGAGACTGACTTGGTACTTGCTAGCTTTGTGAGAATGTTGGCTCTTACATTCATTTCTCTGAGGATGTGCAGATAGACACCTCAGTGGTCAGCTCTGTAACCTTGGATAAGTACTGTTGTAGTAGAAAATCCCATGTTTTGTAGTCCTGTTTATTTGGGAACTAACTACCTGGGAGTCATTGTAAACGTCTAGCATTTTTGTGCCGACTACCTTAACCATCCTTAATCCGGTCAATAGGGATTCATATTTTGCCTAATTATTGGAGATTGAGAATTCATATCGAATCAACTGTTCGATAGTAATCCCATTTTTGTTTTATAATATTATTCCCACTTCGTTGGAGCTGTTGTTCAACAAGCCGTCAATGTCAAGTTTCCATAGTTCAGTAGCTTCGCTTCACGGGGTCATTTCGATGATGAAATCCATCATTGCTTAAACCTTTTTCGCATTTCTGGGCCCAAATTAGATTTCATGCTAGGAAAGCTCAACCGACCAAGAAAGCATTCACCCTGCCAAGTCTGGCTTTTGAAGTACTTGCTTGACAACCTAGTCTATTTGGACTACGATAGGGTGGCTCTGAAAGTATTATTGAAGCCATTGGGATGCCATGAGTAGTGCATAGGCGAGTTTCTCGAGTCTAGAATAACACGTCTCGGCGTTCTGGAGAACTTTATTTCTGAATTATATTGGTTTGTGTGTTTTTTATTCGTCTTCTCGGACTAATGTCATTGATAATGCGTTTTCTGTTATGGAGAGGTAAAGGTACAGTGTTTCTCCCACTTTGGGCTTTGAGAGTACGAGGGGTTCTGTTGACACTTTTTTGAAGTGTTGGAAGGCTCTTCGCATTTGGTTTCCCACTTAAAACTTATATCTTTTTCATAAGTTTGAAGAAGGGGATAACCATCTGAGCCGAGGCTCCATGGAAGTGCGAGAGGGCGGCTAGTTGTCCAGTCAGCCTTTGGACATTCGTGAGACTTGCTAGATTTCTCATCTGGAGGATGGCTCAACACTTTTCCAGGTTTGCCTCCACTACTCGTTGTATGATCATGAAGCCCGGAAATTTCCTACCTCCATTAAGGGACATCTGGTGTTTCCTCAACGTACCTGATGATTTGATTTTTGACGGTTTAGAATTTCACTAAGGAAATCTCGTTGTAAAGTATAGTTTCTAAACCAACAATAATCTTCTCATACAAACATTTGTTTGTCACAAGTACAAACCCCTAAAATCTATAAACCGAAGTATTTAAACCTCGGGTCGTCTCTCAAAGGACTTGCAGGGTAGTGTTCTTGTTATTGGTTATGAACTTGTTTATTTTGGGGTTTTGAATGAGAAACATGGAAAGTAAATGGAAATGAAATTTTATTAACAAAATGGTCTTGGCAAGGTTTGATGGTCAAGGACCTATATCATTATCACTAACCACAATTATGATAGTTGTAAGGATTAATCCCACTAAGTCATCCTCTAATTAATAGCAAAGGAAAGTCAAGTGAGTTATATCAATCCAAATCCATAAATCCTAGTTCCCACTAATTGGATTAATGAAAGCTAGAGTCAATGGCTATCAACTATCAATCACTTGGATATTAGTAACTCAAGAGTTCCTAAGTTACCTTCCCAAGTCAAGAACATAAAATTCTATTCTAACATCCTCCTGAGTATTTCATCAAACACTTGAAAGGTACAAAAGTAAAGTATAGTAAATCACAACAAGAATGAATTCTAACAACAATTAAATGTAAAGAATTAACAACAACAATCAAGGAAATCACAATTATCATGAATTACCTCAAATTGCATTATTGAAAGAAAACAAGAGAACAAAATAGATCCACAACAAAGTAAAGAATTACAAGAGTTAAAGTACAAAACTAGAGAGAGGAAGAAAAGAGAAGTAAGAATTGATAGAGGAAAAGTAAATCAAAGCATGAATTAAACCTAGATCAAAGAGGAGAGATTAACCTAATCCTAATCCTAATTCTAGAGAGAAGTGAGACCTTCTCTCTCTAGAAACTACTCTAAACTAATCCTAATGTGTATGAATTAACTATTGATTCAATTCCCTCCTCCCCCTTCAATCCTTGGTCCTTTAAATAGCTTTGGCACCAAAATTGGTTGTAACTGGGTCCCATGATGAGCGGATAATTTATACGCTTTTTGGCATTATTTTTAGGTAGTTTTTAGTAAGTTCAAGCTACTTTTAGGGATGTTTTCATTAGTTTTTATGTTAAATTCACATTTTTGGACTTTACTATGAGTTTGTGTATTTTTCTGTGATTTCAGGTAATTTCTGGCTGAAATTGAGGGACTTGAGCAAAACTCTGAAAAAGGCTGACAAAAGGACTGCTGATGCTGTTGAAATCTGACCTCCCTGCACTCGAAATGGATTTTCTGGAGCTACAGAATTTCAAATGGCGCGCTCTTAACGGCGTTGGAAAGTAGACATCCAGAGCTTTCCAGCAATATATAATAGTCCATACTTTATTCAGAAATTGACGACGTAACTTGGCGTTGAACGCCAAGTACATGCTGCTGTCTGGAGTTAAACGCCAGAAATACGTCATGATCCGGAGTTGAACGCCCAAAACATGTTATAACTTGAAGTTCAACTCCAAGAAAAACCTCAGCTCGTGGATAGATCAAGCTCAGTCCAAGCATACACCAAGTGGGCCCCGGAAGTGGATTTATGCATCAA
>NC_029777.3:88842047-88843647 GCF_000817695.3 Arachis duranensis
CCGGGCGCATATCTCTTAGATTCCCCAACAGAATCTTCGTGGTATAAGCTAGATAGATGGCGGCATTCATGAGGATCTGGAAAGTCTAACCTTGTCTGTGGTATTCAGAGTAGGATCCTGGGTATCCGAAAAGTCTAACCTTGTCTGTGGTATTCCGAGTAGGATTCCGGTATTGAATGACAGTGACGAGCTTCAAACTCCTGAAGGCTGGGCGTTAGTGACAAACGCAAAAGAATCAATGGATTATATTCCAACCTGATTGAGAACCGACAGATGATTAGCCGTGCTGTGATAGAGCATAGGAACGTTTTCACTGAGAGGACGGGATGTAGCCATCAACCAAGGGTGATGCCTCCAGACGATTAGCCGTGCAGTGACAGCGCATAGGACCATTTTCCCGAGAGGATTGAAAGTAGCCACCGATGATGGTGATGCCCTACATACAGCTTGCCATGTAAAGGAGTAAGAAGGATTGAAGGAAGAGTGAGTAGTGAAGCAGAGTTTCAAGAGGAGCACAGCATCTCCATACACCTATCTGAAATTCTCACTATTGATTTACATAAGTATTTCTATCCCTTTTTATTTTCCAATTATTATTAATTTTCGAAAACCCATAAACCAATTTAATCTACCTAACTGAGATTTACAAGGTGACCATAGCTTGCTTCATACCAACAATCTCTGTGGGATCGACCCTTACTCACGTAAGGTTTATTACTTGGACGACCCAGTACACTTGCTGGTTAGTTGAATGGAGTTGTGAATTCAACTGGTGCCATAATAATGATTTCATACAAGTACAAAAGAACATGGATCACAATTTTGTCCACCAAGTTTTTGGCGTCGTTGCCGGGGATTGTTCGAGTATGGACAACTGACGGTTCATCTTGTTGCTCAGATTAGGTAATTTTCTTTTCAAAAACTTTTTCAAAATTTTTCTTTTCTTTTTCGTTTTTCCAAAAATATTTTCGAAAAAAATAATAATAATAATAAAAAAATCCAAAAAAATTAGAAAATCATAAAAATAAAAAATATTTTGCGTTTCTTGTTTGAGTCTTGAGTCAATTTTTAAGTTTGGTGTCAATTGCATGATTAAAAAAATTTTCTTGCATTTTTCGAAAATCCCATGCATTCATAGTGTTCTTCATGATCTTCAAGTTGTTCTTGACAAGTCTTCTTGTTTGATCTTGATGTTTTCTTGTTTTGTGTTTTTTGTTGTTTTTCATGTGCATCTTGGCATTCATATTTTCCATGCATTAAAGATTTCTAAGTTTGGTGTGTTGCATGTTTTCTTTGCATTAAAAATTTTTCAAAATTATGTTCTTGATGTTCATCATGATCTTCAAAGTGTTCTTGGTGTTCATCTTGACATTCATAGCATTCTTGCATGCATTCATTGTTTTGATCTAAAAATTTCATGCATTGAGTATTTTTGTTGTTTCTCTCTCTCATAATTAAAAAAAATTCAAAAAATCAAAAAAAAAATATCTTTTCCTCATTTTTCTCCAAATTTTCAAAAATTTGAGTTGACTTAGTCAAAAATTTTCAAAATTAGTTGTTTCTTACAAGTCAAGTCAAATTTTCAATTTTAAAAATCTTA
>NC_029777.3:88843685-88844137 GCF_000817695.3 Arachis duranensis
TCTTATCTTTTCAAAATCTTTTTCAAAAATTATATCTTTTTCATTTTTTTTCTATTTTTCGAAAAAATTCAAAAAAAAAAATCTTTTTCAAAATATTTTCAAAATCTTTTTCTTATCTTTACATCAAATTTTCGAAAATTAGCTAACAATTAATGTGATTGGTTCAAAAATTTGAAGTTTGTTACTTTCTTGTTAAAAAAAGGTTCAATCTTTAAATTCTAGAATCTTATCTTGTAGTTTCTTGTTAGTTAAGTCATTTCAAAAATTAGATCTTTTTATCTTTTATCTTATCTTTTTCAAAAATTTTATCTTTTTCAAAATTTGATTTCAAAATATCCTATCTAACTTCTTATCTTCTTATCTTTTTCAAAATTTGATTTCAAATCTTTTTCAATCAACTAACTAACTTTTTGTTTGTTTCTTATCTTTTTCAAAACCACCTAACTACTTTT
>NC_029777.3:88880958-88883155 GCF_000817695.3 Arachis duranensis
AGCTTCGCCACTGCTTGGAGGGAAGCTCGGTTGTTGAGAATCGGTACCGAGTTATTTTTTTCGATACCGATCTATGAGCCTTGGAATAGTCCGCGCTTTTCGCCTAGGGAGATGTCCAATCGTGTAGAGTATGAACAAAAAAAGGGGGAGTATACCTGCAAAGGCACTCCGAAACTTAAGTTAGTATTGAGAATTCAATGTGTTCTCTTTAAGATAGAATATCATACCTTTATAGGTGAAGTAAGATAGGTCGGTTACATTTCAATTAGTCTCCTAAATTGAAAAGCAATGATTAGGTTTTGATGGGTGATGACGTTACATTGGGCGTTTTGATTTCAAGACATAATCCGTTGAGTCTAGCTATAACGTAACTTGCCGAGTAATAACGTAACTTGCCAAGTTATGATTGATAATGCCGAGTTATGATGTTGGATTTGTAACGGCGGGATCATAGCCCCCAAGTTTAGCCTGGAAAAGTGTTTTAATGAAGCAGGTTGAACTTTTAATGAAGCATAAGTCGGCCATTGAGTAGATGCATAACTTCGGCAAATGGGTTAGGCTTGGAGCCCCCAATTCAAGATGCTTTATTAAAAATATGAAATAAAAATTAAAGAATAGTAAAAGTAACCATTTTTAATGAGGAGAGAGAGAAGTAATGATGGCATTAAGTAGCTTGTCATTCCAATACTTCCTTGGACGGTTGATGTGATTGAGTAGTGGGTATAATAGAACTGAACGAGTTGTGTAACTCTTGGTTAACTGCATTGGAATACCAATAGTGTGGTTTCCAAATCATTTGTGACGTTTGAGATAAAATTGATTGTGAAGGTTCCAGAGAAAAGAAAATGAGTAAAAGAGGTATGTGGTAGATTTTTCCCCTTCTAATTTCTGCTTCATTGAGTTTCTGTGTTTGTCGTTCTATTTTTGTTATTTGCTAATGGGGTTTGAGAGAGATAAGAAGGAGAGGATAGATTGGTCGTACAATTGGGTTAATGAAGACGTCAGTAGTCGAGTGCCTTTGTTTTGTGACTCTGATGCCATTAGAGAAATAGATTTAAAAAAGCTAGTGAGAGTAGGCTCTAGGTTACATTTGGAGTTGTTACCTTTGCTCTGGGGAGGATCGTGTTTTTCATAGAGGTGGTTCTTCTGAGTTCTTCTATATGTATAGTTGCATCTTAGAGGAGTTGAGGGTGAAGCTTCCTTTTTCGGAATTCCAATGCCAAGTTTTGAAATAGCTGAATTGTGCTCCGTCTCAGCTTCATCCTAACGGTTGGGCCTTCCTTCGAGGTTTTGAAGTGTTAATGGAGTATCCGGAGGAAAAACCCACATTGGAGTTGTTCTTTTCGATGTTTTAAGCGAAAGGGGTGTGGAAGGGGGGTTGGGTGAATTTGAATAGCTCGTCGAGTTTTGCTATTTTAAAGCTGTATAAATCTTCGTTTAAGAATTTTAAGGAGATGTACGTCAAAATTCGGAGTGTTGAGCATGATTTTCCTTTTTATTTAGACGAGGACTTGTGTGAGAGGTTTCCTTTGTAGTGGTGTTCGGAACCTCAGAATATCCTCGGATTCGAAACTATTGGTCCAAGAGTTGAGTGTGTGATTGAGTATCTGGTTGAAGTTGTTGACCGTAAAAATTTGATATCTGTTTTTGAGTTGTTACAGTGGGATGATAATAGATAGGCTGTGATGGATTACTTAGGTATCCATTCTGTGTTTTGACCATTCTGCTTATTGGATATTCAATTTTCCTTACGAAAAATTTTTCTGATGTTTTTTATAGGTGATAAATATCCTAGAGTCTGCAGCTACGTTGAGGGCTCAGGTTAGGAATAAAAATGTAGACAAAAAGGGATCGACTTCTAAACCAGAGAAGGTCGCCACTACTGCAGGAGAGGTTAATCAACCTCATCCGAGAAAGAAAAAGGTCATTTTGAAGAAGAGAAAAATGGATGTAGTGGATCTGTCCTGGGAATCGGATAATGATGGCGATGAACTTCCCATTGAGAAAATTCATAATTTTATGGATAACCATAAAAAGTTTCATGTCACTACTGATCAAAGTGATAGTTTGTCTGTTTGGAGCAGAGACTTTCCTTTCATGGCTGTAGCCGATGATGTTTGCCAATCATCTACTGAAGTGAGCTTGGCAAATGAGCTCGGGGAGGTGGCTACTGGCCAGTATATGCAAGTAGTGGTTA
>NC_029777.3:88883210-88885118 GCF_000817695.3 Arachis duranensis
TGATCTTTGTGTTTTTAGGTTGTTAGTTTGAGGTTTCCAATCTGGGTCGTAGCCAAGAGCTGAAGCATAAGAAGCTGGTTAGTCGTACAGAAGATTCAATCTTATTGAAGGAGGAGTTGGAGTCAAAGAAAGCAACGATTTCTCAGTTAGAAGCTAAGTTAGGTAAAAGTGAGAAGGAACGGAAGTTACTGAAGAAGAACTATGCCAAGGGAGTTGATGATTTGAAGGAAAAAGAGGCTGATTTGGCAGGCATGAAAACGGGATGATTGAGGTAACTGCTCAAATGAAGGCTTTAGAAAAAAGCAAAGAGACGGAAATATTGGAATCCTTTGTGGAAGATAGATGATTTTATTTCTATTTTGCCAAATTGCAAAGAATAGAAGGATGTATTTATACGATACCATTTCTTTGTATATAGATGAATAAATTGGTTTGTCTGATTTGGTCGGCAATTGTCGTATGATCGACAATTGTTGTTTGATCGGTGATGTTCGACTTGATCGGCGATTGTTTATTTGTAGTTTGATCGACAATGGTGTGTGGTGGACGAAATTGTGATCACATCAATATAGCATCAATATATTTATTGTAGGATTGTGGAACTTAGGATTTTTGGTATGAGTGGGCACAATTCCGTTCAACTGACCAGCAAGTGTACTGGGTCGTCCAAGTAATACCTTACGTGAGTAAGGGTCGAATCCACAGAGATTATTGGTTTGAAGCAATCAATATTTACTTTATTGATCTTAGTTAGGATGTCAACAAGGATTAATTTGGATTAAAAGTGAAATTATTGGAATTTGATAAAAGAGGGAACAATGTTACTTTGATTTGCAGCACTAGGAAATATGTTGGAGTTTTGGAGATGCTTTGTCCTCTGATTTCAACTCTTCCTTGAGATCTTCTTCTCACACGCAGGTTCCTTCCATGGCAAGCTCTATGTAGGGTGTCACCGTTGTCAATGGCTACTTCCCATCCTCGCAGTGAAAACTATGCACGCACTCTGTCACAGTACGGCTAATCACCGGTTGGTTCCCGCTCCTACTGGAATAGAATCACTCTTTTGCGTCTGTCACTAACGCCCAAAGTAGAACGGAGGTGGTTGTCAGGCACACGTTCATAGGTGAGAATGATGATGAGTGTCACGGATCATCACATTCATCAAGTTGAGGAGCAAGTGATATCTTAGAATGGAAACAAAGCGTGATTGAATGAAAAACAGTAGTAATTACATTAATCCATCAAGACACAGCAGAGCTCCTCACCCCCAACAATGGGGTTTAGAGACTCATGCCGTCAAAGAGTATGTAATTCAGATCTGAAAATGTCATGAAGTCCAAGATAAGTCTCTGAAAGTTGTTTAAATAGTAAACTAGTAACCTAGGTTTACAGAAAATGAGTGAACTAAGATAATTGGTGCAGAAATCCAATTCTGGGGCCCACTTGGTGTGTGCTGGGGCTGAGACTAAAGTTATCCACGAGCTGAGGCTTTTCTTGGAGTTGAACTCCAAATGAATTCACGTGTAGAGGCATTTCTTGGCGTCAAACTTCAGGTTATGACGTGTTTTGGGCGTTCAACTCCGGATCATGACGTTTTTCTGGCGTTTTACTCCAGACAGCAGCATGAACTTGGCGTTCAACGCCAAGTTACGTCATCTATCCTCGCTCAAAGTATGGACTATTATATATTGCTGGAAAGCCCTGGATGTCTACTTTCCAACGCCGTTGAGAGCGCGCCAATTGGACTCCTGTAGCTCCAGAAAATCCATTCCGAGTGCAGGGAGGTCAGGATCCAACAGCATCAGCAGTCCTTTTTCAGCCTAACTCAGATTTTTACTCAGCTCCCTCAATTTCAGCCAGAAATTACCTGAAATCATAAAAAAACACACAAACTCATAGTTAAGTCCA
>NC_029777.3:88885218-88885477 GCF_000817695.3 Arachis duranensis
AACTAACTAAAACATACTAAAATCTACATGAAATTACCCCCAAAAAGCGTACAAAATATCCGCTCATCACAACACCAAACTTAAACGGTTGCTTGTCCTCAAGCAACTAGATGAATAAAATAGGTTTTAACAGAAATAAAGAAGCAATAATATCTCAGAGTTTTAAGTAAAGCTCAGATTCTTATTAGATGAGTGGGGCTTGTAGCTTTTTGCCTCTGAATAGTTTTGGCATCTCACTTTATCCTTTGAAATTCAGAAT
>NC_029777.3:88885488-88886455 GCF_000817695.3 Arachis duranensis
TTCAGATAGTGTTATTGATTCTCCTAGTTAAGTTTGTTGATTCTTGAACACAGCTACTTATGAGTCTTGGCCGTGGCCCTAAGCATTTTGTTTTCCAGTATTACCACCAGATACACAAATGCCACAGACACATAACTGGGTGAACCTTTTCAGATTGTGACTCAGCTTTGCTAGAGTCCTCAGTTAGAGGTTTCCAGAGCTCTTAAGCACACTCTTTTTGCTTTGGATCACGACTTTAACCACTCAATCTCAAGCTTTTCACTTGGACCTGCATGCCACAATCACATGGTTAGGGACAACTTGATTTAGCCGCTTAGGCCTGGATTTTATTTCCTTGGGCCCTCCTATCCATTGATGCTCAAAGCCTTGGATCCTTTTTACCCTTGACTTTTGGTTTTAAGGGCTATTGGCTTTTTCTTTCTATTTTTTTCGCAAGCTTCTTCTTTTTCACTGCTTTTTCTTGCTTCAAGAATCAATTTCATGATTTTTCAGATCATCAATAACATTTCTCTTTGTTCATCATTCTTTCAAGAGCCAACAGTTTTAACATTCATAAATAACAATATCAAAAGACATATGCACTGTTCAATCATTCATTCAAAAAATAAAAAGTATTGTCACCACATCATTATAATTAAATTAAATTCAAGGATAAATTCGAATTTCATGTACTTCTTGTCCTTTTGAATTAAAACATATTTCATTTAAGAGAGGTGAAGGATTAATGGATTTTATTCATAGCTTTAAGACATGGTTACTACATACTAATGATCATAAGGTAGAGACACAAAACATAAATAAACATATAACATAAAAAAAATGAAAAGCAGAAAGAAATAAGAACAAGGAATGAATCCACCTTAGTGGCGTCTTCTTCTTGAAGGACCAACAATGTCCTTAAGCTCTTCTATGTCCCTTCCTTGCCTTTGTTGCTCCTCCCTCATTGCTCTTTGATCTTCTCTTATTT
>NC_029777.3:88886537-88886977 GCF_000817695.3 Arachis duranensis
TGGCTCAAATCTTCTAAGGAGGTGTTGAGTTGTTCCCAATAGTTGTTGGGAGGAAAGTGCATCCCTTGAGGCATCTCAGGAATTTCTTGATGATAAGCTTCCTCATGCATCTCTTGAGAACCGTGAAGGGTTTCTCTTGCTTGCTCCATCCTCTTCTTGGTGATGGGCTTATCCTCTTCAATGGAGATGTCTCCTTCTATGATAACTCTAGCTAAGTAACATAGATGGCAAATAAGGTGAGGAAAAGCTAGCCTTGCCATGGTGGAGGGTTTTTCGGCTATTTTGTAGAATTCATGGGAGATGACTTCATGAACTTCTACTTCCTCTCCAATCATGATGCTATGAATCATGATGGCCCGATCCACAGTAACTTCAGATCGGTTGCTAGTGGGAATGATGGAGCGTTGAATGAACTCCAACCATCCTCTAGCCACAGGCTT
>NC_029777.3:88887037-88889060 GCF_000817695.3 Arachis duranensis
TCTCTCAATTTCAGCCAGAAAATACCTGAAATCACAGAAAAACACACAAACTCATAGTAAAGTCCAGAAATATGATTTTTGCCTAAAAACTAATATTATTTTACTAAAAACTAACTGAAACATGCTAAAATCTACATGAAATTACCCCCAAAAAGCATCTAAGTATTTCCCCCGAACCATTGTGAGATAATTCTTTGGACTCGGGTTCATACTTTGATCATGGTTCCTAGTGATCCACGCATTGGCATAGAACTCTTGAACCATTAAGATTCTGACTTGTTGCATGGGGTTGGTTAGGACTTCCCAACCTCTTCTTCGGATTTTATGTCGGATCTCCGGGTACTCATTTTCCTTGAGGTTGAAAGGGACCTCAGGGATCACCTTCTTCTTTGCCACAACATCATAGAAGTGGTCTTGATGGCTCTTGGAGATGAATCTTTCCATCTCCCATGACTCGGAGGTGTAAGCTTTTGTCTTCCCTTTTCCTTTTCTAGAGGATTCTCCGGCCTTAGGTGCCATTGATGGTAATGGAAAAACAAAAAGCTTATGCTTTTACCACACCAAACTTAAAATATTGCTCACCCTCGAGCAAAAGAAGAAAGAAGAGAAGAAGAAGAAGAAAAAATTAGAGGAGAGTGAGGGGAGATGGATTCGGCCAAGGTATAGTAGAGGGGGTAGTGTTGTGTGAAAATGAAGTAGAATGGAAGGGTATATATAGGGAGAGGGGAAAGGGTAGGTTCGACCATTTAGGGTGGGATTGGGTGGGAAAATGTTTTTAAATTTTGAAGGTAGGTGGGGTTTATGGGGAAGAGTGGGTGGATGTGAGTGGTGAATAGGTGATTGGGAAGAGAGATTGAGGTGATTGGTGAAGAGTTTTTGGAAAGTGTGACATGGGGAAGAGTAAAATAGGATTATGAGGTAAGGTGGGAATATAGTAGGTGGGGATCCTGTGGGGTCCACAGATCCTGAGGTGTCAAGGAATTCCATCCCTGCACTAAGTAGGCATGTAAAATGCCTTTGCACACCATTCTGGCGTTTAAATGCCGAGTGGTGCACATTCTGGGCGTTCAACACCCACATGTAACATGTTTCTGGCATTGAACGCCAGTTTCATGCTTGTTACTGGCGTTCAGCGCCAGCTTTTCCTCTAGGCACATTCCTGGCGTTCAGCACCAGAATGTTGCTTGTTTTTGGCGTTTAGCGCTAGTTTCATGCTCTGTTCTGGTGTTGAACGCCAGCCAGATGCTCCTTACTGGCGTTGAACGCCAGTTTGTGCTTCCTCCATGGTGTGATTTTTTTCTGCTGTTTTTTATCCTGTTTTTAATTTTTATATTCTTTTTTAATTTTTATGAGTTTTTTTTGTGACTCCTCATGGTCATGTACCTAATAAAACACAAAATAACAATAAAATAAAATAAAATAAAAATTAGATAAATAAAATTGGGTTGCCTCCCAACAATGCTTCTTTAATGTCAATAGCTTGACAGTGGCTCTCATGGAGCCACAAGGTGATCAGGTCAATGTTGTATAGTCCCAACACCAAACTTAAAGTTTGGATATGGGGTCTTAACACCAAACTTAGAGTTTGGTTGTGGCCTCCCAACAACAAACTTAGAGTTTGACTGTGGGGGCTCTTCTTGACTCTGAACTGAGAGAAGCTCTTCATGCTTACTCTCTTTTGTCACAGAGGGATGGCCATGTGCCTTAAACACAAGGTAGTCCCCATTCAATTGAAGGACTAGTTTACCTCTGTTGACATCTATCACAGCTCCTGTTGTGGCTAGGAAAGGTCTTCCAAGGATAATGCATTCATCCTCTTCCTTCCCAGTGTCTAAGATTATGAAATCAGCAGGGATGTAAAGGCCTTCAACCTTTACTAACACGTCCTCCACTATTCCATAAGCTTGTCTCAATGACTTGTCTGCCAATTGTAATGAGAACAAGGCAGGTTGTATCTCAATGATCCCCAGCTTCTCCATTACAAAGAGTGGCATAAGATTTATCCCTGACCCTAGATCACATA
>NC_029777.3:88889240-88890042 GCF_000817695.3 Arachis duranensis
CCAAACAACTTGGCATTCAGCTTTATGATAGCTCCTAAGTATTGAGCAACTTGCTCTCCAGTCACATCTTCATCCTCTTCAGAGGAAGAATAGTCTTCAGAGCTCATGAATCGTAGAAGGAGATTTAATGGAATCTCTATGGTCTCTATATGAGCCTCAGATTCCTTTGGATCCTTAATAGGAAACTCCCTCTTGCTTGAAGGACGTCCTAGGAGGTCTTCCTCACTAGGATTTTCGTCCTCCTCCTCCCTTGTGCATTCGGCCATATTGATTATATCAATGGCCTTGCACTCGCCTTTTGGATTCTCTTCTGTATTGCTTGGGAGAATACTGGGAGGAGTTTCAATGACTTTCTTACTCAGGTGGCCCACTTGTGCCTCCAGATTTCTGATGGAGGATCTTGTTTCACTCATGAAACTGAAAGTGGCCTTTGACAGATCAGAGACTAGATTGGCTAAATTAGAAGTGTTTTGTTCAGAATTCTCTGGCTGTTGCTGAGAAGATGATGGAAAAGGCTTGCTATTGCTCAGCCTATTGCGTCCACCATTGTTAAAGCCTTCCATGAGAAATTTGGATGATTTCTCCATGATGAGTTATAGGTGTTTCCATAAGGTTCACCCATGTAATTAACCTCTGCCATGGCAGGGTTCTCAGGATCATAAGCTTCTTCAGATGCTGCCTCTTTAGTACTGTTGGATGCATGTTGCCATCCATTCAGACTTTGAGAGATCATGTTGACCTGTTGAGTCAACACTTTGTTCTGAGCCAATATGGCATTCAGAGCATCAATTTCAAGAACTCC
>NC_029777.3:88890081-88890960 GCF_000817695.3 Arachis duranensis
ATAGAGGGATTCCCATCTTTTTTGTTTGAAGGTTTGAACATCCACTCTCAGCTTGCTCAGCTTTTGAGGAGGAAAGAATTTATCCAAGAAGGCTGTGACCAGCTTATCCTAGGAGTCTAGGCTATCCTTAGGTTGTGAATCCAACCATATTCTAGCTCTGTCTCTTACAGTAAAAGGGAAAAGCATGAGTCTGTAGACTTCAGGATCAACTCCATTCGTCTTTATAGTCTCACAGATATGCAAGAACTCAGTTAAAAACTGATAAGGATCTTCAGATGGAAGTCCATAAAATTTGCAGTTTTATTGCATTAAGGCGACTAGCTGAGGTTTCAGCTCAAAGTTGTTGGCTCCAATGGCAGGAATGGAGATGCTTCTTCCATCAAATTTGGACGTTGGCTTTGTGAAGTCACCAAGCATTCTCCTTGCATTATTATTGTTTTCGGCTGCCATCTCCTTCTCTTGTTCGAAAATTTCTGAAAGGTTGTTTCTGGATTGTTGTAATTTAGTTTCTCTTAGTTTCCTTTTCAGAGTTCTTTCAGGTTCAGGATTAATTTCAACAAGAGTTCCTTTTTTCCTGTTCCTGCTCATATGAAAGAGAAGAAAACAAGAAAAGAAGAGGAATCCTCTATGTCACAGTATAGAGATTCCTTTGTGTTAGTAGAAAAAGAGAGGGGAGAAGAATGAAGAAGAATGAATAGTCTGTATAAAGAGTAAGGATAGGGGAGGTGAAGAGAAGTGTTAGTAAATAAATAATTAAATAGAATAAGAAAAGAAAGGGGAATTTCAAAAATAATTTTAAAAAAGGGGTTAGTAATTTTTGAAAATTAAAGATAAGATGTAATTAAAATTAAAACATGAAACAATTAGTTAATTAAAAAG
>NC_029777.3:88891060-88929505 GCF_000817695.3 Arachis duranensis
TACTCGCGTAAGGTTTATTACTTGGACGACCCAGTACACTTGCTGGTTAGTTGAATGGAGTTGTGAATTCAACTGGTGCCATAATAATGATTTCATACAAATACAAAGAATATGGATCACAATTTCGTCCACCACCCCACAACTTCCCAGAAATCGCTGGGCACGTTTTCTGTTTAAAACTCACGTGCGGCCATTGGTGCGGACGCGCACGGTACGCATACGCGTCCCTGGCCAATATCGCAATGTGCGCGTGTGCGTCCTTGGCTGAGATTACTTCTTTGGCTTTTTATGCTTCTCTCCACTTGCATGCTTCCTTCCTTGCTCCTTTGATCCATGCCTAGCCTATTTTAACCTGAGATTACTAGCAAATGCATCAAGGCATCTTATGGAATCAAGGATGAATTAAAATTACCAAATTAAAGGCTTGAAAAGCATGTTTTTACATTCAAGCACAAATACGGGAGAGATTACAAAACTATGCTAATTCATTGGCTAAATGTGAGAAAAGGTTAACAAAATGTTCTAAATTCAACACAAGATAAACCCTAAAAACGGGGTTTATCAACCTCCCCACACTTAAACCTTAGCATGTCCTCATGCTAAAATAAGAAGGAACTAAGGGGTATGGCATTTATTGAATGCAACTAAACTATATGAACCTATCTAAATGCAACTACCTAAAGTGAATGCACTTGCTTGGTCAAAATAAACCAATTCTCAAGAAAACATGTGTAAGCACAAGAGCTAGAGCAATAGGAACCAAGTCCAAACCACAATTACATTGGATTATCAAAAGAATTATAAACTTGCATGAATATAGGTGATAGTGGTGAAAACATGTAATTGAGCTCTTGAACCCTCACCGGATGTGTATCCGCTCTATTCACTCAAGTGTTTAAGGGTTAATTCACTCAATTATCTAGTAATCATATTCTTCCAAAATTTGATCTTCTTCTAACAATCAACACTTAATCCATGCATGCATACATTTATCATGAGGTCTTTCATAGGTTGTAATGGGGCTAGGGTCAAGGTAGGATTATATATGGATAAGTGGACTAGAATTTGGACCTTTGATGAGCTTGAACTTTCCCACCTAACCTATATAATGACCTATATAATTCAATTCTAACATAACTACCCATCTTTCACTTTTCCATATACTCATGCATTTTCTTTTCATTTCACAACACTTATGCATTGATTCTCTTATTGAGCTTTTTGCTTTGGGGTATTTTGTCCCCTTTTTATTTCCTTCCTTTTTTTTTCTACATATTTTTTTCTTTCTTTTCTCTTTTTTTCTTTTGTTTTCTTCTGTTTTCTTTTTCTTTTGTTTTTCATCATTTTTTTTCTTTCAAGAATATCAATGCATAAGGTCTTACGCTTAATAAATACATGAGCATACACCCAATTCCCAAATATAAAAATACCAAACATCCCTTTTTATCCCAACCAATGTTTCCAATCCTCACTAAACTTGAAAATAAGCACTCTCACTAGCCTAAACCAATCAAAGATCCAAATAAGGGATTTTTATTGTTTTCTGCTTTAGGGCTTGTAATGTGTTAAAATGAAGAATAATTGGGGTAAGCGTAGGCTCAAACTTGGTTGCAATAGATGGTAAAAGGTAGGCTATTTGGTTAAGTGAGCTAATGAAATAATGGCCTCATTCATACAAATGCATGAATACAAAGAATAATTGGACATATAGAATCAAGCAAATCTAGGATCACAATCATAGAAAGAGAATAATTGCACACAAGAAGGAAATAAATGGTTATAAAATGTAACCACATCAAATAGGCTCAAGTCTCACTTGCTTGTGTTCTTAGCTCAATACATGCTGCACAAAATATAGAATTCAAGCAAGTTCCACAAAATTTTTCCAATCAATTGGGGTGGTGCCCTATAGTTAAACTCCTTGGAAAATCTCAATATTTGACTAAGCATTGTTGTGATTGAGAATTTCTAAAAATTCCTTAGTTTACCCTTTTCTTTTTCAATCAAAAACATTTTCCTTGTGCAAAAAAGGGTTAACTAGGTCTTGACAATTCCAAAACAATTTCTAATCACAACCACAAACTAAAAAAGATAACTATATAAAGAAAATTCCAACTAAAAGTATGAACTCTAGCATCCAAAATATCTAATATCCAAAATAACAAAGTATGCAACAACTAAGGTAAAAGTATCCAAAATATCCAAAATGACAAATATATACAAAAGTGCGCAAAATAAGATAACTAGGTAATATAACTAGGAAATAGCCAAAATGTTCGCCGGTCCTCATAGTGGAAAAACAAAATAAAACTAACTAAGCTAGTAATCAAACAAAAGACAAGCTATTTACAATATTCACATATGTACAATAACCAATAACATAACACCATTGCGAGTCCCCGGCAACGGCGCCATTTTGATTATTTGATTTTTGACGGTTTAGAATTTCACTAAGGAAATCTCGTTGTAAAGTATAGTTTCTAAACCAACAATAATCTTCTCATACAAACATTTATTTGTCACAAGTACAAACCCCTAAAATCTATAAACCGAAGTATTTAAACCTCGGGTCATCTCTCAAAGGACTTGCAGGGTAGTGTTCTTGTTATTGGTTATGGACTTGTTTATTTTGGGGTTTTGAATGAGAAACATGGAAAGTAAATGGAAATGAAATTTTATTAACAAAACGGTCTTGGCAAGGTTTGATGGTCAAGGACCTATATCATTATCACTAACCACAATTATGATAGTTGCAAGAATTAATCCCACTAAGTCATCCTCTAACTAATAGCAAAGGAAAGTCAAGTGAGTTATATCAATCCAAATTCATAAATCCTAGTTCCCACTAATTGAATTAATGAAAGCTAGAGTCAATGGCTATCAACTATCAATCACTTGGATATTAGTAACTCAAGAGTTCCTAAGTTATCTTCCCATGCCAAGAGCATAAAATTCTATTCTAACATCTTCCCGAGCATTTCATCAAACACTTGGAAGGTACAAAAGTAAAGTATAGTAAATCACAACAAGAATGAATTCTAACAACAATTGAATGTAACGAATTAAAAACAACAATCAAGGAAATTACAATTATCATGAATTACCTCAAATTGCATTATTGAAAGAAAATAAGAGAACAAAATAGATCCACAATAAAGTAAAAAATTACAAGGATTAAAGTACAAAACTAGAGAGAGGAAGAAGAGAGAAGTAAGAATTGATAGAGGAAAAGTAAATCAAAGCATGAATTAAGCCTAGATCTAAGATGAGAGATTAACCTAATCCTAATCCTAATTCTAGAGAGAAGTGAGAGCTTCTCTCTCTAGATACTACTCTAAACTAATCCTAATATGTATGAATTAACTATTGATTCAATTCCCTCCTCCCCTTTCAATCCTTGGTCCTTTAAATAGCTTTGGCACCAAAATTGGTTGTAACTGGGCCCCACAACTTCCTAGAAATCGTTGGGCACGTTTTCTGTTTAAAACTCACGTGCGGCCATCGGCGCGGACATGCACGGTACGCGTACGCGTCCTTGGCCAATATCGCAATGTGCGCACGAGCGCCTTGTGCGCGTGCACGTCCTTGGCTGAGATTACTTCTTTCGCATTTTATGCTTCTCTCCACTTGCATGCTTCCTTCCTTGCTTCTTTGATCCATGCCTAGCCTATTTTAACCTGAGATTACTAGCAAACGCATCAAGGCATCTTATGGAATCAAGGATGAATTAAAATTACCAAATTAAAGGCTTGAAAAGCATGTTTTTACATTCAAGCACAAATACGGGAGAGATTACAAAACTATGCTAATTCATTGGCTAAATGTGAGAAAAGGTTATCAAAATGTTCTAAATTCAACACAAGATAAACCCTAAAAATGGGGTTTATCAGTACCTAATATAAGTTTGAGATCATCAATAAGCTCTTCACTCGTTTCCATTTTGGCAAGTATGTCATCAATGTAAACCTCCAGTTTTGTTCCTAAAAGGTCTTTGAAGATCTTCAACTTCGTTTGTTTCTGAGAACAGAACAAGACATGACACTAAGAACAAGACACAAAGGACAGAGACACAGTGTTCTTGTATTCTGTTTGGTGATATATTAGAACAAATTATGAAAATCTAATTTATTCACATGTTTTTAATTCAAAAAATTTGAGAAGAAAAATATCATTATAAAAAATTAACAAGAATAATGAAAGAAAAATAAAAACATAAGTTGTGTCCCTTGTAAGTGTCTTTGTGTCCTTCCTGTCAGGATAAACACAAAATACACTAAGTCAGTGTCTCTAGACACAATGTCTCTTCCATGTCTCATCTGTCAAACACGATTTTGTCTCTCTGTATCCTTGTCTCAGTGTCCCATCCCTGAAAATAAACGCAGCCTTTATGACGAGTCTTTGATAGCTGGCACCTACATTTTTTAGGTTAAAGGGCATGACTGTGTAGCAGTATGAACCTTCGGGGATTACAAATGCCACCATTTTTTTTGTCCGGCTTGTGCATGGGTATCTGGTTGTACCCTGAATATGCGTCCATGAAACTGAGATACTGGTGTCTCGAGGCGGAATCTTCCAACCCATTGATGCTTGACAGGAAAGAGGCGTCTTTTGGACAAGCTTTGTTCAAGTCCGTGTAGTCGACACACATTTTCCTTGCTGTTTGCTTTCTTTACCAACACGACATTTGCTAACCAGGTCGTGGAGATTCTTTTTTCTGAGTCTAGTAGGAAGCGGAAGAGACTGGTTGAGAGGAGCAGTGGAGAGAACTTTGAGGAGGAGGTGTATATTCCTTCCGTGATTACTCGGCCTTCTAAGTTCTACACTTGTTAGTGTATCTCTTGAATAATTCAGTTTGCTTGTTCTCCGAGGCCATCGATTGCTCTGGCCTCACCATATCGACAGTCGTAGACTCGTGGTTGTTTCTTGTTGCAGAGTTGGCTGTGCATGGACGATGCTGATTATTCTCTCGTGTTCTGGATGGTATTCGTCATTTCGCAGTTCATGTGCTAGGGGGAAGTTGGTGGGTCTAATTTGTGGTGGTGGTTTGAGGACTGATCTTTATGTTCGTCCATCATGCTGCCAAGGCTTTGCAAGTTCCCACAAACCAAAAGCGAGTGAAGCAATTGGAAGATCGTTTGTTGAAGAAGAATAAGGATAGCCAAGTTGTGAATAAGGATATTGTTTTTGCTTTGTTTAGGGGTATAATAATTGCGGGCATTGGTAGTTGTAGTTGTGTTTTGTATGTATGTGGTGGCTGTTTAGGCAAGTTTTAATCTGTGTTAATTATCAAATTGTTAGATTGAAATGTCTCATTATATTTAGATGGATATGCATGAAATCAATTATGGTGAAATAGTATAAAAGAAACACATTGCTTTTGGTTTGTTTCATCCATTTATCAAAATGGTTACATAACTGATAACCAAAATATTATAACCACACAAGTAGCTAAGTTTAGTAGCAATATAAACTAAATCTCACAAAAGAAGATTTATTTTCTTTAATATAGACTAAACCAAACCAACTCAAATAACAAAAGGTCTATTTCCTCCAACGTAACAAAATATAGTGTTGGAATCCTTAAAAGCATCATTTCTTCGTAGACTGCTTCAATCCTGGTGTTGGAATAAATTTGAACAATCTAGATGCTTGGCCACTGGTTGCAATAGCCATGGTCTTAGCACTAGCACTCTTCTGAGCCTTGGGCCTGATTACTGTTTGTTTTGGACGTCTAAAAGGTTGTTGAGTCTGGAATTAACAAAATTATTATGAGGATATTTCATACAGATTTCAACATACGCATTAAGTCATTCAAAATTAGCATACTTGGGGATTGCCTGAGACATCTTTTTGTGACATGTGAATCTTCAATTTGAGTGTCATGAAAGGGAGGATTAAAATTTTGCAAGCTATCAAGTTCAGATACTAATGCGGGGAAGGGTAGGTTGCCTGCTATGTGTACATGCTCCATAGCAAGCCAGATAATGCGAGGCAAGTTCAGTGGTTGCTCTGTCAGAATGCACCATATTAGGACTGCCATGTTCGTAGTGAAGGTTGACTCGTGGGTGCTCGAAAGGACTTAATGAGACAGAATCTGAGCCCACACGTAGGCTTCGAAGGTAAGTGCAGAGGCAGAGATGCTCTTGGATTTAGCCCGGTGTTGTCCATAGATCCAGTTGCTGCCAGGTAGGGCGATGACGCCTAGGACGCTTTTCCAGTCAAAGGTGTATGCCAGGCGTTCTAGCTGGGCTGCTTGATAAGCATCCAATTCCTCTGGGCTAGGTGGAAGATCCAGCACCTGCTGTATGGCACCTTCGGAGGCGGGGACTTACTTTTGGCGAACATAGACAGACTGCAAGGTGGGTGAGTGAAAATTGGAGTAGAATTCAACTACCCAAGATAAGTTGGCCTCTTGCGGCTACCTTCTTAAGAATTCCCACTGTCTCCTTTCGATGCGGGGCTCCACAAAGTCAACAAAATGTGTCAGAAGGATGAGGAGGTGTTCATTATTGTAGTTCCTTTCTGCCAGAAGGGGGAACATCCGCTCACAGTAATGGTTGGTGAACCGTGCAGAATCCCGTGTAGGAAATGCTTTATCTGCCTCATCCACTCGGATGATCCTTTTCACCCTCTTAGTAGATGGTTTGACTGTTGTGGAGGGTTATTTCTTAGCCGGTGCTCTTTTAGTTCCTCTCCTCGCCAGTGCCCTGTCAGAAGCTTTCTCTTTTCCCTTTTTGGTCGCCATTCTAAAAAAGGGAGAAAGAAAAGGAATATCAAATTTAGATAGCTAGTACTGGGAGAAGATAGTGTCTTAAATACATGGTCGCGACAACATGCAAGTAGGACATCAAGTAACATCATGAAGGCATATTATAACAACTAGATGCAAGAGGATTAAAAGCATGCAAGTAAAGGCATGAAAAGTATAGCTCAAGCATCAATAGCAAAATGATTATCACATGTAACAAAATAATGAGAACTTTCATGTTGACAATTAATGACTAATATACTCAATACACAATGGATTGCAAGGTTTTGTGAAAAGGAAGCACCAAAGTATAAGAATAAAATAAGAGAAAAATCAAAATGCCTTGAGAGCCTTTTCACAAACACTTGGTATGCAATTTAAAAGTTCAAAATAAGGTAGTCAATCCAAGCATGTATGAGACCTAGAACAAAATGTCAATTGTCAAATCAATCCTCAAAATATCCACAAGCAAATATATGGCAAAAGAGTCACCCAAATAAATCTCTAACACCAACATAATCATACAAAAATAGGGAGGAGAAGAGAAAAAGAAAAAGAACCTTAAGAAGAAGAAGATGAAAATAGGGAGGTAATTGGGAGTAGGAGTGAGAGAAGAGTAGTAAGAATGGAGGAAGAAGAAATTAAGAAAGAGAGAAGAAGAAGAATGAGGAAGAGAGGGAGAAGAAGAGGAAGAAAGAATTAGGATTTGAAAAGAAAAGAAAAGAAAAGAAGGTGGAAAGAGAACGGGACAGGGTAGAGCGCTGATTAAGTGACGCAGCGCATTCGACGCACACGCGTAGCCCACGTGTATGCGTGGGTGAGCTAAAAGGTAACGGACGCGTAAGCGTCGGTCACGCGTGCGCGTGACCAGGATCCATGCAAAACGCGCGAATCGATCCTCACTCCCACACAACTCTCTGTTTAAAATACCCATTTACGCTGATTTACACACCCACGCGTACGCGTTATGGATGCTTACGCTTGGGTTGTCAAAGTAACAAGTGACGTGTAAACGTCAGTCACGCGTACGCGTGACCACTGGTGGTGCGAGACGCACGATTCTAGCTCCAAGGCAGCTCAACTCTCGGGCAAATTACACATTGACGCCGATTTTCATACCCACGCGTACGCATCGCCCACGCGTACGCGTGGGTCAGCTTGTGCGTAAGGCACCGTTCTTGCGCAGTTCTAGCGCAACTCTCTGCCTAATTTTTAATTTTCGCGCACCCACCTGTGATGCGTACGCGTCATAGATGCTTGCGCGTGGTTGCTTTTCTTTTTTATATATATATAAAAACTGAAGTAAATATGAAGTACTGAGAAATAACACTAGTATAAATGAGATGAAAATAATAAAAAGGAAAGATCATACCATGGTGGTTTGACTCCCACTTACGACTTTTGTTTAACGTCCTTAAGTTGGACGGTCTATGAGCTTAGTCCTCTTCGTATGCTGGATCCTTCAAGAGGAAGATCTCCATATCCTTGTTGCTCTTCATCTTCTCACCATGATATAGCTTCAAGCGGTGGCCGTTTTCCTTAAAGAAGGTGGGGCTTGACGGATGACTCAGGTGGAAGACTCCATAAGGCTCAGCCTTCTCCACCCTGTAGGGTCCTTCCCACCTTGACCTCAACTTTCCTAGCATGAGTCTCAGCCTTTAGTTGTAGAGGAGGACTAAATCCCCAGCTCTGAACTCTCTCCTCTTGATATTCCTATCATGCACCGCCTTCACTTTTTCCTTGTACAGTCGTGAGTTCTCATACGCCTCTAGTCGAAGGCACTCTAATTCTTGAAGTTGCAGCTTCCTTTCAATGCTGGCTCCCTCCAATCCTAGGTTGCATTCCTTCACCACCCAGTATGTCTTGTGTTCCACCTCTAGCGGTAGGTGACAAGCCTTCCCGTAGATGAGACGGAATGGACTCATTCCGATTGGTGTCTTGTATGCAGTCCAATAAGCCCACAGTGCAACTGCCAGTCGAGCACTCCAGTCCTTCCTATGAGGCTTCACAATCTTCTCTAATATGCGCTTGATCTCTCTATTTGACACCTCGGCTTGCCCATTGGTCTGAGGGTGGTAGGCTGTCGCCACCTTGTGGATGATGCCTTGTTTCTTCAGCAGTCCTGTCATTCTCCTATTACAAAAGTGAGTGCCTTGATCACTCACGATTGCTCGTGGTGATCCAAAGTGACAAATTATATTATTCCTAACAAAAGAAACAACAATGTTAGCATCATCAGTACGGGTAGAAATTGCTTCCACCCATTTGAAAATATAATCGACAGCTAACAAAATGTATAAGAAATCATTAGAATTTGGAAATTGACCCATGAAGTCAATACTCCAAACATAAAAAATCTCACAGAACAACATAAGTTGTTGGGGCATTTCATCCCTCTTGGATATATTCCCAAACCTTTGGCATTGGGGACAAGAGTCACAAAAAATGCTAGCATCCTTAAAAAGTGTGGGCCACCAGAATCCACAATCTAAAATTTTCCTGCAGTTCTTTGAGGTCAAAAATGTCAACCACTCTCAGAAGAGTGGCAGGCCTCTAAAATTGACTGGAATTCTAATTGTAGTACACACCTTCTAATTATTTTGTCAGCACCACATCTCCGTAAATATGGGTTATCCCATATATAATATTTGGACTCGCTTTTAAGCTTGTCCCTTTGATGCTTAGTGAAATTAGGAGGAAAGGTACGACTAACCAAATAATTAGCTATAGGTGCATACCAAGGAACCACCTCAGATTTTGCGTGCAAGCTATCAAATGAAAAAGTATCATTGATAGGAGTGGAGTCATTTTTAATATGTTCAAGGCGACTCAAGTGGTCCGCCACTAAGTTTTGGGAACCACTCTTATCTTTGATTTCTAAATCAAATTCTTGTAGCAGCAATATCCAACGGATTAACCTTGGTTTGGACTCTTTTTTGGCTAACAAATATTTTAAAGCTGCATGGTCTGAGTATATTACCACCTTAGTACCAAGTAAGTAGGCTCAGAATTTATCCAGAGCAAAAACAATCGCCAGTATCCCTTTTTCAGTGGTAGTATAATTAGACTGAGTAGCGTCTAAGGTCTTAGAAGCATAGGCAATTATATAAGGATCCTTACCTTTGCGCTGAGACAGCGCCGCTCCTACTGCATAGTTGGACGCGTCGCACATTATCTCAAATGGCTGACTCTAGTTGGGTCCTCTCACAATAGGAGCTTGGGTCAAGGCGATCTTCATTTTATCAAATGCTTCTATGCAGTCCGCGCTCAGCTCGAGCTCAACATCCTTCTGCAGTAGTCGGGATAAAGGCAATGCGACTTTACTGAAGTCCTTAATAAATCGCCGGTAAAAACCTGCATGACCAAGAAACAAATGGATTTCCCTCACGGAGGAGGGGTAAGGTAAACTAGAAATAACATCTACCTTTGCTGGATCAATAGAAATACCAGTATTAGAAGCAACATGTCTTAGAACAATACCTTGTTTTACCATAAAATGACATTTTTCAAAATTCAGTACAAGGTTTGAACTAGTACACCTTTCTAATACTCTAGCTAAACTATCAAAGCAAAGGTCGAATTAATCACCATAGACACTAAAGTCATCCATAAAAACTTCCATACAATTCTCAAGAAGATTTAAGAAAGTACTCATCATGCATCTTTAGAATGTAGCCGGTGCATTACATAAGCAAAAAGGCATCCTCTTATATGCATACGTTCCAAAGGGACATGTAAAAGTAGTTTTCTCCTGATCTTCAGGAGCTATATAAATTTGAAAATATCTTGTATAACCATCTAGAAAATAATAGTGCAATTTACCTGACAGGCAATCAAGCATTTAATAGATGAAAGGTAGCAGGTAGTGATCCTTGCAAGTGGCTTGGTTCAGACACCTATAATCAATGCACACCATCCAGGAATTTTGTACTCTAGTGGCCATAAGTTCCCCATGCTCATTCTTAACTGTTGTAACACTTGACTTCTTTGAGACTACCTGTACTGGGCTAACCCATTCACTATCTGAGATTGGATAAATGATGTCAGCTTATAGCAATCTGGTTACTTCCTTCTTTACCACTTCTAAAATGGTGGGGTTCAACTGCCTTTGAGGTAGACGGATAGGCCTCGCTCCCTTCTCTAGAAATATCCAGTGCTCGCAAACCTGAGGGTTGATACCTACTATATCCGCCAAACTCCACCCAATTGCTTTCTTGTGTCTTCTCAGCACACTAAGCAGCTGCTCCTCTTGTCCTCAAGATATGCATACTTGAGGTGGGGTGGAAGGGGCTTCAACTCCAGTTTCAGTTTATAGCTTGGCACGTGATCATTTGGAGCCATTGGTGGTGGCAATGTATCTTCAATAAGCTCAGAAGGTTTCCCGACACTTGTACTTTACTCTAGGTTCATCTCTTCTGCTTCTTCTTGATGAACTTTAGCCACGCTCTCATCAATAATGTCGCATTGGAAGATGGAGTGATCTTCCGGTGGGTGCTTCATAGCTTTATCCAGGTTGAAGCTCAGGCTCTACCATCTATCTCAAAAGAGTAAGTTCCTGAGAAGGCATCTAATTTGAACCTCAAAGTCTTCAGAAATGGCCTTCCAAGTAGGATGGATGATGGTCTTCCTGAGTCATTAGTGGGCATCTCCAAAATGTAGAAGTCAATAGGGAATGTCAGCCCCTTAATGCTCACCAACACGTCTTCAGCGATTCCAACCACTGAGATTATGCTCTTATCTACCAAAACAAAACGTGCTGTCGACCTTTTTAAAGGAGGGAGTCTTGAGGCATCATATACAGATAATAGCATAATACTCACACGTGCACCTAAATCACACATGCAATAAAAAAATTGTACACCCCCTATAACACAAGTAACCATGCATGGACCAAGATCCCCACATTTTTCAGGTATAGCACCCATTAAAGCAGAAATAGAGCTACCTAAAGGAATAGTTTCTAAATCATTAATTTTATCCTTATGCATGCATAGATCTTTTAGAAACTTAGCGTATTTAGGTACTTGTTGAATAGCATCAAAAAGGAGAATAGTTACCTCAACTTTTTTGAAGATTTCTAGCATTTTGGGGTCTAGCTCCACTTGCTTCTTACTCCTCCTAGCAAGGTGTGGGAAAGGGATGGGGATGGCGTCTTGCACAGCACTATCTTCCTTAGGCACTCCATTCCTTGGTTGAGCGACTACTTCTTCAGCTGCATCTTGTACTTCATTCTCTTCGACATCCTCTTCTACCTCAACCATATCTTCAACTTGAACATCTTCTCTTGAGCTTGGCTCTTCAGGACTCCTCTCTTGCAATGTAGTTTCGGACCTCAAGGTGATTGCATTGATTCCACCCTTGGGGTTGGGTAAAGGTTGAGAGGAAAGTGCACTAGAGCTTGAAGGTTGATTGTTAGAGATAGATGGTGGTTCCATTCAGGATATGAGAGCTTGTAGAGTTGAGGTAATGCCGGCAAGGCTAGAGATAAGTGAATTTTGGAGCTCTTTTTGTCATTGCAGGATAGAACGGAGTGTTTCATCTTGGTTAGAGGAAGGGGGAGGGTAGGTGATTTGAGGGGCTTGTTGTTGGTTGAATGGAAGTGCTTGGTATTGCCTTTGGTGAGGTGCTCGCTATGGATGGTTCTGTTGGTTCTGGTTCTGTTGATAGTTGTTGTTATTCCACCTTTGATTTTGACTGTTGTTTCTGCCTCCTTGGTTGTAGCTGTCCCTCCATCCTTGGTTGGAATTGTCTCTCCATCCTTGGTTGGAGTTGTCTTGCAAACCCTGATTATAGTTCCCACCTTGATTCGGATGGTCGTAGAAATTATGGGTAGCCGCCAAGGTGTTGTCTTCTTGTTGGAGTTGAGGACATTCATTAGTGTAGTGAGAGTAGCAAGCGCATATCCCACACACTTTCTGAGAGACCAACTGTTGACAATGTTGCTATGGAGGAGGCTGAGGTTGTTGTTGATTAAGTTGGAGCTGCTTCAGTATATTGGTCATCTCTCCCAGAGTCTTTGTGAGTGCAACTGTCTCACTGCTAGAGGAAACTTCCGCAATAGCCTTGGGATGATTGTTCCTCTGCCTTGCATTTCGGGTGGACTCAGCTAGATCGGTGATCAGTTGCCACGCTTCTGTCGCTGTCTTGTACTTAATAAGAGAGCCATTACTCGCAGCATCTAAGAGGGTCTTGTCCCCAGGCTTCATGACTTGGCTAAAGTAGCTAATCAACACCAACTGTTCAATCTGTTGATGGGGACATGAATCTAGGAGATTCTTGAAGTGTTCCCAATACTCGTAAAGAGTCTCTGATTCGCCTTGGATAATGCAGGAAATTTATTTTTGTAGTCTATCTGTAACTTCAGCCGGAAAGTACTTGTCCAAGAATTCCCTTCTGAGTAGATCCCAGTTAGTAACGACTACTTCAGGTTGAGTGTAGAACCACTCCCTTGCCTTTCCCTCAAGAGAAAATGAAAAGGCGTATAACCATATAGTAACCTCATATGCACCATGCCGCCTAGTAGTTGAGCAGGCTGTCTGAAAATCACTAAGGTGCTTGATAGGCTCTTGAGCAGGTAGGCCATGAAACTTGGGCAGTAGATTAATTAGAGTAGTCTTCAGTTCAAAATTCGCAACCAAGTTTTGATGACGCGCTTGATATGGTTGCAGTGTAAAGTCCGGAGCTCCTGCTTCCTAGAGAGTAATCCTTCTGGGCACCGCCATAGTACCTGCACGTAAATCAATAGAGTCAGTAGAAGAGGAGCTAGTTTCTTCCTCAGATGACGCTTCAGATTCAACCTCAGATAAGATTGGTGAATTGATAGAAACCCCTTCACCACCCTCGGAGGCTAACCGATGTCGAGCTCGCCTAATACGTGAAATAGTTTTTTCGATTTCAGGATCAAACGCGGCTAAGCTCGGATCCGGTAGTGAACGTGTCATTCAACGAAAGGAACATATAGCTCATGGTAATAAAATATTAAAAGAAAAAAACAATTATGTAAATAAAATAAATATTTACACCAACCAATAATTTAGCACACTGTTGCAACTCTCCGGCAATGGCGCCAAAAGTTGACAGGCGAAAAATTGCCGATTAAGAATTATAATAAAAATAACGTTGCAAGTACAGTTCTTAACCGGCGAAAATTCCACTTATCAATTTAAAAAAGGATGTCACAATTCAGAATAAAATACTGGGAGTAGAATTTTCAGGTCGTTTCCCAACGAGTTGAAACAAGGTGCGAATTATTGATCAGGAATTTTTTTTCGGAGAAATTTGTGAGGGTTGGGAATGAAAAATTAAATAACTAAAAGTTAAAGCAGTGAATGATAACAAGTTGTGTATTTAAAATAAGAAAGCCTTGGCTAGGAGAAAATTAATTGGAGTGTCTATCCTCGTTGAATCCCTTAAGTGTTATAGTAAGAGTTGTTGTTCCAATTAGTTATCCTCTAGCAGTTGCAAAGGAAGGTCAATTGGGTACACTAACTCTGACTCACAAGTCCTATCCCCTTCCCAAAGAAAGACTAGAGTTAGTGAAAATAGAGTCAAACAACAATTTCAAAGTTCAAATTAACACTTGAGTTTTTCAATTCAAGGGGTTCCAATTAATCAACTCCAAAGCCAAGTTGAGAGCTCTACCCCCATTAACATGGATGTCATTTTCACAAACATAAAAAGGGAGAAGAGGGGAGACATAATAATTAAAATTAAATTAATAAAAAAGCAAAATTAGAACTAATAATTGATTAAACGAAATTGAATAAGCAACGAAATTAAACATAGAAATGGTTCATTATATTGATAAATTTAAAATTAAGAAAATCTAAGCATGAATTCACATAACTAAATGGAAAAGTAAAGGAGTAGAGTAACAAAAGCAAACTATAATGATGGAGGTTTCAACCGAAGATGGTAACAACTCTCTCAAGATCCAATCCAAGCAAAACTAAGAAAAAGCTAAGAACCGTATGAGAGCTAGTGTTTTCTCTAGAATTCCCCAAAAAAATTAAAAACTAAAACTGAGTGAGTATGAAAAAGTGTCCCTGTGTCAGCTACACCACTGCCTCTAATCTGGACTTTCGGGCCTGAAACTGGGTGAAAAAGGGGCCCAGAAATCGCCTCAGCGGATTCTGATATCTGCAGCACGTGACGGTCTGTCACGCGTACGCGTCATCCATGCGTACACATCGATGCGCATTCTTCTAGTTACGTGTCCGTGTGCTACACGCGTGCACGTTGATGCACTTTCTCCTTGCCACGCGTACGCGTTGCTCTACGCGTGCGCGTCGCTGCTCACCCATGAAATCCTTGCTTCCTTGTGTTCCTTCCTCTTTTGCATGCTTCTTTTCCATCCTCTAAGCCATTTCTGCCCAATAATCCCTGATAAAACTTAACACACATATCACGGTATTGAATGGGAATAAGAGAGGATTGAAAATAATTAATTTGAGGCCAAAGAAGCATGTTTTTATTCATAGCATCAATTTAGGAAGGAAAGTGTAAAACCATGCATTTTATATGAATAAGTGTATGAAAGATTGGTAAAATCCACTCTATTTAGCGCAAGATAAACCAAAAAATAGTGGTTTATCAGGCATCTCTTATAGAATCAGATTGCTCTTCCCATTGGTTCTTCCTTGCCTCTTCCAATTCCTTGTACTATCAACCCCTTGGAGCTGTCTCTGATTGCATGCAGTCCTTGCTCCATTCTACTCCACTAACGCTGCTTGTTGGAGGGTCTGATCCACCAACCTTTGTTGTCCTTGGAGCTGCTGTCTTCTTTGGAATGCAAAGCACTTCCATTTTTGAGTCATTTTAACTGTTGTCCATAGCTCTGCGTTTTTGTTTTGCTCTTCCAAACTTTACTTGTGATCTTCTGCATTTTTATTTGTTGATGTCCTTGTAATGAGAGTGTCCCCAGCTGTCCTTATTTTTGTCTTGGTGTTACAACTGTCCTTGTGAAATGCCAAATGTCCTTCTTGATTTTTCTTCCTTTTGTTCTCACCATTTGTATTCGGTGTTGTCTCTCTTGGCTCATGTACTGATTTGTTGCTCATTAACAAGTAATGGGCTTAAGTGTTGGAGTTGTAACTCTTTAAGATGCTGAAGCAATACTAACTTGGGCTAAAGCAACATATAAATGGGCCTGCATCACTTGGTACACACATTAAATCAACTTGGGTTTTCACCCCAAATAATGTTTGTCATCATATATGAGTCCCAAAATCAAACTTAGCTCAACAATTTTCCCCTTGATAACAAACATGATAAAAGAGAATAATTGAATTTAAAAATTTAATTTAAATGAGTTGAGAGAACTTTCCTTTAATCTCCCCTTTACTGTTAGCATTTCTCCTCCTTAATCTGGCTTACATCTTCAAGTGGATAAAAATTAAAACAGCCAAGAACAATTTACCAAAGTAATATATCACAGAAACAATAACACAGAGCATAAAGCAATTAATCATAGAGCAATTTAAAGTTAATCAAAGTAACACAGAAACAGATATCATTTAGCTTCATTATTTGTGACCTAAGCCAATTCTAACTTTTCTTTTCTTTCATTTTCTTTTCTTTTCTTTTCTCCCCTTTTTATCATCAAGGAGGAAAAAGACTCTACAAAAATATATTAGTGGCTAACCAAAAGAGTCATCAAGCAGTAGAGTAGTTATGGGTTACAGTCATCCAAATGAAAGAAAAATAAAAGAGTTCAAGTAAAACAGTCCAATTCACAGAAGAGATGAAAATATTCTAGGCATCAGAGTTTGAATCATCGGAGGCTTCATCGTCGTCTTCATTATCAGTAGTTGTAAGGCCAGCCTCTATGTCCTCCACATTATCCCTCAGAATCTGAATTCTCCCATTTATTTTCTTGAGAGCATTCTCTTTCATAACCTCATTCCTTTTACGCTTGGCTCCATAATTGATGAGAAGGTCGGTGAGATTGATGAACTCTTCGAGCACATTTTTCATGATACCTGTCAGGACTTTGATCTTAGAGGAATCAGATGTAGGAATTAGTGGATCTTCATCATGGGATGGAACTTCTGTGCCTTCATCAGTGTTGTTGCGCCTAGTCACTGTTCTTTTTACTGCACCACCACCTTTGATATAAGAGTTACAGTCTCTAGAAATCTCAGCCCCAAAATAAACATTATAATATTAAAAAATTTTAGTTAGCAGCATTGCATAAGATAAAGCATTTTTAGAACTAACATAAGCATTCATGTGTCTCACTAACAAGTAAGCAAAAGAAATTGGAATTTTGGAGAGAAGAGCAAACATAACCAATGTGTCACAGAAGGAGACTTGCTGAAAAGAACCATTCTGAGGCAGAATTATATGATTCACAATCTTGTGTAACTGGACACGGACTGGACCAAGAGATTTATGAGTGGGAGTGGTACTTGCTAGGAGGGGAATGTTGACACAAACAGTTGCTAAGGCTTCAAAATACGACACATTGAGAGACTTGTCCCACTTACCAGAGGTGAACACATCAAGTCCCCTGTCCTGGTAATCTAGGGCTTTGCTAATGTGGTACTTGTTGAGAATGATTGTGCGACCTTTAACAAAGGATGTGATTCTTCCTTCCTTGTATGACAGGTTGCTATAAAACTGATTCACTAGATCAGGATAAACTTTTTCACGGATGGATAGGATGGGAATCCATCCTTGACATGCAAATAGAGGTGTAAAGTTTAAACCTTTTCTACGAAATTTGTCTAGATTTACAAGTTTGAAGGGACAGAGAGTACGCTTATAAATATCCTTGCAGAAAAACATGTAGTTCATGAAGGAATTATAACGGCGACAATGAAAAGACTCTTTGAAAAAGTCAGCATAGAAGGATTTGTAGGCAATCGGATTGGAAAGTTTTGGTTCAAAAACAGAGTGAAGATGAAAGTCGATGACTGTACCGCGACTATGACGAGCATGGGATGATGGTAGCTCTTTGTCTTTTTCATGAAAGGGTCTCTTACCCCGGGAAGAACTGGGTTGAGATGAACTGGGCTGTGAAACATTAGGCGGAGTGGAGGTAGGATGAGAAGTAACACTAGGACGGCGAGCTGTGGTCTTTGTGCGACCCATTTCAGGAGAGTTATTTTGAGGAGAGGTGGGAAGAGAGTTGGTGGGAGATGGAGAAGGAGATGATCCAGTATTTACTGAGATAGGAGTGGAGGGTTGAGAACGTAAAGAGTGATCACCACTCTGAGAGCCTCTGTTGACTACTCTTTTCTTGCGAGTCATACTTATAGGACACAGGTTAGTTTCAGAATGTGAAGAGTGGAGTGAAGGAGGAGTTGAGTGTGAAAGGGTGCATGTAGTGGAGCATTAATATAGGCCTTAGGTAGTGTAAAAGTTTCATCTTGAAAAAAGGATAAAAATGAAAACTTTGAGAACCTTTGAATTTTACAGTTGTAACCACTGTAATTTCAATTCTAAAAATTTAATTTAAAATGAAAAGCAATTTAAAAGAAGGCCCTACATATAAAATAATGTTAAGTTTTGGGACCAAAACCAAATTTCTGAGATCCAAGTCTAGGGAGGGCCCAAGGTGCTTCAACTTAGGTGGCCCATTTGATAATAAATGATCAAACACACCAGGTCCAGTAAGTCTAACGAGCCATTAATAAGTCCAGTTAGCTTCTCAATGAGTTGATGAAGCCTACTCATCATCTGCCCAAAATAATTTCATCTCGATCTGAGACAAAATGCTTAAACCATAATATCAGAAAAATTATATGAATCAAGAATGCTCAGTGCAGTTCTTAATTTGCAGAACCTCTCTTCTATCAATGGTTTAGTAAAAATATCAGCTAGTTAATTTTCAGATTTAACAAACTGAAAATTAACTTTTCATTTTGCACATGTTCTCTTATAGAATGAAATCTAACTTCAATGTGCTTTGTTCTTGAGTGCAAAACAGGATTTTTTGAAATATTTATAGCACTCATATTATCACAAGATAATGGAATATTAGATACTTTCAGTTTATAATCTACTAACTGAGTTTTCAACCATAGTAATTGAGAGTAACAAGAAGAGGCTGCAATATACTCAGCTTTGGTAGTGGATAGTGCCACTGTTGCTTGCTTCTTGCTTGACCATACATTGAGTGATTTTCCAAAAAAGCAACACATGCCACTTGTGCTTCTTCTATCAATTCTGTCCCAAACAAAATCTTCATCACAATAACATACTAATTGAAAGGAATCAGTTTTGGGATACCATAAACCATAATTAGTGATACCAAGCACATATCGAATAATCCTCTTGACAGCTAAGATATGAGATTCCTTGGGTTTTGATTGGAATCTTGAGCACACACCAACACTTTGTATGATATCAGGCCTTGAGAAGGTTAGATACATCAAGGAACCAATCATCCATCTGTATCTTGTCTCATCAACATCTCTAGCATGTTCATTCTTGTCAAGCTTGATATTTGGATGCATAGGGTTCCCATTGGCTTGGCACATTCCAGCCCAAATTTCTTGACAAGTTCCTTGGCATATTTTTCTTGATAAACAAAAATGCCCTCTGCAGTTTGCTTGATCTGCAAGCCTAAGAAGAAAGTTAATTCTCCCATCATGCTCATATCAAATTCACTTGTCATTAGCTTGACAAAATCTTCACACAAAGTCTCATCAGCTGAACCAAAAATGATATCATCAACATAAACTTGCACATGAATAAAATGATCATTGAAATTTTTAATAAATAGAGTGTTGTCAGTGGTTCCTCTTTGAAAATTATTTTTCAATAAAAATGAGCTAAGCCTCTTATACCAAGCTCTAGGAGCTTTTCCTAAACCATATAGGGCTTTAGCTAGTTTGAAAACATAGTTAGGAAATTTTTGTTTTCAAACCCAGGAGGTTGAGCCACATAGACCTCTCTATCTATTATACCATTGAGGAATTCACACTTTACATCCATTTGAAATAGCTTGAAGCCGCAGTGAGCCACATAGGCTAAGAGTAATCTAATGGCTTCCATTTGAGCTACAGGTGCAAATGATTCATCGAAATCAATCCCTTCCTCTTGATCATAGCCTTGAGCAACCAATCTTGCTTTGTTTTGAACAATGGTTCCATCTTCACCCAATTTATTTCTGAAAATCCATTTTGTGCTAGTGACTTTCTTTCCATTTGAGTGAGGCACTAAGGTCCAGACTTGATTCTTCTCAAACTGCTGCAATTCTTCCTCCATGGCTAATATCCAAGATGGACCAGCAAGTGCTTCTTGGATATTTTGAGGTTCAATCTTTGATATAAGAGCTATGTTGTTGGATTCGGCTCTTTTCAAAGATGATTTAGTAGTCATTCCTTTGGAAGGATCACCTATTATGAATTCTTCAGGATAATTTCTCAGAAATTTTCATTCTCTAGGCCTTCTGGTTTAGGTTGAGGATTCAGGTTCCTCTTTATCAACAATTGCCTCAGCATTAGGATTTTCTGTTGTGACAAGAGAAAATCCAAATTGTCTCCTGCAGAATCAGTATTTTCGTTCCTTGCAGATGCAGTTTCTTGAGAATTCGAATTTTGTTGAACTGTCTCAGCATTCTTGGTCATTTTAACTTCAAAACCTGGAGTATCATCTATACAAACACTAGAAATAGAGTTAGACTCACAGAATGTGACATGCATGGTCTCCTCAACAGGTTTGGAGTTCTTGTTATAAACACTATAAGCTTTGTTATTTGTGGAATAACCAAGAAATATATCTTCATGTGTTTTAGGATCAAATTTTCCCAAATTTTCTTTGATATTCAGTACAAAATACTTGCAACCAAACACACGAAAGTAGTTAAAATTAAGTGGATGTCCTTTCCAAAGTTCATATGGAGTTTTCTTCAAAAACTTTCTTATGAGAGTTCGATTTAAAACATAACAAGTTGTATTCACAGCTTCAGCCCATAAGAATTTGGGAACCTCATATTCACACAACATAGCTCTAGCCATTTCTTGTAAACTTCTATTTCTTCTTTCTACAACACCATTTTGTTGTGGTGTTCTAGGACATGAGAAGTTGTGTGATATGCCTAGTTCAACACAAAAAGATTTAAAGTATTGATTTTCAAATTCTTTTCCATGATCACCTCTAATTGAAATAATTTTTAAACTCTTTTCATTTTGAATCTTCTTGCTGAATTTTTCGAAAACAGAAAATGCTTCATGTTTAGGAGCGAGATAGAACACCCAACCAAACCTAGCGTAGTCATCCACAACAACCATTCCATAATTTTTTTCCAAGACTTTGAGTTATAGTTGGTCTGAACAGATCAAGATGCAACAGCTCCAATGGTTTCTTAGTTGAGACATCTTCCTTGGGTTTAAAAGAGGTTTTTGTTTATTTACCCATTTGACAAGCATCACAAGTGATGTCTTTATCAAATTTGATATTAGGAGGACCTCTTACTAAGCCCTTTTTAACAAGCTTAGAGATTTGGAACATACTAGCATGTCCTAATCTCTTATGCCACATCTATTTTTCAGATTCCATTGAAGAGAAACAAGTCACCTTTTGAACTTTAAGATCATATAGTGTGAGACCATAAACATTGTCACTTCTTTTTGCAACAAACAAAACAGCCCCTGTTTTCTCATTAATGACCCTACAATCTACTTTCCTAAAAGTTACAACATATCCAAGGTCACACAATTGACTTATGCTCAATAGGTTATGCTTTAATCCATCTACTAAAAAGACACTATCAATACAAGTAGAAAAATCTTTGCCAACCTTACCAATGGTAATTATTTTACCTTTACCATTATCTCCAAAAGTGACAAATCCTCCATCATACTTGTCGAGTTTGATGAAGAAAGTATTCTTTCCGGTCATATGCCTTGAACATCCACTATCAAGATACCACATGTCCAATTTCTTCTTAGATGTAAGGCAAACCTGCATGTTCTTCAACTAACCTTAGGTATCCAAATCTATTTGGATCCACTTATGTAAAATCTTGTTGGTTGTCCAAGAGCATTATAATCATGAACAACTTTATATAATTTACTATCATTACCAAAAGATCTTAGAAAGATGAAGCATTGTTAAGGATCATGACCTTTTCTATTGCACTTATAGCAATGGTTCTTACTCACTGATTTTTGAAGTTTACTGAAAATTTTTTGTTTGAAAATCTTGGAAGAGGAAGCTTCAGTTTTTTTTAACATTTTATTTGAAAACATCCTTACTTTCCTCTTTGAATCCAAGTCCAGATCTTTCACCACTAAATCTCTAACAAGCAAGTAATTTATCAAGATTTTGTGAACCTTAAACAAATTTTGCTAAGTCTTCATTAAAGTTTTTAATTTGTTCATTCAACCTTTTATTTTCAGCAATCAAATCAGTGGAGGCATGACCGTATGCTTGAGTTTGAATATGTTTAATTCAGCTCTTAAAGCATTGTTTTCTTCTTTTAAAGAAATTTCATCACAAGCTTCAGTTGCCTTTACTTTTTCTAGTAAGAAATCATTTTCATCTCTCAATGCTTTATTATCTTTCTTGTATTTAATATATTTTTCCAAGAGTTTCTTAGAGTTCACAGTAAAGTCTTTAATAATGTAGTGCAATTCATCAATAGATAGCTCAGAGAGATCTACCTCATCTTCATCATCGTGATCAGCCATCAAGCATAGTTGAGCCTCTTGATCTGAGTCTTCAAAACTGGTGTCATTTTCCAAGTCTTTCTATGTTTCCATCATCACTTTCTTTTGGTCCTTCTTTGATCTTTTGCCTTTCCTTAATTGAGGACAATCTGACTTGAAGTGACCTGGTTCCTTGTAGTGGTGACATGTGAACTTGGCTTGATCCTTCTTGAAATCTTTAGATGAATAACTTCCTTTGCCTTTGTTTTTTAATCTCAGTAATCTCCTCATTTTTCTAGCAAAGAGCAGCATTTTTTCATCTGAGAAACTGTCATCATATTCTTCTTCTTTGGCCGTCATTCTTGATTTCAGTGCTACACTTTTTCTTCTTGTCATCTTTATCTTGAGACATGTGAGTAGTTTTATAGGCCAGCAGCATGCCTCTTAGCTCATTATAGGTGATTTTTATCAAATCATTTCTTTCAGAGATGGCTGTGCTTTTTACTTCCCACTTCTTCGTAAGACTCCTTAAGATCTTCCTTACCAAGGTTTCTTCAGAATATCTCTTTCCCATGGCATCCGAATTATTTATGATTATTGAGAAGCTTTCGAACATTTGATCGATGCTCTCTTCCTCCTTCATATTAAACATTTCATACTCCTTCATCAGGATATCAATTCTGGTCTCTCTTACTTGTTTAGTACCTTCATGGGTGAGTCTGAGCTTGTCCCAGATTTTTTTAGCCGTCTTGCACCTTGAAACTTTTCTGTATTCTTCAAAACTGATTGCACAGTGCATTAGGTTGATTGCTTTTGCATTGAGTTCAACCTTCTTCTTTTCTTCCTCTATCCACTCATTGTCTTCTTTAGCCACAACTTCTCCATCAGCATTTTGCTTAGTTAGAACGTCTGGTCCATTGAGAATAATCTTCCAAATATTTTAGTCGATTGACGCACAAAGATTCTCATTCTCTCTTTTCAGAAGGAATAGTTGCTACCATTGAAGTAAGGAGGTCTATTATTCGACTGTCCTTCATTGGGAGTGTACGCCATGATGTTAGGACCCATATTGTTGGCCATGGATCTTTGCTCCAAGCTGTGAAGCTTGACTCCTTGAGATCTTGCTCCTGATACCAATTGATGGAACTTTTGAACTTGAGAAAGGATGGTTGAATCAAGTTGGCTCAAAAATAAATGTTTCAACCTCTATTTTGTGGAAGCTAATTTCGCAGGAGATTTTTTCATTTTATCTCATACTTATAAAAGAAACAGAGAAGGAAAGAAGAGAAAGAGGCCAACATGTATCCTGGTTCAGATTCTAAGTATCATGAATCCTACGTCGAGTCTCCACCACAACCATGGTGGAATTTCCACTATAATCAACTGATTACAATCACCAATACTATTGATTTACAACCTAATTCAACTAGTATCTACCACTAAGCTTTCTTCACCAAATTTTAGTTTCTCAAGTACTGTCCCAACTTGGAAGGAGAACCTAAACAGATTCAAACTCACAAAATGCTAACCCAACTTGGCAAGGGGAACTAATCCTAGTTCAACAACTCAATTACACAGAATTTCAATGGCTCTTTCATGCATCACTCTTGCCTTTTCTCTCATGGCTTTTTCTACTCACATATTCAGCCTTTTCTCAATACAAAAGATGACACAAGATAGCCATAACAAAATAAATCAGAAATGAAGCTATAATAGAAGAAAAAGAATTCATCTCAAGTGTTAAGATGATGCTCTTGAATGTGCTCTCTTTTTCTTGCTATCAAATGTTGAAGTGAGGCATCTCTTATAGAATCAGATTTCTCTTTCCATTGGTTCTTTCTTGCTCCATTCTGCTCCACTAATGCTGCTTATTGGAGGGTCTGATCTACCAACCTCTGTTGTCCTTGGAACTGCTGTCTTCCTTGGAATGCAAAGCACTTCTATTTTGGAGCCATTCTAACTGTTGTCTATAGCTCTGTGATTTTGTTTTGCTCTTACAAACTTTACTTGTGATCTTCTGTATTTTAATTTGCTGATGTCCTTGTAATGAGAGTGTCCCCAACTGTCTTTATTTTTGTCTTGGTGTTACAGCTGTCCTTGTGTAATGCCAAATGTCCTTCTTACTTTTTCTTCTTTTTGTTCCCACCATTTGTATTCGATGCTCTCTATCTTGGCTCATGTACTGATTTGTTGCTCATTAGCAAGTAATGGGCTTAAGTGTTAGAGCTGTAACTCTTTAAGATGCTGAAACAATACTAACTTGGGCTGAAGCAACATATAAATGGGCCTGCATCACTTAGCACACACATTAAACCAACTTAGACTTTCAACCCAAATAATGTTTGTCATCATATATGAGCCCTAAAATCAAACTTAACTCAATAATCTCTCCATTGATGACAAACATGACAAAAGAGAATAATTGAATTTAAAAAATTAATTTAAATGAGTTGGGAAGAAGTAAAATTTGATGATGAAACCATAAAATGAAGCTTTATGATTGAGTAGGACATTTGGAGAGATGTTACAAAGGCTCTCAAACATCTATACAAAATTAAGAAGTAGTAGCACAAACAAGTAAAAAAAATCGTGGCCCAAAGTTCTGAGCATCAATTACTAGGAAATCTAAGAAAGAAACAAAAGAAATTCAAAGAGTATGATCCTAGTAAATGCTTGTGGTGAACTTGTGTCAAAGAGAGAGGCTTGAGCAAGTAAAGTTTTAGGGGTGCTTCATCTACACCTAGCACCTTAGACCAACTGATTTGGGAGTGTTAATTGAAAACTTATTTAAAGAGCTGGTTTGAGACAAAACATCTAGAGTTGCAGTTAAGCAAAAAGAGAATCAAGAAAGGAAAACAAAGATGAAAGAAAAAGTCCAATGCTATTTCAAGGTGACAACATATAAAGAGACCTCTATGATATCATTTAAAATGAATCCCCAAGTTCTGTGAATTTCAATGTAGGAATTAACAATTGAGGAATTTCATGCATGGTTACAACAATAATTATCTCATCATCTCTTGATTGCCTTACACAGGTCTTGAACTTCCTTCACTCAATTTGCTTAAGAACAACATTTGTGCATAGCTCTAGCTTGCTTGAGGACAAGTAATGTTTAAACTTGGTGTTGTGATGCATGTGCACCTTAGCTAGTTAGTTTAGGACTCTTTTTCATCAAATAAATCATGAATCTTACTTACTATCAAGTGTTTTTGTGGTTAATTCCCAATTATGTTGCATGCAAAGAATCATTTCATGAATATAAGAGCTAAGATTGATGTGTATATTAGGTAATTTTGTGACTAATAGAACTAAGTTTGTTGCACTTATGTACATTAGTTCATTTTGTGTTAATTCATGAGATTAAGAACCAAGCTTTAATTTTGTTATGTTTAATGATTTTTAGAAGAATGATAATGAAGAATGGTGTGAGATTCAAGTTGCTCAAGGATGAAATTAGTGAAGAATAAGGAATGGCATTAAATAGTATGTTGTGTATTCATGCATGCAAGCCATGCATAATCATAACTTAGAAGCTTAATGAAGCAAGCAACAAGAAACTTCCCAAGACTTTCAAGTTCACAAAAATGCATGGTGCGTTAGTAACACTTCATTTGTGAAATGCCACTTTCAACAACGCATGCAACAAAGCGCCACCTCCAACCACGCCCTCACTAAGTCCCAGCTCCAGAATGCATGGCGTTAGTAACGCTGAGTTGGTGAAGTGTTACTTCAAGGGGGCGCCAGCGATACTTCCATCACCCTAGAGCATGAAATTTGACAACAAAGAAGAGTTAGTAATGCTGAGTTGGTGAAGTGTTACTCAGAGAGAGTGCCAGCACTCTCCAGTATTCAAGCCCTCCAGCTTTTGCATGGCGTTAGTAACGCAGCCTTGAGGAAGCGCCATCCAAGGGGGCGCCAGCAACAATGGGAAATGACACTAGGAGCATGGCGTTAGTAACGCCTCAAAGCTAAAGCATTACTTCAGGAGACACCTTCGATTGTACAAAAATGTGGAAATCAAAGCACTCATGCGTACGCGACACCTTTGCGTACGCAAAAAAAAATGACTTGTGCGTACGCGACACTCATGCGTACACACAACACCATTATCTTGAATGGAGAATCAAAAGCGTTAGTAACGCCAATGAAGTGATCTTCACTAATGCCTTCGATGCGTTATAGGACCTGAGAGCTTCAAATTGGCACATTTTGGGCGTTAGTAACGCAGCCTTGAGGGAGCGCCATCTTCACTAACACCATCAATGATGTTGTAATTCCTGGGAACTCTATTTGGACCAAAGCCAAAGCATTAGTAACACTGTCAATCTCAAAGCATTAATTGTACTAGCACCAAAGCTAAAAATCCATCCTGAAGTTTGCAATTCAAAGCCCAAAACAGAGATCCAATTTAGAAGAGCAAGCCTTATGGGTAGTAAACGAAATGTAAATTTGTAATTTGAGTTGAATTTGAATTTGGGAGGCTAGAGTAGTATATAAATGCAGAGTGAAGACATAATGAAGGGGACTTCTTCTTTTTCTTTTTAGCTTTTCAATTTTTTTTTTTTTGGAAGGATGTTTTTAGCTATGAGTCACTAACTTTTCTCTCCATTGGGGGAGGAGCGTTGTTGAAAATTCTATGAAAATTTGGAAAAGAGATCACAGTAATTTGGTTTAAAACTCTACCCTCATAAGTCTTCTGATTATTTTATTCAAAATCTGATATGTGACATATACTCAGTCTAAATCAAGATCTTAAGAATTGTGTGGCTTGGGATTAGAATTTATGCTTCACCTCTTCTCATGAGCAATAGATCAAGAAATTGACAATTGATCAAGTTTAGAGAAATTGAATTGTCAAGGAATTAGAATTCAGTTACTTATGATTTGCCAGAAATCTAACTTTGCATGATTAAGAGGGAAGTGAGAATTATTAATTCCGGAAGATTCAGCATCTCCAATCCCTAATGTCTGTAATTCATATCAAATTTCTAGTCTTTTACTTCTTTTTTACATTACAAGTTATCTATATGCTTTCCTTTTATTCTCTTTAATTACAGCTTATCGTTACTTCTCTAGTCAATTGAATGTTTATTAATTCATTGTTATTTACTTTCTAGTTCTTTTTATTCCTGCAATTTAATATTCGTGCATTTTAATTCCTAATAATTTACATTTTTGCTATTTACATTCAAGTTAGTTATTGCTTTATTTTATGTTTGTTCAAGTCATTTAATTCTCTAATTGCTCATCATCCAAATATGAATCATCTAACTAGAACAATTAATTAACCATTGATTGCTTAATCTATTAATTCTTGTGGGATCGACACTCACTCACCGTGAGTTTATTACTTGGTACGACCCGTTGCACTTGCCGGTAGTTTTGCGGATATTTAATTGTAAAATCCATATCAATAGATACTTTCAATATTAATTGTGATGCTAGTTATCCTGATTTTGGTAATAGTATTGGTTTTGCTTGCGTTATTAGAGATTGTAATAGGTGTTGGCAAAGAGGGTATTTAAAATGATTAAGAGTAATAGTAGGGAAATTGTTTGCTATTTGAAGAGGTTATCTCTTAGCATGCAATGTGGATCCACAAGATGTTATTTGTGAGACAGATTGTGTGGAGGCGTTTAACCTTATTACTAATTATAAAGATTTTGGATTTATCGATCCGTTAGTGCTCAAAATAAAGAATATCATGTATTAGAATTAGTGAGTAGACTTTCGCTTTATTATGAGATATGCAAACACACTATGGCATGGCAAAGATGTCAATAAGATTACAACTTAATCAAATGAAACTTCCCTTTTTTTTGGAGGAGTTTAAAAATTGTCTTAAGCGAGACTACTCTTCGTTTAAGCAATTCCTCGCTTTTGTTTTCTTTCTTATCTTTTAAGTTTTCAAGTGTAAAAAATTAAAAAATTAATTTATATTTTAGTTTTAATATTAATAGAATATCAAAATATTATTATGATTTATCAAAAAAATACTTTATATTTTATATATATACAGTGTTTGTGTCGTGTTTCGTATGCGTGTAAGCGCATTGTAGAATATAAAAGATCTTGTTAGCACCATATTATTATATTCTATTAAACACGAATGCAGTGTTGTAAAATAACTAAAATATAGTATAAATAAAGAAGTAGAAGTAAAATACTCTAGTACCATAATTAATATTTCAATACAATAGAAATAACTAATATATTATTAATATTATATAAAGAGAGAGAGAGAGAACTATTCTAAATACTTGTAAGAGAAAGAGAATATAAAAGAAAGAGAGTGAAGATTGTTATTATTGATCATAAATTAACGGAGGCTTAACCTCCTATTTATACACATGAGAAGACTTCTTTTTCAACTTTCAATCAATGTCATTCAACTTTGAGAAATTGAGCCACCCATATATTAATGGGCATCCAACTCAGCTCTCATACTTATCACAACACTCTCCCTTTGGATGCCCATTTAGGATTATTGCCTCGTTAAAACCTTACTAAAGAAAAACCCAATGGGAAAAAACTTTAGTGAAGGAAAAAGGGTACAATATCCTTTTTGATGGGGACTACCTCATTAAAAACCTTATCAAGATAATTCAAATGGGAAAAAAATCTGACCAAGGAAAAAAGAGTACAGTCTCCCCCTCTTGTCGACATCAGTTGATGTCTCAAAATCGGCGCATCCCAATATCATGTACCAATATTTCAAAGGGGGATTTTGGGAGTGACTTTGTGAATAAATCTGCCAGATTGTCACTTGAACGGATCTGTTGGACATCAATTATCCCTTGATTTTGAAGATCATGAGTGAAGAAGAATTTGGAAGAAATATGTTTTGTTCTATCACCTTTGATGTATCCACCCTTAAGTTGAGCAATGCATGTTGTATTATCCTCAAATAGGACAGTTGGAGCTACCTTATGATCAATCAGTCCATATGATGACAGAATATATTGAATTAGACTCCTCAGCCAAAAACATTCGCGACTAGCTACGTGAATCACTAGTATTTCAACATGATTAGAGGAGGTTGCTGCTATCGTCTGTTTCATGGACCTCTATGATATAGCTGTACCACCATATGTGAATAGGTATCCTGTTTGAGATCTCCCTTTGTGTGGATCAGACAAGTATCCAGCATCTGCATAGCCAACTAGTTGTGACTTGGATCCATAGGGATAAAACAATCACATATCAACCGTTCCATGAAGATATCGAAAGATCTGTCCACTCCAATGTCTTCTGGTTGGAGAGAAACTATATCTTGCTAGTAAATTTACTGCGAATGATATGTCAGGTTGCGTATTATTAGCAAAATACATTAGTGCTCCAATGGCACTAAGATATGGTACTTCAGGACCAATGATATCTTCATTCTCTTCTTTAGTACGGAACTGATCCTTCTCCACATCCAAAGTTCTTACGATCATTGGGGTACTCAAGGGATGTGACTTATCCATATAAAATATTTTCAATATTTTATCTGTATATGTTGTTTGATGAATAAAGATCCCATTTTTTGTATGCTCGATCTGCGGGTTTAGACAAAATTTAGTCTTTCCAAGATCTTTCATCTCAAACTCTTCTTTTAGAGTTTTTATAATTGTTGGAATCTCTTCAGGAGTCCCAATGATATTTAAATCATCAACGTACATAGCAATTATAATGAACCCAGATGTAGATTTCTTTATGAAACCGCATGGACAGATATCATCATTCTTGAATCCATTTTTGGTCAGATACTTAGTAAGACGATTATACCACATTCGTCCAGATTGCTTCATACCATATAAAGATTTTTGCAATTTAACTGAGTATAATCCCTGTGAATATTCATTGGATGGTTTAGACATCTTTAGTCCTTCAGGGACTTTCATATAAATATCCCGATCTAATGAGCCGTATAAATAGGCTGTTGTCACATCCATTAAATGCATATGCAGTTTATGATATGCAGATAAACTGACCAAATAACGCAATGTTATCGCATCCACTACAGGGGAATACGTTTCTTTATAATCTATACCAGGCCTTTGTGAAAAACCTTGTGCCATAAGTCGGGCTTTGTAGCGCACAACTTCATTTTTCTCATTTCGTTTTCTCACAAAAACCCATCGGTATCCAACAGGTTTTACATATTTAGGTGTACGGACTACAGGTCCAAAGACTTCACGTTTTGAAAGTGAGTCTAATTCAGCCTTCATGGCTGCTTTCCATTTTGGCCAATCATTTCTTTGTCGACATTCTTTGACTGATCTTGGCTCAAGATCCTTATTTTCATGCATGATATTTAATGCCACATTATATGCAAATATTTCATTGACAATTGTCTTATTTCAATCCCATTTCTCTCCTGTAAAGACATAATTTATCGAGATCTCGTCATTTTCACAATTTTCAGGTACCTGAACATCTTCTGGCGTTAAAATTATATCAGAATTTTAGACAACTGTAGGTGTCTTTACTATGTCTTTTTCAACAGGATTCGTATTTACCTCTTTTCTTTTTCAAGGATTTTTATCTTTGGAATCGACAGGCCTGCCACGCTTCTGGCGTGTATTTGCTTTAGTGGCTATTTTTCCTACTGGGACATCAATTCGAATTGGGGCATTTTCTGCCCTACCACGATTCTGGCGTAAATTTGCTTTAGTGGCTACTTGTCTTACTGGGACATCAATGCGAATTGGGGCATTTTTCGCTGGTATATAAGATTTGGTTATCCTCTTTGTATCGAAAAACGCATCAGGCGATTCATTTGTTATTCTTTACAAATGTATAATCTTTTGAACTTCTAGTTCACATTGCCCTGATCGAGAATCTAAATGCATCAACGATGATACATTCCAATTAAGTTCCTTTTCAGGAAGCTTATTCTCTCCCCCTAATGTTGGAAATTTTGATTCATCAAAATGACAATCTGCAAACCGGGCTTTAAATACATCTCCAGTTTGTATTTCAAGATACCTCACTATAGAGGAAGAATCATATCCAACATATATCCCCAATTTTCTTTGAGGTCACATTTTGGTGCGATTAGGTGGTGCAATGGGAATATATATCGCACACCCAAATATCTTTAAATGGAAAATATTTGGCTGCTGGCCAAAAGCTAATTGCATAGGAGATAACTTATAATAACTCATTGGCCTCAAACGAATAAGTGCTGCAGCATGTAAAATAGCATGCCCCCAAACCGAGGTTGGGAGATTTGTTCTCATAAGTAAGGGTCTAGCAATCAATTGGAGGCGTTTAATAAGTGATTCTGCTAACCCATTTTGTGTGTGAACATAAGCTACTTGATGTTCAACACTTATTCCATTAGCCATACAATAAGCATCAAAAGCTTGGGAAGTAAATTCACCAGAATTATCAAGACGAATTGCTTTGATTGGATTTTCTGGAAATTGTGCTTTTAATCGAATGATTTGAGCCAGTAATCTCGTAAACGCCAGGTTGCGAGAAGATAATAAGCACACATGTGACCATCTCCAAGATGCGTCTATTAGGACCATAAAATATTTAAAAGATCCACATGGTGGATGACTATGTCCACATATATCACCTTGAATCCTTTCTAAGAATTCAGGAGACTCAAATCCAATCTTTACTGGTGATGGCCTTAAAATTAACTTTCCCTGAGAACATGCAGCACAACAAAATTCACTAGTTTTAAAAATCTTCTGGTTCTTTAGTGAATGTCCATAAGAGTTTTCAATAATTCTCCTCATCATGGTTGTTCCCAGATGACCCAATCTATCATGCCAAGTTATGAATTCATTTGGGCTAGTAAACTTCTGGTTTACAATGACATGTGATTCAATTGCACTAATCTTGGTATAATACAATCCAAATGAAAGTGAGGGTAACTTTTCTAATATAACCTTTTTATTTGAATCATGAGTTGTGATACATAAGAACTCATGATTTTTCTCATTCATAGTCTCAATATGATATCCATTTCGGCGAATATCTTTAAAGCTCAATAAGTTTCTTCGATACTTGGTAGACAATAGTGCATTATTTATTATGAATTTTGTTCCTACAGGAAACAAAATTATAGCTCTTCCGGAGCCTTCTATCACATTGCGCGAGCCAATAATAGTATTAACATACTCTTCTTTTGGCACATGATGGGTAAGATATATAGTACTTTTAAGAATAGTGTGTGAACTTGCACTATCCGCAAGGCAAATATCTTCAAAATATGTCCTTGCCATTTTTCTTCGAAAACAAATGATAATAATAAAATGAGTAGAAGTACATGCACAGTAAAAATTATTCACATGAATACTTAACAAACACATACACATATCAAACTATTCCATCATTGATCAAATAGTCAATATTTTCTTCAAGATTCTCAAAGAAATTAGATACATCATAATTAGTGGTGGAATTTTCATAATTTGAAACAAAATTTGTTTCCTTTTCTTTGTCATCTTTTTTCAAAAATGCTTGATAAAGATCAATTAGGTGCCTTGGGTTACGACAGGTCCGTGACCAATGGCCCTTTCCACCACAACGGAGGCATTTATCCTCAATTGATATACTTTGTCCATTGTGTCTTTCTTTATCCCACTTTTGGTGAGATCTTTTCTTATGAACATAATTTATTTTCCTTCCATAATTTTTCTTGTTATCAAAATCTTGCCATTAAAAAAAACCTCTTCTGAGGTTATAATTTGCCGCATTTGCTTCAGGAAATGGGACGGCGCCAACTGGTCGCACTTCATGATTTCTCAAAAGTAACTCATTGTTGCGTTTAGCAACAAGAAAGTAAGAAATTAACTCAGAATATTTTTAAATTCTTTTTCTCGATACTGCTGCTGCAGGAGCACATTCGAGACATGGAAGGTCGAAAAAATTTTCTCTAATATATCAGGCTTAAAGAAGTATTTGATGATTGTACCTTTCTTCAAGGTCTTTCCACAGATCTGCATGATCTTTTAATGTGGGATATTCATTTTTCAATCATACGTCAAAATGACGACAAAGAAAAATCATGGCTTTGGCTATATCCTTCTAGGATGTATTATTTTCAGCTTCAATGGTATCTCCAGGATCCTTTGAATCAAGATGGATTTCAGCATCTATATCCATGATAAATAATTATTTTTAAATATATCAAAAGTATTATATTCAAGATGAGAGAGTTTCGACATAATAAAAATTTTACCCGAGTCTTCAAAAAAATTTAGTTAAAGTCTCGTACTAATAACGTGTTGTAAAATAACTAAAATATAGTATAAATAAAGAAGAAGTAAAAAACTCTAGCACCACAATTAATATTTCAATACAATAGAAATAACTAATATATTATTAATATTATATAAAGAGAGAGAATTATTCTAAATACTTGTAAAAGAAAAAAAAAGTAAAGATTGTTATTATTGATCATAAATTTACAGAAACTTAACCTCCTATTTATACACATGAAAAGACTTCTTTTTCAACTTTCAATCAATATCATTCAACTTTGAGAACATGAGAAGACTTTCTTTTTCAACTTTCAATCAATGTCATTGAAAAACTGAGCCGCCCATATATTAATGGGCATCCAACTCTGCTCTCATACTTATCACAACATGCAGCATTAGTTTTCTAATTATTACTTTTTAAAGAGAGGGGGGAGGGGGAGGGGGTTGTCAGGAAATAATAGTAGGCTTATATAAATAGAACAGCAAAGTAAACTCTCATTCAATAACATAATGACTCTTATCTTACATAAATATGACTCAGAGCTTTCTTAAAACACACCAAAGAAAGAAAATGGAAACTAATAATAATCCTATAATCTCCACCCCCTAACCAAAAGCATGGAGGAGACATGCATAAAAAAAATCCCCTAACTTCCCTCTAATACCATCCAACAAGGCTTGGATTCGAAAAAAACAGAAATCCAAGACCCATGGAGGAATACACACACTATTGTGACTTCATCTTCAATGATTATCCCCATTCTCAACCCCACATACTATAATATTACAAGGAGATAGTACACACTGTACAAAGGATGAAGAAGTTACATCGAGGATTCACACACCTATTGTGTGCCCTCATCTTCAATGATTATCCTCATTCTCAATATCACAGGCTATATATATTACAGACTGTACAAGGGATGAAGTTACATGGGGTTCTTTTGCTTAAACTGGCCCCACATCTATCATCTCCCAGAAGTGGCCAAGGTTCTGTCTTTGGAGACATCAGACTTTGCTATGAATGAGGGTAAACGGAGGGGATTTAAACTGGGTGCAGCAGGTTGAACTGGTTTCGGTTTTGGTTTTGGTGTGTATGTGAAGTTGAGTTCTTTGTTGGCAGCAAGTGCTAGAAGTTCTTTCTCTTCTAACCCTTTTGTTGGCTCCAAGCTACATCTTTCTGGAGTGTGTTTAGCTAATGCATCTCTAAACTTCTTGATCTGTAGTTTGATAAAAATAAACTGAGTGAGTTTGAAATTTGAATACTGTTTAATTATTATGTTCCCTACCAATTAAGCCAACAAAGAAAATGAACAAATCCGTCAGGAAATACAAGAATTAAACATCTATAATTTATGAAGGTGAAAGCAAATATTGACAATAATGATAAGGTGACAATTAACATCTAAAATTCATGTATATAACGTCCAAAAATACATACTTATTACATCTAATATTATGTACTTATTTCAGAGGTAATTAATGAATGTAAAATAAGACAACTTTGGATTGATTTGGACTAGTTTTTCCCAAACATTTCTAAATATTCAATACTTGGTCTCACGTTAACATTATTCCTCAAATCAAACAGTCATAGCTCATAATCTTATCCAATACCATATTAGGCAATAAAGTGGGCAAGGTAATCAAACTCTACTTAGACTGCAAAAATACAACTTCAAAGTTTTAAGAGTTTAATTATGAACTGTAAACTCATCGTTAACGAGTTAACATTGAAAAGGGGAACAATACAATAATGACCATGGCTTGTGCTAAAGATTTCAAACATGCACAATATGAATTAACCAAACAAGGAAAGTAAACAAGTATTTGATCACATATGGAACAAGATTGAGATTGACAACAGAATGCTGCACTAACCGTAGCATTGGTACAGCTAAACTGGCATAAACGACCTTCAGCTCCTCTATAGAAGCGGAAGAAGGGAAGAACATGGACATTGAGGCTATAACACATGGATCTATGATCCTCATAGTTCACCTGAAGGAACTGAATATCAGGATTCATCTCAGCCAATTGACATATCTGCAAAACCACAACCAAAAAGTAACACTAAAATTCAGAAACATTCCAAATTAGCCAAATATAAGAGTCATGAACAAAGATAGGGCTTAATAGATATGAGATTTAGTCTGAACTGTTGATGGCAGAGTCAACAGTTTCAGATCTAGTCTCTCATACAAGAGAATATACATATAAGGAACATGAATTCAACCACTAGGGACCAAAAAACCACTTAAAAAAAAAAACCATTTTTCATATTTTGTAATTATTTCTTTAAAAATACACACACAATTATTTCTTTAAAAATCTGAAACAAAGCACCCAAATTTGAAACAGTTATTTTCCCTAACCCTAATCTCTATAACTATAAACCAAAAGAGAAGGGGGTTTTTTGTGAAGAGTTTATATACCTTAGGATGAAGGGCTTTGCAGCCACCACAACCAGGACTGAAGAAATCAACAATAACAAGCTTGTCCCCTGCGTTCAATAGTGAATTCACAAGGTCCTCTGCGGAAGTCACTTCCCTCATGTTCGGTTGAATCCCTTTCTCCCACCATTTCTGAACCTTACCAATTCTACCAGTCATCTGACCAAAAAAAATTAAAAATTAACAAAGAGAATTGGAAGAAATCGGATACTATTTCATGAAAAAATAACAAAATCCCTAATATCCAGAGAAAAGAAACAAAATTAATTTTAACCAACCTGAGACACTATAGAAGGTCGAAGCTGCGAATTAACCCTGTTAGGCGATGATGATCTATTCACACGAAATAGGAGCTTTTTGCCATGAAAATCAGATGACAGAGTTGAAGATCTGAGCACCTGTGATTTCATCTTCAAAGAAGGGAATCTCTTCAAACCATAACCGAAGCTATAACTCTTAGGAACGACAGAAACCCTAGGATTATGATGATGTTGTGTATCTCCATGCCATGAAGAAACCAAGCTCGTCTTGGTCAAAAGCTCGGCCATTTTTTCTTTATCTCCGTTTGAAATTTCTTCAGAACTTCACAAAATCAGAACAAATTCTCCGTTCAGTTTCAATATTTTATCTTCGGATTCGGGTTTTGTCGAGAAAATTTAGATGGAGAAGGAAGAAAAAGAAAAAACCGGCGATGGATAAGGGATTGAAAAGAAAAAAGCTTTATTGAAAAGCAACGTCAAACAACCGTGAGAAGTGGGATAAAAGATAAAAAGTTGTTTGAACTGGTAAACGGAAGTATTAGAAAAGCAATATATAACATATTACGTTATTAATAAACAAATAACAAAAATAATTTTTTTACAAAAACAATTATGGCGCGATTATTCTGGTATTTTTGAAGGATTTACCTAACAATTAAATATTATTTTATAACATAATAAATGTTACCGCATAAAATATTTTTTATATTTTTATTTAAATATATAATATTAATTTGAAAATACTTATTACTTAGGTAACTTTAGAAAAATTTAATGTATATTGTAAAAATTTATTTTTATGAAAATTTTAATTATGTGCAAATAAAAAACCGATACCGATAACCGAAGCCTCTAAAACCTAGTAGTGGCTAAAGGGTAAGATTATAAAACCGATAATGTTGAATTATTGCGTGGATTGGATTGAACTTCGAGTTTTTGATGGGGTCGTCGGAAAGATCGGATGGTGTGGATTGATCCGTTTAGACACGTGTTGATTTCTTGTGGCCCCGTGGTGGAACGCAATTTTATACTACACAAGAGTAAGTATTTTAATTTTTAAATTTATTTAAGATTTGGTGGGGAGCATTGTATGTGGTGAAAGGTCGCAGGCTGCAACACGTTTCATAATCGTTGTGATGGGTTTTGATTTTGAAGTCATTGAGTTATTGCTTTTGGATAAGGCCACCCGCCAGCTTCTTTGTTTGCCACCTCATTGTGACTTGGAAGTCAGAAAGCACAATTTTTTTTTTAAGATTTACCTAATATGGAGGAGATTTTTTATTTTTATTTTTATAGTGTTTTTGTATGGATACTTGGAGGCAGGGGCGGAGTTTAGTTAAGATAATGAGGACCATGACTTTCCCAAATTTTTGTTAAAAAATTAGTAATATTTTTTTAAAATATAAAAAATAATTTAGTTGGCTCAAATACTTTATTATGACTTAAAATATCAAAGTTGAATCTTCATCTCTTATTTTGATTGCACAATAATTTTTAGTTTTACACATTCAAAACATGTTTGGATTTGAATTGAATTGAGTGTATTCGCATTTTGCAGCTCTCTATTCAATAAGCAACAATTCCTTTACTTTTGAGCTCAAATATAAATAAATGAGTATTTTTTATTTATGTAATTTAATATTATTTTATATTTTACTGTTTATTTAATTTAATTTTTTATATAATAGAAAATATTAAAATATTTAATAAATATTGGTATTATTGTATTTGTATAAATTGATAAAAAAATTCAATAAATATTATAAATTTTAATATTTGTCCTTCTAACTTTTTTATATATATATATATATTTTACAGGATATATATTTAAATTTTTATATAAAATAATTATGAAAAATCAAAGAATTGATGATTTTTTAAGAGGAAGGCTAATATTCAAGAAGGAGAACATATAACTTTTACAATATCAACACCTGTAGATAGTTCTTCTACTTTAATGAATCACGAAGAAAGTGAGATACAACCTTCAAAAGTTTAAAGAGTTGCACCTGATAAGTTTGACCTTAATTCTTTGGAACGAGACCCTGAAAAACGGCTTCAAATTTGGCAATATCACCCAAATCAGAGATATGAAGTTAGACGAGCTTATCTTAAATGGAGTCCATATCAAAAACATCTTGACAATTATCTTCTATCTCTCTCTCCCCCCCCCCC
>NC_029777.3:88929605-88935027 GCF_000817695.3 Arachis duranensis
AAAATTATAAATAAATAATTAAAATTTATATGTAATTAAATAAAACATGACAAAAAAATTTATAAAAAATATGCATTAATAAAAATGATTTAAAAAATTATATAAACAACGAATACTAAAAATTTCATAAAAATTTAAATTTATGAAACAACATAAATTTATATTATGCAAAATTAATATTTTTTAACACCTTTTGACATTTTTTTAAAGAAAAAACTTAAATTTATGTATTAAAATTTAGTATTCTTTTATTATAATTTGTTAGTATTTTTTTAATTTAATTTAATCTTCTCAATGAAATCAATTATTGAAATTATAAAAAGTATATTTTTTATTTTTTAAGTTAAAATTTAAATAGATATAATTTAAATTAAAATATTATAAATAAAAATACCCTATTATACAACCATCACTCTATAATAAAAGTGTTAACTAAGCTATTAAGAAGTCTGATTTCTAACGTCTTATACTAAACTACATACACCCTAAATCATTAAACCCACTATCGCACAACTCTTCATTTAAAATTATTTTAAATTGCATACTAAGCATATACTATATGATTCAACACACTATATGATCCAACCATTAAAGTAGTTAATTTTGCCATACAATCAACTCAACAACATTGCAAGCATAAATCGTCCCAACCTAGTTTGTGTTATCAAGTAATACGTGAATCGCGCAAGGGTGAGTAGAGTCTCCTTTGTGTGTAAATCGTGGCAGCCCAATGAGGTTTAGCCCAACAACATGTTAAACCTATCACCCTGAGACAATTTACGTTCTTCTTTTAACTCTAGAGACCCTGACACGATTTATCCTTTATTTTTCTTACCAGATCATGCATTAATCGTTCCAAACTAATATGATTTACGTTTTATTTAATTCTACACGACCTAGGACGATTTATATAATAATAAGAAGAGGGTAATCACGTTACAGATTTCATTTCAAGAAAATCCAATAAATTTGGGTTCTATAAAATTTATTTAAGTAAAAAACCCTAAAATATATAGTTCAAAACTTCAAATCAATATAACCTATTATTATTATTATTATTATTATTATTATTAACTACTAAAACGGTACTCAAAATTAAATATTTTGACATTGGCCGAAAAAAATTCTAAAAGACCCGAAAGACAAAAGGGGTGTCTATAAAATTATAACATTAATAAATTTGACGAGACGACTGGTTTAAGGCAGACTACTCCCCTCTCCTCTGACAAAAATGAAAGCAGCACGTCGGCTGTGCTCTTTGCTGCTACTGTCGACGATGTTCTTGCAGAGTTTGCAGCTGACAAGGAATCGATGTAAGAATCCATCCGAAAATTAAACCATTTTCACTTTGAATTTAAATTCTCTTCTCTATTACAAATGAGATAATGATGATACCATGGCTGAAATAACATTGTAGAAAGATGAATTTTGAATATCTAATTTAAAGGACAAGGTAAAAAATGATGATAATACTAGAGTTTGTGTAACCATGATACTGGTGCAACGGTGCTTCTCTATTGTAGAAGAAGGACGAAGAGAAAAAAAATAAATTAAGGATTTAATAGTAGTGGGAGTAAGGCTAAATTAGAAATTTTATTTCATTTGAATATTAGAGTTTTGAATTTGACTATCTCATCTCTTTTGTTAGTTAGATCAGTCTTTTTTTTTGTTAATGAAAACAAGAACAATTGAGAGTGAGTCATTTTTTTGAAACTTAATAATTTTTTAGGTTGGGTTTGATTTTTGAATAGCACAAATTACGATATTGAGACAAAGAAAATATAACGGAAATATTATATTTTTTATGTATTATATTTAAATACAATATATAAGATATTAATATAATATCTAATATTATATTTGAGTACACATAAATAAGATTAATATTATATTCTCACTCATTTTTTTTGTCGCCTCACCTTTTTTCCGTTGTTGAAAGACGATTGAAAAATAAATCTATTATACCTGCTCAGAGCAGGAAAATATAGCATCTCTCTGTACTCTTTGAGTGTCTCAAAACCTCTTTAAAAATGATGATGTAGAGAAAAAGTTTAAATTAGGATTTTTTTAAAAGAAAGAAATATTATCTATAGACAAAAAGGGAAAAAATTTTCATTAGAAATTCATGTCCATCCTTTTAAATTTCAAACTCTGTGTTCATTATTGTCCTTCGTTTAAAAGTAGATACAAAAATAATATTGTATCTGTGTCCATGTCTCTCTATCCAAACACTTTTTAGATATTTACTGTCCATATCTTTGTGTCCTGTTTACAAAATAAAACGCAACCTTAAGGACTAATTTGTTATAATACGCGTTTTTTCTTCTTCTCATCCCTCCTCCTCCTCCTCCTCCTCCTCATCCTCTTTCGTTATCGTCATCACCAACAGTACCAACATTTTTCTAACATCTTTATTGGTTCTGATTTTCTCTGGTGCCATCATTAAATAATTTCAGTTCATTTCTTAGTTTATTTTGGTTCATTTGTGAATTAATTTCAGTTCATTTGTATGTTAATTTCGGTTCACTTGTGAATAAAAAAATTGGTCAATACTTATTAGCAGCATCAAGTGAATCAAAATTAACACACAAATGAACCGAAAATTAATACACAAATGAGCCGAAATAAATTAAAAAATAAACTGAAATTCTTTAATGATGGTAGCAGAGAAAATCAAAACTAAAAAAGACGTTTGTAAAATATTAGTATTATTGATGATGACGATAAAGAAGAAAAAAGGGGAGGAAGGGAAGAAGAAGAAAAGAAAAAAAAAACCTGCGTGTGTAAATTTGGAAGAAGAAGAAGAAATAGGAGGAAAAGAATAAGGAGGAGAAGAAGAAGGGAAGAAAAAAAGTTTGGAGAAAGAAACGGAGAAAAAGAAGGAACGCGTGATTTAAAAAATTATTATAACAACTTGGATAGACTTGGATAAATATTTTGCTTGGATGTAGAGCTTTATTGAATTTGTTATTTGCATCTTGTAAGATTATTTTTGTCATCGCTAAAATATTTTAAATACTAATTTGATAATTATTATAATAGCACTCTCAACACAAAAAAATTCAAAAAAAACTATAAAAAAAAAATTGATCTAGTCACTGTGTGTAAATTAAATAAATTTTTTTCCTTATCTTTATTTGCAATTCAAGTGTGAATCTAGTTTATGGTGGTTATATAGTTCGTTGCCAACCTGATGTGCTTATATTGCGATCACATCATCTAGCATCACAAAGCTACAATAATAGGCGCTCCCATTTAGGGCTCAAAACTGTGGTTACGGTTGAGAGATTATTTTTTGTCTCTTTGCTTATTTCAAATCGTTATTGCATGTTGAAGACATTGCGAACCGGATGCAGGTTTATGTCTCAAGGTCAAACTTAAATCACATGAACTATTGTCATTTTGTGCTTCCTCCTTTTCATGTGGTTGCATTAGTGACGCAATTATAATATTATTGTACATTGTAATTCATTGTGCAACTTCAAACCTTGCTCCCATATCTTTATTCATTAATTCCCATGCTTAAAATAAGATAAAATTACTTCTCTTAAAAATTTAAATTAATAAAAAGATATACATATAAAAATTTAAATTAATAAAAAAACATATAAATAATTATATCTCAAATACGTTTATTTGTCTCTTTTTCAAATATTATATGTCATAAAATTATTTTTTTAAAAAATTTATGTTGACAATAAAAAGTATATAAATAATTATATTTTTAATATAAAATAATTTTCTAAGAAGTCTAAATTGTTCCTTAGCATTTGATTATTTTTATTAAAATAATTAATTTGTACCGGATCAATGTCAAAATAGCAAGCTGAAATTCAAAGTTTTAACAAAGACAAATACCAAATTATGAAGCTGCGCCTAATTGGTGGTTGCACCTGCAAATCCACGCACCCCCTCTACAACAGTGAATAACCCCACAAAGTACAAAATTGAACATCGTTCTCAGTTTAATTCATTATAGTTAAGGAACTTATTGGTAATGGAAACATGATTATTACTTATTCTTACATATTTTATTGGACTGACCTAGACTAAAAGTTCCATGCCACGCATCAAGCTTCAAGCGTGCGTGTGTCACTCTATCTTATCTCTGCGTGACTTGGATTAATTAATAATAAAAACCTTATGCACTAATTTATTTTTATTATTATTAGGTATATATATTAGTATTAATAATTTATTTATTAGATATGATCACATAATGTATTAATTATTGTATTTTGGGTCATGATGAAAGAAAGGGTCATGTGGAAAAAGTCTCATTCACATACACATATATACAAAGCAAGCAATCATCTTTATTTCCTTTGTGTTTTTTAAGTCAGTTCATTAGTTTTCTTAAATATATATAATTATCTCATAAAGTTGATCATCTTTATAAAGTTATATTATGAAATCAAAGTTAATTAGGTATACCAGTTTACCCATACGGAAGTGTAGCTCGTGTGCTTATCACAAAGCACATCCAAAGTACTTTCAAAGATCCTCTTTCTTATTTTAATTGAAATTAATTAATTTTAAAAGATTGTTTAAAAAAAAAGGTGCTGGAGCTTGTTTGATACAAGAAGCATTTTGTCTTACTATTACAAGATACCATGGAATATTCTTATAACAAGCATGAAACCTGGTTTAAATTACAAATGCAATCACTGTTGTAGTTGACTGATTGAAATTAATGTTGCAATTCGATTTCGATTTATTTAAATCATGGCATGAAGTATTTATCATCTATATGAATCGCAAATTGAATTATAGAAGAAAGTTGGCATAGATGAATGAGAATTTTAGTTTATTACTCCAAAAACTGAATATTTGCTGTGCCCTTAATTAGATCAAATAAGAGATTATGTAGAATTTTTATCCGGAGATTATTTCTATCATTTATTCAAATGTCAATGCATGATTTTATAAAAAAAAAAGTAATAAAATATATAAATTTCTATAGAATTTTGAGATAGATGTGTAGATATCAAGTTATTTTTTAAAAAATCGCAATGCCAGTTTTCGTTCATTTCTTCAATTTTTTGCTTAGTTTTATTATATTAGAGAGATAAGTATTTTTGTATTTTTTTATCTGCTTATACTTTTGAAAGAAGTAATTTTATGATATGATGTTAAAAAGTTTTTATTATTTAAAGATCTAAAATTCGACCTTGTTGATAAAAAAAGTATATATAAAATTTTGAAATGCAATATTTTTTAAAGGTTTAATTATTCTATTGGTTTTTATAGTTTTATCAAATTTTTAATTATTTCTTTATATTTTTTTCTTTTAATTAGATTTTTACACTACTTTTAATTTTACAATTAGGTTATTCTTAGATCTTAGTGTAAAAAATGTTTGAATTAACTGAATATTTTTTTGCAAATTAAAAATATTTATAATTAAAAATTTAAATTAAAT